>NC_022009.1:103816236-103823871 GCF_000317375.1 Microtus ochrogaster
TGTATGTGTGTGTGTGTATGTGTGTGTATGTGTGTGTACCTCTCCGTGTGTGTGTGTGTATGTGTGTGTATGTGTGTGTATGTGTGTGTGTGTATGTGTGTGTGTGTACCTCTCCGTGTGTGTGTGTGTGTCTGTGTCTGTGTGTGTGTGTACCTATCTGTGTGTGTGTGTACCTCTCTGTGTGTGTAAGCAGAGGAGGACATTGTGCATTTCCTCTTTCCATCTCCACCTTATTCCTTTGAGGAAAGTTCTGTCCCTGAACTTGGAGTTCAGTTTGTTCAGCTAAGTTGTTAGCCATCACACCCCAGCAATAGCCCTTTCATCACTGTAGTCCCCAAAATGCTGGGGTTCAGGCTCAGGCATAGGAGACTAGGTGGGTCTGTTAGGTGGTTGCCGAGGTGCAACCTCAGGTCATCATAATTGTGAAGCAAGTGTTCTTTAACCACTGATCAATCTCTTTAGTCCCAGATGTGATACTTTTAAGCATCTGTATTTTAGGGTGTTACTTGTTCCTATTTTTAAAATCTAAAATGCTTGAACAGGAATCAGTAACTCCTCTCTAGTTCTGAGCATTGCCAACAGCCAGGAACGGGCTTGAAACTTAGGCAGAATTATTATATGCTATTAGGTTGGGCATGGGGAGAGACAAGATAGGTGTTTAGATTGTGAAATTTTCATTTATCTTTGAAGATACAGCAGTGACCCTAGGCAGGTGGTCCTGTGTGCTATAAGGAAGCCTTCTGAGATAGTCGTTGAGAAAAAGCCAGTAAGCACATTGCCCCATGGTCTCTACTTCAGTTCCTGCCTCCAGGTTCCTGTCTTGAGTTCCTGCCTTGACTTTGCTTGCTTGTTGGTATATTGTGATCTGTAAGCTCAATAAACCCTTCCCTAAAGTTACTTTTGGTCACTGTTTCCTCACAGCAACAGAGACGCAAAGTAGTACCCCTGAAGTCACTGTCCCTGTCATTCTTGAAGTGGTCTTACTGTGTTTATGGGTATCGTTGGGGGAATTCATTGGACAGTTCATTCTCTGAGACTAGAACCTTAAACCTCAGCCCTCTGAAGAATAGGCTATTGACCTGTCTTGCTCTGTGTCTCACAGCCCAAGAGGCTGACAGAGAAGGGCCAAAGTCCCTGGAGCTGTATGAGGAGAGGTGGGCCAGGATTTTCTGAGATGTGGTGTTCTCCCCATTTCTTAGATTCCTTTGAGGAAAGCAATGGTCACAGTTACCCTGTTGAGCTTTCATCATTGCTGTGAAGATGGTGCCTCCCAAGTTAACTGTTCTGTATGCCCAAACACAAGTACTTCCCCCTTTACACAAGAGTTGCCCTCACTAGATGGCTTAAGGGGAAGAACATTTGAGATATGTTAGATGTAGAATCTTGAATGACCCCCAAATGCCTCGCAAGAAAGACTTGGTCCCAGCCTGTGGCACAGCTTGGATGAGACAGAATTTAATGATGTTGGGCCTCGTGGGGGGGGGTTGTGACTGTGCCTTTGGAGTGCATGTTAGACCTCAAACTTCACTTTCCATCTCTTCGCCTCCTCTTGCCATACCCGAGATAGTTCCCCTGCTGCATCTCCATGGTTCTGCACCTCTCTAGATACCCAGAGCAGCTGGACCCATCTACTGCAGATGGAAACCTCTGAAACTGAGTCAAAACAAATGTTTCATTCCTGTAGGTTGTATTGTTTGCCCTTGGTACGTTGCCACAGCAATGAAAACTAACACAGATAAGTTAGCGTCAGAAGTTACCCAAGGAGTTAATTATTTTGTTTTAAATTCCTAGGATGTATGTTTGCTGTTGTATTTATTTGTGTTTTTCTCTCCTTTTTGAAATGAGGTCTCACTGCATATCACTGACTGGCTTAGAACTTGCTGTGTTTAGACCAGGCTGGCCCTGAACTTAGAGATCCACTTGCTGCTGCCTCCTGACTGCTGGGTTTAAAGGCTGCACGCCACCTCAGTTGAATTTCTCTATTAATGAGGAAGACTGGAAGCCTGGTAGGAACTCTGGAGAACGGTGACCAACATCGGACCATACGTCCATTCTTTCATCTAAGATGCAATAATCATCTCGTTCTATGCTGGAAGCTATTTGGCGGCTTGATCCGACATCCTCGTGAGCAGATGGGAATCACACTGTGTGAAGTACTCCCCACGACAGCAGCAGCGTCTCCCAGACTCTCTAGAGCAGCAGAGAACAGGGGTGAAGTACACAGACAGGAGCTGGAGCTACCCTACCTTGGTTCCAGGCCAGCTGCACCTTACCATTTGTGTGGCTTCAGGGAAACACTTGAGTCTAACAGCGTGTGTCTCTGCATCTGTGTGGTACTTAAACACTTCTGCCACTTGTGGAGGGAGTAGCAGGAGATGATCTATGTAAAGAACCTGGCGGCGTGCCCAGCACACACGAAAATCTAGTGAGTGTTTGCAGCTACTGTTGTGTTTCTTGGGAAGTTTCTCATCTATTCCCTCAAAAACCGATCCTGTTGGGGGCTGCAAGGATAGTTCAGTGGGTTCAGAACACTGGTTGCTCTTCCGCAGGACCTGGCTTCAATCCCCATAACCCACATGGTGGCTCACAGTCTTTAGCTCCAGAGGACTTTGATGGCATCGCGTGCAGGTAGTGAACTGACAGACACTGTAGGCAGAACACTCCTGCATATAAAATAAAAAACAAAAATAAAGAAGAACTAAGCCCATTCCTGCCTATGTTAAGTGTACCTACAACATCTGGGCCATCACAAATGCTACGGTTTGTGTTTGCACTTTCCACATAGTTATGACGTGTTTGGCTTTTAGCTTGTATCCTTGAGAGAAAGTGACACTCAGCTAGAAGATGCTGAAATCCAAGACTGATAGGATAAACATGAGGATGGTCCTCAAGGTGCCTTTGCGCACATCCCTAGGTGTTTCTGCCAGGCCTCCTGTTAACCCCGGAGCCTTAGTTTGATTGCTTGCCATTGCCTGAGCTGTGGTCCTTTTGGGGGCTCAAACTTTTCCTACATGACAGTCAGTCCTGTTAGCCCTTCTACCACTACAGAGCAATGGGGGTCCTTTTAAATTTCTTGTTACTCCCCGTCCCCAACTGCGAGGCACAGGTTTCCTCAAAGCAGATAACATGTCTGCTTACTATAGTCTTTCAAGGATTGTATAAGGCCAGACACCTGCTAGCTGCTCAGTGTGCATTCATTGATCGAGTAAATGAAGACCTGTTTTCTTTTATTTTTAAATGTATTAAGTATACAGTATTCTGCCTGCATGTATGCCTGCAGGGCAGAAGAGAGCACCAGATATGATTACAGATGGCGGTGAGCCACCCTGTGGTTGCTGGGAATTGAACTCAGGTCCTCTGGAAGAGCAGCCAGTGCTCTTAACCTCTGAGCCATCTCTCCAGGCCTAATTTGTTTACTTCCAATGGAAGGTTGAATGCCATCTATGTATTATATTTTTCTCTTTTCCCTCTTTGGTAACCCTCACTTTTGCAGGAAAATGTATTTTTGTTTTTTTCCTCCTTTATGCTCCTATGATGTATAGCTCCCTAACAAAGACCTTTATCAAATATGGATTACAAAAAATAATATTTCTGAGAAAGTCTGAATTCTCTTTTTGACAATCTATCGACCTTTTTAATCCCTTTTACCATCTCATATAGCCACCATATCTGTCTATAGAAGACTAGGACCCTATGGCAGCTGCTCTGCCTAGGGAGTGTAACCATGCATTTCTAGGAGATAATATTTCCCTAAAATAAAACACCCTAAGACAATGTTCTCTAGTTGGAATGGAATTTGGTTGAAAATATGCTGGCCTAGCCTGCATGAAGCCCTGGGTTCAGTCTACAGCATGGCAGAGACAAGGTATCAATTATGAAATAAATCAAAGAAATTTCTTAAACCAGATTATTCTATATATGTGTGTGTGTGTGTGTGTGTGTGTGTGTGTGTGTGTGTGTATTTTAAAGAGCATCTTACATATCCCAGGCTGACATCAAATTCACTGTGTAGTTGAGGAAGCCCTTGAATTTCTGATCTTCTGACTTTTGCCTTCCAAGTGCTAGAATTACAGGTATATACCACCTCATTTACCACAGCTTCTGGAAACTGGATTTTACAGCTTATATTATATATATACACATATATATATACATATATGTACACACATACATATAATGTAAAATCTACCTTATATGTACATGTCAAATATATATTGTATTTATATATAATGTATATGTAAAATATGTATAAAATAGAAATTATATTCTGGTTTAAGAAATTGATTTTGATTTATTTCACAATTATTCTTAAAGTAATAATTCTGAGGGCATAAATGATTTGAAAGAAGAAAAGGACATGACTGCTCCTACGTATGATAAAAGAGAAAATTTACTGTAGATAAATGAGGAAAAGCATAGCCAGAGACAGGGACATCTGGGAGAGTCTGAACATGACCAGACTGAGCTGGACCGTGTGAGGAGATGGAGGAGGGGAGAGGGAGAGGAACTGCCAACCAAGAGGGGCAGCCTGGCCAGGAGACTGGCGTAGCTAAAATGGCTGGAATATACAAGGAAGGGCAGCTGGGGGAAGGGCAGCCAAGACCCTAGGCTGGAGAGTTCAGGGTAGGGGGCAGGAGCACCCGTAACAGGTAGGAGTTGAGGGATGCAGGGAAAACCTGGTGCTCAGTGTCTGTTTTGATATGTTAATAGGCAAATCTCATTTATTCCTGGCTTGAGACCTAACACCTTAGCCTTGTTGTTCATAATAAATGATAAGGGGCTACATAATCTTTTATGCCTAGATCCTGTTGACATGGGGGTGTCTTTGGGGAAAGCTGGAATGCTAGCGGAGTCCAGGGAGAGCAGGCTGCCCAAGCGCTACGGGACCATCTGGGGCTTGGGAAGTGCAGGCAGCACTGGAGCAGTGTGTGATGCTGGACCATATGGGTGGCACTAGACACTCTGAGGCCCCCAGGATGCGGATTTTAGGGAAAAGCTGGAGCTGGGGAGTTGCTGGGACAGTCTTCAGTTGAAGTCTACTGGGACAGACAGACTAGAAGGAGAAGATAAAATAAGGAATTTGGGGGGAAATTTTATCTGGGATGTCCACTTGAAACTTTTAGGCTCATGGTCTCCATAGCTGGGGGAGGGGAGTCCCACCTCAGCAATAGACAAGAGGCAGGAAAACTCAGGCTGTTGGTTGACAGGAGAACATGTTTGTTTGACCTGTGAGAGGTGGATTCAAGTCAATTCCCTGAAGTTTACAAGAATTTGTTTTAAGTTTACAAGAGGGGATAAAAGTTTTCGATATGTTGGCATTGCCACTATGCAATCTGTACTGAAATCTACATTGCAGAAAAGACTCACTCATGCCTTTGAGTCATAGTAAAAGCTTCGGAACCCAAGAATGATTTGGGGTTAAAAACATGAACACGCATTCCTCTCTCTAGAAGAATAGATTGGGCAGATGTTTTTTTTTTTTAAACACAACATGTAGCACATTGATGTCTATACTTAGAAGATAACCCAAGGACGTAGAAGACAAGCAAGGGAAATTTAAAATTTTCAGCTTGTGACTACGATGGTAGTAGGAGCACTTTAATCAGGCTAGATTAATAGCTTATTAAAACTCCATTGATTGCTAAAATTCTAAACTTTTGAAGTCTTAACATAGATAGCAATAGCATAGAGAGGGGAAGATATCTGAAATATTTTTCATTTTTAAAAAATATACCTTAAATCACTCTCTTAGACATTGACCACTTGTTTTACATATCCTAAAACACCTTTTTAGACCTTCACAACTTATTTCATCTTTCATGTCATCAGACCTGTTCAGCTTGTATTTATATGTCTTTGAGCACTCGCTTAGACCCTCAGAACTAAAATATACTTTAAACCTTTTTATCCAGTCATTGACTATGAGACACAGGTGGCTGATTGCCAAGAGCAGTCATTGTAAAGCAAGTTCTTTAAGGGGAAGGGGAGAAAGAATACTAAAAAGTTGTTTTGGAAGTTTTATCTCTTTTTAGAGTATGGAAAAAAAAAGGGAAAGTGTCTTTCTCAGTTGGAGACTCTTCCCCAAGGCCCAAGGCCTAGGCCTGTTTTATTACTTAGGAGGTGGGGGAAGGCAGCTGTAGCCCCAGGGGAGGAGCTAGCATGCTTGTGGTAGTTAAAGCTACAGTTAGCTGTCAATGTCATCTGAGGTCTGAGAAGGATACATTACATTAGAGGGTATAATCCAAATAGCCTATTAGCAATGAAAATAACAGAGACTTTCCCATTACTGAAATGGTTGCCCTAGGCTCCCTTTTCCATGGCTTCCTTGGGACTGTAGGTATCCGGTTGTCATGTAGGACAACAGTCAATCTTCTGCTACCATACAGGGCAGTTGGCCTTGGATCGTCAGACCCAGGTCTGAGAGAGTTTTCCTGGAGAGGAACTTGGGGAGACTGACCTTACAGACAGAGTGGGACAGGAGTATGAAAGTTCCTAGCGGAAGGTGAGAGAAAGCCAGAAGAGAGCAGGGGGAAAGGAGATGGTAATCATCTTCAATAGGGAGACCCACACAGGTGTAGGAGACCAGAGCCGAGAGAAAGTTGTCCAGGTGGTGGAAAGCCCCTAGGGAGTAGTAGGCTCCAGGAGCCAGAGAAAGGAAGGACAGTTACCAAACAGGTGAGGAGAGACTGATGGTTAGTTAGGCCAGAGGGAAGAAGTGGTTGAAGAGGCAGACTCCAGACTTGAATTTGATGGGTAGCAAAAGCCATCAGATGCAGATGATCTGTACATCCCCTAGGAGAGTCAGATCAGCAGCTTGGTTCAGAGCAACCAGGTTCCATGAGAGGGAGTATATTTATGCCACTTCCTGTTGTGAAATAGTATTTTAAGATGTGTTCCATTTGTTTATGCTGTGAAACATTTATTTTAATGATGCAAAGATGTGTTGTATTCTTTCTTTTATGTTGCATTTGTTTAACTCTGTGAAGCTGTGTTACTTTGCCTGTCTAAAACCCCTGATTGGTCTAATAAAGAGCTGAACAGCCAATAGCAAGACAGGAGAAAGGATAGGCAGGGCTGGCAGGCAAAGCTAAGAAACAGAAAGAAAGAGGCAACAGGAGAAAGAAAAGAAGGGGCCAGTCACCCAGCGCCCAGCCAGCCTTGGAGTAAGAGTGAAAGTAAGATTACAGAAGTAAGAAAAAAAGCCCAGGGGCAAAAGGTAGATTGGATAATTTAAGTTAAGAAAAGCTGGCTAGAAACAGCCAAGCTAAGGCTGTTTATTTATAAGAAAGAATAGGCCTCTGTGGGTTATTTGCAAGCTAGGTAGCAGCCTCCCCCGATTAATGAGCAACGAGTAAAAGAGCCCAAAATGTTTAAATAGCCAACAACTCCCAGTTTTCAAAACCAGATAAAAAGAAAGAAAGAAAGAAAGAAAGAAAGAAAGAAAGAAAGAAAGAAAGAAGAAAGAGAGAGAGAAAGAAGTAAAAAAGGAAAGGACATGACTGGTCCTAGGTTTTAGGAAGGAAAGAAGGAAGGAAGGAAGGAAGGGAGGGAGGGAGGGAGGAAAGGAAAGGAAAGGAAAGGAAAGGAAAGGAAAGGAAAGGAAAGGAAAGGAAAGGAAAGGAAAGGAAAGGAAAG
>NC_022009.1:103823971-103827028 GCF_000317375.1 Microtus ochrogaster
AAGGAAAGGAAAGGAAAGGAAAGGAAAGGAAAGGAAAGGAAAGGAAAGGAAAGGAAAGGAAAGGAAAGGAAAGGAAAGGAAAGGAAAGGAAAGGACCTGCCTGTTCCTAGGCATGGTGGAGGAGAAGGTTTGTTGCAGATATATGAAAGAGCATAGCCAGAAGCAGAGACATCTTGAGAGTCCAGAGTGGGCATGGACTGAGCTGGAGCCTATAAAGAGAGGGGAAGGGGAGAGAAACTGCCAACCAAGAGGACTGAGGCGTGAGGCTTTGGGAGCCCCGCCACTACCACCATGCTGAAAATCTTAACCAACTTGACCTTGAGAGAGGGTTTTGTGCAAGTAGTAACAGCTTCTGTGAATTCATGTGTACAACATCCATGTCATGTCCAAAGGACAGCATGTTATAGCATCTTCCCCATCCGCTGGGTCATTTTCTTTCTGTCCCCATCTTCCTCAGTGTTGACTGATGGAGGTTGGAAGGAACAATCTCACCACTATGACACCAGTAGACACATCTTGCCTTGACAGTTTGGTATTGTAGCATGAAGGGGTCCAGGGCTGGAGAAGACTACTGATGTCTTTTAACAAGTAATTAAGATGCTTTCTTACCTAAGAGTAAGTAACTACCATTTTGTGCGTATTAATTTTGTATCCAGGCGGAAAGCATTTATTGGCTCTAAGAGTTTTTGCTGGTGTCATTAGTGTCTCTTACATATAGAATCACATTATATATAAACACTTTCTTCTTTTCCTATTTGTATATGTCTTATTTCCATCTCTTGTCTTTGCTTTGGCTAAGACTTTAAGTACTATTTTGAGTAGGAGTGGACACTCTTGACGTGTTCCCAATCTTAATAGGAACACTCTGAGTATTTTCCTCCTTAATCATGATGTTGACTTCAGTTTTGTCACATGTAACAATCTAGCACGGCTTTACTATGTAGCGTTGGATTCTTCCATGTCTTGATGTTCTATGGATTTCATCAAAGGGTTTGTTTTTGTTTTTGAACCATATGAGATCATCCTGTAGTTTCTTTCTCTGAGTCAGTTTATGTGATTGGTAACTTCTGTTTTATTTATTTATATTGAATCATCCCCACATCTCTAGAATGAAGACAATTTGGTCATGATGAATTTGGTCTGCTTGATTTTATTTTTGCATTTTTAATCATCAGGAAGGCCAATGTGTAATTTCTTTATTCTGTTGTGTTTTTATCTGGTTTTAGTGTCTGAGTAATACTGCCTTCATAAAAGTAGCTGGAAACCTTTATAATTTTTTAGAATAATTTAGATAGCATTAGCATGAGCTCTTTGAAGTTTTGGTATAATTCTGCAGTGGATCCTTCTGGTCCTGGGCTATTTAGAGTTGGGAAACTTTTTAGTAGAATATCAATCTCATTGCTGGTTATAGATCTGTTTATTAATTCATAAAAGTTATTAATTTATCTTTGTTCGATTTTTGGTATATTTTAGGAACCTAAAAATTAATTAATTTTTTAAAACCTTTTCAGTTAGCCAAATAGAAGTTTTAAAAATATATTCTTAAGATCTTTTGAATTTCACTGTTACCTGCAGTCATCTCTCCCTTTTCATTTCTGTTTCATTAGGAGAATATTCATTCTTTCTTCTCATCAATTTGAGTAAAAGGTTGTTGATAATATTCATCTTTCAAAGAACCAAATCCTCAGTTTCTGGATTCTTGGCATTTTTCATTTCTATTCCATTAGTTCCAGAACTGATTCTGATTATATCTTACAATTTCTCATTTTTTTCTAAACTTTCTTTTTTATTGATTCTTTGTGTCTTTCACATCATGCATCCAATCCCATCCATCTCCCATCACCTCAAATCCACTCTCTGCCCCTGCAACTATTCCCCCAATAAAACAAAATGAATTTTGATATAAGCACTTATCACTGTAAACTCTCCTGTTAGAACTGCCTTCTCTGTGCCTCTTCAATTTTGGTATGTTGTATTTTGATTTTCATTCAGTTCTAGGAGTGCTTAATTTCCTTCCCGATTCCTTCTTTGACCCAATTATCAATCAGAGGTGTATTGCTTAGTTTCCAAGAGAAGGAGTGTGTATACTTACTGCGAGGCACTGTTGATAACATGAGAAAATTTTATTTCTCCTTCAATGTTAATAGATCATTTTGCTGAGTATCATAGTCTGGATTGACAATTATGGTCTTTCAGAACTTGATAAACATCATTTAGTAGGCCCTTCTAATTTTTCATTAATGTTAATGCTTTGGGGTTTTTTGGGTTTTTGTTTGTTTGTTTGTTTTATTTTTGGTATTTCCAGATAGGGTTTCTTTCTCTCTGTAGCCCTGGTTGTCTTAGAACTCGCTGTGTAGCCCAGGCTGGTCTTGAACTCACAGAGATCTGCCTGCCTCTGCTTCCCAAGTGTTGGGATTGAAAGTGTGCACCACCACTGCCTGGGTTATTTTATGCTTCCTTTAATTCTCTTTTTTTTAAATAATTAATTTATTTATTATGTATACAATATTCTGTCTGTGTGTATGACCAGAAGAGGGCGCCAGATCTCATTACAGATGGTTGTGAGCCACCATGTGGTTGCTGGGAATTGAACTCCGGACCTTTGGAAGAGCAGGCAATGCTCTTAACCACTGAGCCATCTCTCCAGCCCCCGCTTCCTTTAATTCTTTAAACGTTTTGGTCAGATAGACAGCTATTATTCTGATAGGCTTTCTTTTTAAGAAAAAAAAAAGGCATTTCTCTTTCCCTCACTTGTTTTGTTGGAAAGAATGCTTAGCTTTACAGTTGTGATGCATTTGTCTGGTCTGTAGTTTCTAATACCATAAAAACCAAATCAAATATCATTTAACACAAGCGTGTTGCTGAATATTAAGAATAGATGAGTTTTGTTTAATCAAGCAGACTTTTGTGTCTGAAAAGTGTTTACTGAAATTTATTATATTCTCATGATAATATTTAAATATAAAAACCAGTATCGTGGCGCACGCCTTTAATCCCAGCACTCGGGAGGCAGAGGCAGGTGGATCTCTGTGAGTTCGAGACCAGCCTGGTCTACAG
>NC_022009.1:103827128-103860061 GCF_000317375.1 Microtus ochrogaster
AAAACAGTATCACTAATTACCCGTAGGAAAGTAACCATTCTGAATTAGCAACAGCCTTCCTATTATAGAATTTTTGTTGTTAGTGTCACAGATGTCTTTAAAATTTGATCCCCAGTTACCATTCATCATGGTGGAATTGTTTTCCCATGACAGTAAAAATATGCAGCACACATTATTTTAATATCTAAAGATACTTTTCCAGTATTTACTTTTGCATTAGGTTGTGTGCATGGACATGGGTCTCCATGTGATCTGTGGGCACGAGTGCAGGTGCCGTCAGAGGAAGGCAGTTACGAGTCACCAGATGTGGGTGCTCCTAATTTAATCTGGGCCCTCTGCAAGAGCAGCACATCTTCTTACCAACTGGGCATCTCTCCAGCCCCTATGTGAAGACGTTTCATTAAATCTGTGTTTATTACACAGTTGGACTAACTGGTGATTTAGACTTTTGAGTCTCTGTTTTTTCCCCAACAGTAAATAGCATCACCATTCACCCACTGCCTGCCTTGTAAAATGTGGCTCTAGAGCAGATTGGTGGAAGCAAAGGATTCTTGGTAAACAACTTGAACCTTTCAAAAGCCCATACACGCATTTCTGTTTCTTTTTCAGTGGTAAGCCTTGTCAGTGTTTACGAGAGAAGTGTGTTCACTGCCTTCTTCTTGGCACTGGCTGTTCTTTTGTCTGTAATCTAGCAGATTTCATGTGCACTGTGTTTTACCTTATTGATAAACCTCCCAGACTTTGGAGATCAGTGAAGCTGAAAGACTTTTAAAATGACATTTTCTATTTGCATTTGCCTTTTCTCTGAGGGAGCTATTAATTTTGCTATTCGAGTAGGTAACTTTCTTTTTCTTTCTCTTTCTTTCAAAACGATTTTATTTATATGCCATTTCCAGTTTCCTCTCCCTCTTCCCCCACCTCCCCTTCCATTCACTTCTCAGAGAGGGTGAGGCCTCCCACGTGGAGTCAACAAAGTCCATCACATCACTTGAGGTAGGACCAAGGCCCTCCCACTGTATCTAGGCTGAGTAAGGCATCCCTGCATAGGAAAGGGGCTCCAAAGAGCTAGTTCATTCTTTAGGGATAAATAATGGCTCTACTGCTAGTGGACCTCAAACTGCCCAAGACACACAACTGTCTCCCAAATTTAGAGAGCCTAGTTTGACTTTATGCAGGTACCCCAGCTGTCAGTCCGGAGTTAGTGAGCTCCCACTTGCTCGGGTCAGATGTTTCTGTGGGTTTCTCCATCATGGTTAAAACAAATAATTTTTAAATTAGTTATAAATTTATAAATTTTTAAAAATTATTCTAAAACAAATAACTTTGAAAAAGTGTTGTATGTATCTTGATGGATTTATAACTACGTTGTTTTATGGTACAAATAAAACTGATATGATGTTTTACTTTTATTATTATTACTTTATAAATAATACCAATGAAAATGCCATGTTACACCTGTCAGAATGGCTAAAATCAAAAACACTAATGATGTTGGAGAGGATGTGGAGTAAGGGGAACACTCGTCCTTTGCTGGTGGGAATGCAAACTTTTGCAACCACTTTGGAAATCAGTGTGGTGGTTTCTCAGAAAATTGGGAGTCAACCTACATCAGGATCCAGCAATACCACTCTTGGAAATATACCCAAGAGATGCCCAATCATACTACAAAAGCATTTGTTCAACTATGTTTATAGCAGCATTATTTGTAATAGCCAGAACCTGGAAACGACCTAGATGCCCCTCAATGGAAGAATGGATTAAAGAAAGTGTGGCACATCTACACATTAGAGTACTACTCTGCGGTAAAAAAACAAAACAAAACAAAAACAAAAACAATGATATCTTGAATTTTGCATGCAAATGGATGGAAATGGAAAACACTATTCTGAGTGAGATAACCAGACCCAAAAAGATGAATATGGTATGTACTCACTCATTAGTGGATTCTAGCCATAAACAAAAACATTGAGCCTTTAGTTCGAGATTCTAGAAAAGCTAAGTAATAAGGCAAACCCAAAGAAAAAATTATATAGATCCTCCTGGAAATTGCAAGCAGACAAGATGGCCAGACTTTCTTTTCTATTGAGTAAATTTGTCTGTCAAATTCATTTTAAGTAATTCCTTATTTTTAAGTTTCAACTTTACGTGTTAATTTTAATACAGTAGTAAGGATTTTTAGATGGCATACATGCCTCTCACGAGTCTCTGAGAATCTTCTTTTTCTTGCTGTATTGTACAAAGTCCTTTCATATCAACAGGAGAGACTGCTGTTTGCCTAGCCTATCACTTTGTTCTTCCCAGCATTAAACTTCAAGCCAAATCAGAACATGTTTTCAGTGGAGCTACAGATTAACAATTTCCCAAACTGCTGACCAGTTATTCCAGCATCATTACTATGTGATCATCCATCAGACAGACACTTCCTCTTTCTGTATCAGTCTTTTTACTGAGGTGCACACTACCTTTGCTACCAGTGACAGTTAAGCCACATGGCACCATCACCTACCTATCCAAGAGTCACCTAAAAGGCCTGAATGCTGCTCTTTCACAGAAATATATATTTATACAAATTGTGTGTGTACATCTAAATGCAGGCATTTTATGTTGCTCCTCCCTCGCTATAAGGACTTATTTTTTTCTGTGTCAGACCAAAGACTCATCATGAGTTATAACCATGACCACGGAGTCATGTTAGTTCTGTTAGTATGGATTTAGGTCTTACTGCTTGGCACTGACTAACCTACCAAACACTTGTCCCTGGGGAAGACTGAGTCTCCCTGTCTTAGCAGCCATGGATTGTCTGTAGCTCTTCATCTAAGGGTGGGGCATTGTGAAATTTCCCTCATCCCTGTTGGCAAGTCAGGTGGTATTGCCTTTGTGAAGGTCTTGTCCAGGTGACCATGCTCTTGAGATTTCATGGGTGCAGCCCGCCTGTTTTATACATAGACAATGCGATCTCACAGCAGACATCATCTTCTTAGCATGATGACTGTATCCATGGTTACACTACACTAAAATATCCTGACTAATAGCAGGACACTGTCTTACCTTTCCTCACCTACCCCTCCCCTGAAGTGGCCTCATTTGCCTGAAGTGGTCTTTTAGTGGAAAAGTTGACCAGTCTCCATACGCATGAGAATAATTTTATCTTTCCATATTTCAGTAGCTTTAATATAAATTGCTCAACCTGTTTTCTGATACAACCCAGGACCACCTGCCCTTGGATGGCACCCCCCACAATGATCTGGGTTCTCATCAGTCATCAGTCAGGAAAACGCCCCCCGAGACTTGCCTACAGGCTGATCTTACAGTGACATTTTCTCAGTTGTGATTCCCTCTTCTTAAATAGCTCCAATTTGTGTCAAATTGATTAAAAAACATAACTACATAGGGCAGGCAGTGATTGAGACTGGAAACTCGTGACATCATGGTTTAGGGTCCAATATTTAACAAGATGACAATACTGAAAGAGTTTTGAGAAGCAAATGGTTATTTAGCAGGGCAGCTGCTTGCATGGTTGAGGAGAATTCCATCTTAGATATACAGATATGCAAGAATTTGTGAACATGAGCCATGGAGCGCTGATTATTTATCGTTTTATAATCTTTGTTTACTGGGCAGCATTTCTCTGCACAAAGAACTAATTAGTATTGGCGCATCTATTCCTAGTCAAGCAGGTACCTGTTTTTCCTTTTAACTCCTCCGTTTACTTAGAATTGGTACTTCTGTACCCTGTGTGTGGATTCTTATCTTCTTGGGTCTTATTCTAATATGAGTGACCTTTGGAATAATTATGAAAGTATCTGCCATTAGTACCCCAAATACTCTGCATTTTTTCAGTTTTTTCCTCTGTCTCCCCCTCTGTACAAGTTGTCGCTTGATTTCTTACCTCATGTCCCATTAACTTCCATTTCTTACAAACTGGGAGACTTCCAAGACCCAATCCCTGATTTTCTCTGCTCTCCATGGTAGAATTAATCGTTTCTTTCTTTCAATTTAATTACTTCTTAATGATTTCTTATTCCCAAAGTTTTTCTCTTATCTTCTTGTATTATTTTTAGAGACTAACACACATGTCTTAGTTTCTTATTATTTGGTACATTAATTTTATTTCTATATGTGATATAGAATAAATAATAAATAAATTATTTAAATATATTATTATTTAATAAATAAATATAAAAATATTTTGTCTTTCTCCCTCTGTCCTCATATTCCTCTTCCAGGACCAACAAATGACAAAAATCTGATTCCCTCTTGATGAGATTAGGTCATTGAGATGAGTTGAATCTTCCAGATTTAAGAATTACACACATCTTAATTTATGTGTCAGAATTATAATTCTGAATCTAACTAATAAGGGCTTAGGAGTAAAATATCCAGAGAAGAACAATACATTAAAAAAAAGAAAATATTTTGTGCAGACTGCTTTCTAGCCGTTGTCTGACAGTGCTAAACCAGCTGTGGGCACATGGTTAAAGTCATTTGACTGTTTAATTACATTCCACTATTTAAAATGGCAGAAGGATAGCTTTAAAACCATACCAGGCAGGCTATTGATTCAACAAATGGGCACTGACGCAAAGCTATGGGTCATCTGTATGCTCCTCAGTTGGGACAGTCCTAAGTCTCAGGGACCCCTTTGAATGTGAAGCACACTTTCAAAGAGAGGACCACATTGTTCTGCTTGAAGTGAGAGAAAAGGACAATTCTCAGAGGCTGAGCTACTCTGGTTAACGTTTTCTAACTTGGCAGGAGTTGCAAGGGGCTCAAAGGGAAGTACAATGGTTGCCTTAGGAAAAGCAGCAAGGGTCACAGTAGCCAAATAGTTTGGCCTTCTTGTAAGTGCAAGAATAGGGTTTACAGTGGACAATCTTCAAAACTGGGCCAAGGGGGCGACTATAATAAATTAGGGCTTTTTTGTAATGAAGTCTACCTTCCAGAGATTATTAGTCACATAGGCATCTTAGGCAGAGTAGGCCTGTGATATTGCGGGCATCAGTGAGATTACTAGTAAGGTCCATCTAAAAGGTGACAAGGAGATAAAGTAATAAAGCAAGCTGACAAGACAGAGAAGGGATGCTACTGAGAATTGAAACATGGCCAGTAAGAACGAATGACTCTTAAAGCCATTTAATATAATTGACAAGCAGAAGGCTACAAATGACAGACTACTGGCCACCCACTGGGCAACCCAGGTCCAGAAAATAATGGACAGTTGTGGCATGGTAGTGTAGATTTTATAGTGTCTTTTATAGCGTAAGTTTAAAGTTCCTGGAAATTTTTAAGTGAGTGGTATGGGGTAAGAATAATGGGATTCACAGAAGGAAGGACAGCCTTGGCAACATCAACATTTAACTTTGTCCAAAGAGAGGAGAGCCCAGTGGGAGAGGTCATGTTGATGAAGAAGATGGAGCATTAGAGAAGTGTGGTCCAGCATGCAATGCGGCAGGGCGCAAAGAAGGGGACGATTTACGAAAAGGAAGATGCATGGAACCAGCAGGATTTATTGCTGGAATAATGCAAGAGAGAAGAGCTTGGTAACTTGAGGAAAAAGAGAAATTGCTGCGTGTGTTTTAACTCTGAGCATTCTAACTTTTGTTGCATATATTTCTGAAATACATGCCTAGGTTAAAGAGCCAACTAAAATAACTGTCATTTCGGGCCATGTTTCTCCGTGCATGTAATAAAATTGCATCCAATTTTTGGCTTCAAGTTGGGTCCCTATTAAATCTTAAGAGTCTTCGTATTTAAAAATCAGTATAATCTTTATTTCTCTCTTTAAAATCCTAGGGTGTCATAATATTTTAGTTAGTAAAGTGGTTTTTTTTTTATTGCTGTTACTATTTCATACCAAGTTGCTAAGATTGTATAGTAGCTCGTCCCCATGGACTCAAGCTAGAGTTCTCACAGCATGGGATCTCATGCGCAAACTTGTATATAGATGGCGAATATTCATGTTACCCTTTCCAATATTTATTGAAAATGGAGATAGCTATGCATTTCCTTAGTCTTATTTGAAACCCACATTCCCCGTTCATGCCACTGCGGAATGATGCAGATCCTTCAGGGAATATGCATTCAGAACCATGAATATCCAGAACTTGTTTCCTTGTGCACATTTATGCTGTTTAATGATGGGTGTAAATTCTTTTCAGGTTGATGTCAAATCCCAGCTGTCTCTATTTTGCCCTTAAATCTCCTAACCTACTTAAGAAAAATGAATTTTAGGTTCTGTCTAAAGTTATATTGCAGGTTTTAAGTTCTTACCTGTTAATCCTCATCTGCTATCTACTTCTTTGAAATCTGACACGATGAAGAATTGTTTTATTTATAAAGGGACATTAAAAAGGGGGGACCTCAAAGTTCTGTAATCATGAGGGGGAGATTTTTTATTTTGCTCCAGGAAGCTCATCACAAAGATGTAGGACTGTACCAGGCTTTTATCAACATTTTTGGTCAAGGTATTTTCTGCTCTCAGCACCCTGCTCTTCCCATCCTTGAGTGGCAGGTCTGCAGGTGCTGATAAGTGTGTTTTCCCAGGAACCCATCAGCCTTATCTGCTGCCTCCCCTTCTCCTGCATGCACACAATGCATCCTCCAGCAACAACAAGGCCAAGTTTAGTGCTACGGCGGCGCATCCTTTCCGTGTTCTTGAAGGTTTTAGCGGCAGAGTTGAGCTTCACTTCTGTTTCTAGGTTTCATTACCCCTCCTTAAACATTTGGATTTTATCCAGTGTATATAAACTTTAATTGTGTTTCAAATATGTCCAGAACATTTCATGAAAGCTATTATATATACTTTTTTAAATGCCAGAGTTTGAAAGATGATAGAGACCTTTCAAGGCACTCAGTTTGATTCTCATCTTCTTATTCTTTGTTCTGTGTTGGTTTCCTCTGCTATGGACAAACAAACAGGTTTTCTTAGATGTCTTACACCCATTTTATCTCTGAAATACAGTATCTTTCTCTCAGGCTAGTATCACTTTAAAATGTACTTGAATGGGTTCTGTTTGTGGAAGTTAACTGGATTCGATGAAATAAATTTTATTTAAAACTAACTTCTCTTCTTCTGCCTTCCTCCTTTCTCCCAAGTTCTCCAACACCTAATGTTCTTTCCACTGGCATCTTATTTGTATTTTGTAAATGGGAAGTAAAAAGTAGGTCTTCGTTTTTTATTTATGACATTATTAGTAGTATTAAGAAGAAGAAATGGAATGGAGTTGTTTGCCGTTCCTTTGACCAGTTCCAAATCTTGATGAATTATTATTTCTACAGATTTTCCATGCGACATACATGTGTTTAATTTACTTGTAGTTTAATTTCACCTGTGTTTACTTTCTTAGCAAAAATATATGATTTTGTAAGGAACATAGACCCAAGAACATAAGAACAGGTTGCAATAACAGAAGTTTGTACAGCATGGGAATAGAACAGAAATGCTGAGTGTCACAATAGGACACGTGTAGACTGGTCCAGGCGGAACTAGCGTATGAGGTCTGTGGCACTGATCTTAAGTTTTTTTGGATACAAACTTCAGGCTCCGAAACAGGGCCTGAGGAAATGGCTCCCCCCTCCCTTAAAGACAAAGATTTTAATAGGGACACTAGTGCAAAAATTGGGTTTCAAGATCAGATCCTCAAAATGAGAGAGAGAAATGGGATCATAAAGACTTTAATTTGTAGATGTTTTTAATGTATTAGAAGAATATTGACACCTCCTAGCCCTTATGTAATAGAAATTATTCTTCTCTTATTTCACAATAAATCAAAACAGCCTCGGAATAATTAAATTATACTCAGGCTTTCCTTAATTTGTGTGTGTAATATTAATTAATGTGACACACTCATTCATACATAGTCTATGAAGATACCTGAAAAGAAGAAAATGCCAATTTTAACGTACTAAACAGCTACGGGTTATGAAATAATGGTCTTAGGTACTATCCTCTACCTAGATATTAGAAAATTCATGATAAATAATCTGGAAACCAAGCATGGAAACTTAATTACATGATTGTTTGGGTCACCAATGGAATGAAGCTATCTGCAAACAACTCAGTTTCTCAAGTTTAAAACTGTTAAGTGTGCTCGTATTTGAGGCTTGAGAGATGGCTCAGCAGTTGAGATTACTTCTTGCTCTTCCAGAGGATCCGAGTTCATTTCCTAGCACCTATGCTGGATGACACACAAATAGGTCCAGGGGATCCAATGCCCTCTTTTATAAATGCCCTCCATGGACACCTTTAGTCTTGTGCACATAACTGCACATATACACACACATGATGTGCGATGTCCTTCTATATATGTGTTGCTTTTATTGGTTGATGAATAAAGCTATTTCGGCCAATGGCTTAGCAGAGTAAAGCCAGGCGGGAAATCTGAACAGAGATATACAGAGAGAAAGTAGGAGTTAAGGAGATGCCATGTAACTGCCGAAGGAGACAGACACTATACTCTTACGGTAAACCACAGCCTCATGCCGAACACAGATTAATAGAAATGGATTAATTTAACATGTAGGAGTTATTAATGACATTTTTAACAAAAGAAGTGTTAACTTCTGCTTTCTAGGAGAGGCAGCATCAGTGGGGACACTGTTGTCATTGATGATTGTGTCTGACAGCCTTGGATGCACCCTGATGCTCACAGTTGGCTTCCTCTGTGTGTTTTCCAGAGATGACGGACTAGCATGGCCTGAAGCATGGCTCAGTTCTATTACAAAAGAAATGTCAACGCCCCCTACAGAGACCGCATCCCCCTGAGGATTGTCAGAGCAGAGTCTGAACTCTCACCCTCTGAGAAAGCCTACTTGAATGCAGTGGAGAAGGGGGACTATGCGAGTGTCAAGAAGTCCCTCGAGGAAGCTGAGATTTACTTTAAGATCAACATCAACTGCATTGACCCCCTTGGGAGGACTGCTCTTCTCATCGCCATTGAGAACGAGAACCTGGAGCTGATTGAACTGTTGCTGAGTTTCAACGTCTACGTTGGCGATGCGCTGCTTCACGCTATCCGGAAAGAGGTGGTGGGAGCCGTGGAGCTGCTGCTGAACCACAAAAAGCCAAGTGGAGAGAAGCAGGTGGGCTTGAAAGTGGTGTATCTGGTTATTATGCCTATGGAAAGGCATTTTAGATTTGCAAACACCCTGAATATGTGTGTGTGTGTGTGTGTGTGTGTGTGTGTGTGTGTGTGTGTGTGTGTGTGGTTTTCCTTTTGGTCTTTCATTTCAGTTCAAGAATCTGGGCTATCAAACTGTAATTTGCTAGATTATTTTTCTGTTTAACCTCCTTGCCTGTTGTGGGTCTCCGTGTCTTCCGAAACAGTGGATACTCCCATCTAAACTTGATATTGTCTGTTAATACACTCTCAAGGCTTCTTTGTAAATTCATCCTTAAAGAAGAAGAAGAAGAAGTAATTGCTAGAAAGAAGCTCAGCTCTGCCTGTAGGACAAGACATTTATTAGTGGCAGAAGGGCAGCAACGCTTTCTTGCTCTGAGAAGAGATGAATGTAGGTACAGCGCAGACGGTTATGCTTACTCTCCGCGTGTTTATCACTATAGAAACAGAGCGACGATAGATGGGAACAAGAAAGGGATGTTTGCATCTGTCTGGATCTTTTGCTTTGTCGCTGCCCACTGCTGTGCCAGAAAGGCCTGTTTGATTTGTTTCCTAGACCTTGACCTCTTGACTTCCCTGCATCAAGGCTAATGATGGATAGTTGCAGATGCTACCATGGCTCCCAAAATCTTTCAAAGATGCATCTAAATAGTTCTAGCAACTTTTGCCCTTTTGACAACACACGGTTTTCTGTGTCTGAATATTGATAGTGTGTGTGGAGTCACATAGCCCATCTGTGCTCTGTCTACTCTTGTATTTGCTTCTCTGAAGCACTTTTATCAATATCTTCACAGTGGATGGGTTGACAACTGTAGCCGAGCATCTCTTTGAGTTTTGAGATACCTTGTTTCTCATGGTGCATTCTCAAATCTCATCCTCATTCACTCCTGCTTCTTCCCTGAATCAAAATATTGATAAACTAACCCTTTAAGGAATCATACTTCTCCGCTTGTTGCTTTGCCATTTTGGTTGTTGTTTGTTTCAGATACAGTTGTGGGTCATCTTGTTACACTGTTAAACTTCATGGATAGGATCATTGACCCTTGGAAACTTGAGATAACCTACTTTGGGGCATACAAGACACAGCCACACCTAGAGACAAGCTCACTGTTAGATCCCAGGGTTTCACCACTAAGGGGTTTCAAACACCCCAATGGAAAATGGAAGAATCTGGTTTAATGTGCGTAAGCTAAAGTCTTACTGTAAACTCTTACTGTTAGAGCTGCATCGTTGTGACATGGCTTTGAAGAGTAACCAGCTCAGGGGAGCAAAGGTTTCAGAAATTACAGCTCGCAGTTGCATTGTTTTCTCGCTGTGGGCTGTGCTGTAAGACAGAACAACATGGTAGAGAAGATATGACAGAGAGAACTGCTCACCTCCTCACAAGACCCCAGAGAAAGGACAGATGGGTCAGAGAAAACCTACACCCTTCAAGGGCACAGCTTCCAGGATCTCTTTCCTCTTCCTGGGTCCTCCTTGCAAGAGTTTCTGTCATTTCTCAGTGATGACATAGCCCATCAATCTAGACATAATGTATTCATGAGGAGAAAGACCTCAATCGCTTCCTGAAAGCTCTGCCTTTTAACACTGCTCTGGGACCAAGGCTTCAATACAGGAGCTTCTAGGGGACATTGAAGACCCAAGCTGCTACCCCTAAGTCAACTTTCGTCTTTAAATTTATGTCTGTCATCATACCCCTAAAGCATTTACATGTTTAGTAGCAACATACTGTATTTCTTCTTGTTTAACTTCATGTAGGTAGCCATAGGCCAGGGGTTAGGTCTTCCATGTAGACCATCAGTAGCCTAGAAGTCTCTGGAACAAAATAGCCAGTTAATGTGATTTTCATGTGTTACTGAAGGAACTCATCAATTCTGCTTTGTAGAGGGTTCTCCAGTGTTCCTTTAGACAATGACATTTGCGCTAACCAGAGAAATCTGGTGTCTGGAGAAGGTACCTGCTATTATGAGAGTGTTTGTTGGAAAATGTTCAACTTTTGAGCTAAGTCCTCATCTCACAAGTAGGTCCTGGCTCCTTACAGGCACTTGGACCCAGATTATTAATAGAAAGTAGTAAAGGTTTGCAGTCTGCCAGGGCGCTGATGCTTCCCAGGCTGCGTGTTTCTGGAAGATGTCTCTCACATGAGTCTTCTGGCCAAGAATTCCTTTTCTATTTGTGCGTTTTAGAATTCCACCCCTGGGAAGGATAATAAAGGAACACTGCCCTTTTTGATTTGAACTTGATCATTTCTGAAGAACTAGGCTACCTCAGAGTTCCTGGGGTGCTCCACATGGAAATGAGGCGTCGGCAGCTTGAATGTATTGAATGTATAAAGTTAATCCATAAAAGTCCATAAACAATGTGTTGAGAGCCGCGTTGATAGTTAGTGTTTGGCTGTGCATGGGTTATTTCATTATATAATACATCTTTTAGATACACACAACATCTCTTGGAATGTCAGTTTTCCATACATCATGTGATGTGGGAAAACAAGTATATTTTTAACTGGACTTCCCTTCCCCCCCAAATAAAGTTTAACTTTTTAAGTAAGGCTTACATTTATTGAAATTATCTTGTGTGTTGGGGTAATACAGCCAATTCTAGATGTATAGTTACATATTCATCCTGAAATATTTTGACATACACCAATACTAATGTGAGGTCTCTGGTTTATTAAACACAAAGACAGTAATAATCTAGTAGGTTTAATAAATGTAATTTGAAGTGAAGGCCAAGATGTGGTTCTAATATAAAACCACTAAAATTAAGATCCTGAAATACGTTGTGCCTTATAGATATATTATTATTTTACAAATTTGTCACGGGCTACATTTGTTTTCCTCTGGGAAAGACCCAGTGTTTGGTGGCATGCTAAAATCATCGGTGCTGGGAGACATCAAATGAATTGGAATACTTCTTAATTACACTCGCCGGGGAGCAATTTCTGCCTCAGCCTGCTAGGCCTTGTGTGGAGCCCAAAAACAGAGAGCGTTCCTAGTCTCAAGAGTGTTAAACTCTAGTTCTGAAGAAAGAAAAGGAAAAATAAAATCCACTATGGAATTAAGAATAAAGATGGTCACAACAGAAAAGGTAGCAGGAAAAAATTCTATAATCTTTATGAAGTTAAAATAATGGAATTTGATGAACACACTCTGTTATAGGGTCAGGGGTGTGAGGGCAGGAAACAGCTATAAGGGAAAGAATAGGGGTGTTTGGTTTAATACCTTGGGAAATTATATGAGAATACATTGGCTGAAGTAGACTCTATGAGAAAAAGGCCAAGGGGACCAGATTGGATATATTTAGCTTTTAACGGATATTGATAACTCAGAGTTAATTAAAATTGGAGGTCAAAATGGAACTGGATAAAGTAGATAGATTAAAAAATAAGGACAGTAAAGTAAATAAATGACTCGTATCTCTGTAGCTCCTAATGTAGCTTTTCACCTTTTACTCTTAGTCTTCACTGATATATTTATGGGTCTTTAGCATATCAAGTAACATTTCTCAGTGTGGCTTTTAATGAAAAGGTTTAGTTTTCCTAGTTGAGTGGAAGATAGCCATGTAACTCCTTCTGTATTAAATGTCGGTCTTTATAAATTGGGTTTTGGCATGTCAAGCTTTTTTGAAATCATTGGCATAATGATGAAAAGAACAATAGTTGATTTTTTGGGGGTACAGTGAGAGAGCACAGCAAGCCTATGATTCTCGGCCTCTGTGAGAAGATGGTACACTGTGTACTCTCCCTGGGACAGCCCTCTTGCTAGCAACCTTACACTCATCTCCTTGGGTACGTTTTGGTTTTCTGAACTTTTCTCTACCCTTCTTCGAACCTCACTTCCCTAGAGACAGTGGCCAGGGATTATTTTTCAGTCTTCTCAGTTGATTGGTTAGTCAGCTTTGAACTGTTTCCAGCTGACATTCCTTATAGATGTCTTCAGAGGCCAGATCAATGACTGTGACCTTTGCCCCAGTATAGCTGCATTGGGAAGCCGAGCGGGCTTTCCCACGCTTTGTTCACACCAGTGGTTCTTTGACTTCAGCATCCTCAGAATCACAGGGAGGGCCTGAGGGATGCTGGGGGTTCCACCTCTGGTTTCTGACACAGCAACAACTTTGAAATGACGCTCTGAAATTTACACTTCGAAGAAGTTCCCAGAAGAGGCTCCTGCTTGTCTTGACCTAAGACTAAGGGAAGCTGTGGCTTAGGGGATGCTGAAACTGGTAGAACACACACACACTTCTCTGTGTTGGATGTTAAACTATATGGTGCTAACCTGCTTTCCAGGAGATTCCCACTAATCCCTTGAAATCCTGTTAGAATGATATTATTGACTAGTTCAGCAGTGAGATCCTAGAGTAGTTAGTTCAGTTGAAAATACATTGATCAGGAAGTGTTCTCATTTTCATTGTCGTTGTCTGTCTTTTACGGATTCATTTTCTGGATCAATGAAGGTTTAGATGTCCATGTTTCCCATCAGCATTGTTTGAATCATTTATTGGAAGCCCTGGACAGATATGCCCAGTTATGAGCTCTGAGCGTGCCAGAGCTTAGCAAGCACAGTGAAGAGAAGGTTAAAACTATCTCATGAAGAGTAGACTGGAGGCTGAGAAAAGTTGATAGCAGCAAATGTATTACTTGGTATGTAATCTCTTCTGGCTTAAATGAAGTGACAGCGGGTGACTGATTGGCTTTTGCTTTTCACAGTTCTCACACTGTCTCTTGTGTAACTGAGTTATGGTATTTCTTCTTGGCTCCTTACAGAATGTACATGGGCTTTTATCAGTAGGGAACACTAGTATAACCATACTTGTGCATAGTAACAGCAAGCGTAAGGAACTGAAATAGACATAACTATTTATTTAGAGTTCATACTCTGGATTTTAATCTTCTGTCTGTGACTGTCTGGCCTGCATATATGCACATGTGTGCCTGGTATCTGCAGAGCGATTGTTTCCCCTAGAACTGGAGTTCTGGCTTGTGAGCACCGCCGTGTGGGTGCTGAGAACTGAACCCAGGTCCTCTGCAAGAGCAACAAGTGCTCTTAACCCCTGAGCCATCCCTTCACCCTCAGAACAAATTTTAAACTAATACTGGCGCCCCATAGCAGATCTAGAACATATCTGTGACCACTTGTTATCTCATGTGAGCTCCAGAGGAAGCTTCATGGACAGTTCTTTTGTTTTTGCCATTTCTTTTTCTTTTTTTTTAATTTTTATTGCTTTATAAATAATACCATTCAAAATTTCCACTTCCTCCCCTGCTCCCATTTCCCTCCCACTCACCCCCCTCCTTCCAGTCCTAATAGAGGGCAGGGTACCCTGCCCTGTGAGAAGTCCAAGGCCCTCCCCACTCCATCCAGACCTAGGAAGGTGTGCATCCAAACAGACTAGGATCCCAAAAAGCAGCACATGCAGTAGAGACAAATCCCAGTGCCATTATCATTTGCTTCTCAGTCTGCCCCTATTGTCAGCCACATTCAGAGAGTCTGATTTGATCACATCCTTGTTCAGTCCCAGTCCAGCTGGCTTTGGTGAGCTCCCATTAGCTCATGCACACTGTCTCAGTGGGTGGACCAACCCCTCGTAGTCCTGACTTCCTTGCTCATCTTCTCCTTCCTTCTGCTCTTCAATTGGACCTTGGCATTTGATTAAGAGTGGCTAACTTGATTGAGTCAATCTGAGTAGCTAACTACAGTTATCTAAAGGGATTGGTGTCAGGATTCTCTTACCTACCACAGCCTGTGCATGCTCAAGTTTCTTATAGTCAGAGGTTTATATTTTCATAGAAGCTGTATGTAGGGAATCATTTGTAAGTTACAGACAATACTTGCTGTAACTCCCCAAAGACCTATATGTTAAAAGTGTGGTCCTCAGCTTGTACAGCTATCTGGGGGTGGAGGGAACTGTGAGATGGAGCCCGGTGACAGGTCTTCAGCTTGCTGAGGGCACACCCTTCCTCTTCTGCTCTCTCCCTGGCTCTGGGTGAGGGGAATGGCTAACCCCAGTGTATATGCACGCTCCTATCATGACGTCATGCTGTGCCATCACCCCAGCTCCAAATGAGTGCAGCCACTGGCTCTCCCAACTTGTGAGCCCAGAGGAACTTATTTCTTTGCAGGTCGGTATGTCAGGCGAGGGCTGCTGAAACAGAAACCCGAGTCCCCATGCTTACTGTAATTTTCATGTCTAATAAATTCTTGGATTGTCTGGAGAAAATCAAGAAAAAAAACTATATTCAATTCAGAGGTCGTTTTTAATTTTTGCAACTGTTTTCAATCCACAGCGTTTGGCTGGATCTACTGACACAGAAGGCCAACTGGACTTAACTGGCCCCTTTTTCAGCTTCCTGAATGACAGCATTGAATTAAGGGTTCATTTTTACTGGCTCTTACGGGAGCCATACAAACTTCATGGAGCAGTTATCCAAGGCAGTCTCTGTTAAGTAGTAGAGGTCAATAAACTAGGAACAAATGCAGGGACATGGGTACTAAAGTGGAGAAAGTCCCGGTCAGAGGTCAGCATTTAACTGTTAGGGATATGCAGAGAGGGAGCCGAGTGCAGGTTTGATTGAACTCCTTCTTTGGTCATGTCATACGCTGCTGCCTCAGCAATTGAGAGCATGCCACAGCCTGGAAATAAAATCTAGTAATCTTGAGCACCGTGGCTCTGCAGAACTATTCAGCCAGAGGCTCCTGGCGTATCTCGATAACGTTAAAATCTCAGGATTCATGGAACTTGCCCGATTTCCTCCTGGATGGTTGCAGGAGAGACTGGCAGTCATAAAGGAGACGCTGCTGGCACACTGAGGAATTGCTGGAAGAGGGAGGTGAGAACGGCACATTAGCGGGAGTGTGGGAGATGAATGTCAGGCCCAGCATACATCAGTGCTCCGGTGGAAGGCAGGGCTTCTGCCAGCAGCTTGCTTCTGAGCTGATCCTTGATGGCTGAGCCTCTGCAGGGACAGACACTGCCATCTTGCTGGAGGAGGATTTTCTACAAGGCAACACAGAACTTTCCCCTCATTTGCCTTTGTTAAGATGGGGTTAAAGCCCTGCCTCCTTTGACACTGGCCTTTTCTGTACACCTCAAATGTTTCAATGAAAACATGAACTGCTGTGTTCCTTGCATATACCTTCATAATAAAAATAACAGAAATGAAAATCCTTCCCCTAAAAACATAGATGACTTAATGGGTTTGGGACAGATCCTAGAGGTGGAGCACGGGGCATCATCAGTTATACATACCTGGTTTTCACTGTTTCCCCCTTACCATCCACCACATCTGATCAACAGGGAGGGAAATCTCTGAAGGTGGAGAGATAAACACTAAAGGAGATGTCGTGTTCTGGGTGAGGATGTGGCTTGGATCCTAAGCACTCTCCTAGGGTCAGGGTGTGGAAGGCTGAGTCCTCAGCTCACGCTTATGTGAATGCCTGTGGTGTCTTTAGGGGGTCACGTCAGGTGGAATGAAGGTAGGTCACTATGGCTATACCCTGACCTTTTGTTGTTTACTCTCCGTTTCTGGGCACCATGAGGTGAGCAGCTTTTCTCTACCCAGCATTTTCTGGCATGGCATATTATCTCACCACAGGTTCGAAGCAAGGAGGGGACTTCCTGTGGATGAGACTTCCCTTTAAGCTGTGACAGAAAGTGGGCAAGCAGAACGAGCAAAGACTCAATACGAAATTGTAATTTCTTCATTTGTTCCCTGTGGTGTGTCGCCTGAAAAGTGATACAGCCTACCATGTTATTCCGCTCTCCACCTCTGTGGCAAAGCATCTGAGTTAAAACACACCTTTTCCTCTCCGTAAAATTTCAGTCTCCTGTTCAGAGAGCAGTTTTCTGACCATGGTGGGTAGGCTCAGCTGCTTTGGAACCTGTGGTGAAGCAGTATATAGTAGTGGAAATGGGTTGAAGAGAAAGTGGCTTAATTCATGGCAACCAGCAGGCAGACACAGGCAACAACCCCACCCTTAACCCCTCAAGCACATTTAAGGTAACTGACTCAATCACATATCCAGTTAGCCAGTTTATAGCCAGGTAATTGGCACATATCCTAGGACCATTCTGTATCTATGCTGTCATTTGAGTTCCAGACATTTTATCATTAGAAGACATTGATGTACCTTTGGATGCCAGGGGTCCATAGTTTTTTATTGTTATTCATTCTGTTTTATATCTTCTGTGACTGAGAAATTTTTTGAGTGAACAGTCTATATTTATTGTTGTATTAAGAGCGGCGGGGCTACGTCCCCGGCACCCAGCCACCCGCACGGCTAGCTTTACCCGAAATAATTACACGGAAACTGTATTCTTTTAAACACTGCTTTCAGTTTCTTATTGGCTAGCTCTTACATATTAATCTAACCCATTTCTATTAATCTTTGTAGCCCACGAGCTGGCTTACCAGGAAAGATCTTAACCTGCGTCTGTCTGGAGTGGGAGAATCATGGCGACTCTTTGATTCAGCTTCTTTCTCCCAGCATTCTGTTCTGTTTGCTCCACCCACCTAAGGGTTGGCCTATCAAGGGGCCTAGGCAGTTTCTTTATTAATAAGAAATCACTCCCACATCAATTTATCATGCATTTCTTCAAAGAGATTAAGCTATTGGTAAAAGTATGCAGTAGTATATCACCATATTACAACAGCAAGGTCTCATTCTCTTTGCATCCATGTTGAGAGAGTTGCTCTATCGCGGAGCATTATGATGTAAAGATTCATGATATTTTGTCCCTAACATCTTGCCACTGACTCTCCTCTATTGTATAGAACAATCCAGTGTGATATGCTACTTTTAGATTTATTTATTTATTTTTTGTGTATGGGCCTTTTGCACGCATGTATATATGTGCATCACACACGTTCAGTGTTCATGGAGTTCAGAAGAGGGCATTGGATCCACTGGAATTGGAATCACAGATGTTCGTGAGCTGCCATGTGGGTGCCAGGCACCCAAGTTCTCTGCAAGAGCAGCCAGTGCTCTTAACTGCTGAGTCATCTCTCTGGCTCCCCAGTGTAACAGCTGTGACCAACTTAACAGACTCGGACTATGTGATTTTGATAGAGAAACTTTGCAATATACATTAAAAATGAACATAAATTGTATTTTGTTCCATATTTTTGTTTTGAGGTTTCATTGAAACCTCAAATAACAGGACTTGGCATCTCTCTATCAATCGTTATGAATGTATATCTGGATTCATTCAGTTTCCACAAATCTCATAAAGAAGATATGAATTGGGAAAAAACAATTTGGAAAGATTTCTAAGCCCTAAAAGAGATCTTAAAATGTGTTTTCTAAAGCGAACTCACTCTACACTAAGTTAATAGAATGTGTGTCTTTGTATATTTAGAATAGAATTGTAAGTTGGAAAATATTTGGAAAAGGAAATCTACAATGCATAGGACAAAACTGACCAGAGTAATTCTGTTTAGCACGGAATGGAAAGCATCACAATGCATTAGCTAGTTCTGCACTTCTCATGGGGAGGCACTCCACCAACACAGTAAAGCAAACACCCTTATCTCAGAAACGAATCCTTTTCCAAAAATCAAACAAAAAAAGTTAGTTATACTTGGTGAAGGAAATGCCAAAGGCAATTATTATCCTTATCTGTACATCCGTTTCTGTGTGCACAAGTGTATCATTTTGAATCGGGCTTAACATGCTGAAAGAAAATATGCAATATTGGATTTTTTTTTTATTTTTTGGTTAATGGTGGCTTCAGTTGCCTCCATGTCCCTGAAAATACCTTTATTTTGTCACTCTCTGTGACTACATGCGAGTCTATTGTTTGAGTGCACCACATGGTCTTCATCTATTCATGTCAATGGGTATTCAGTCTGGTTCCATTTCCTGGTTGTTTTGAATAGAGAACTCACAATGTGTGTGTGTGTGTGTGTGTGTGTGTGTGTGTGTGTGTGCGCGCGCGCGTGCGTAAGCAGATATTTCTATGGTATATTGACTTGAGGCTTCTTGGCATATAACTAAGAATGGTATAGTGGGTGAGATGGGAGGTCCTTCCAGTCATTTCAGGAACTTCCACACTGAATTTCTTAGCTACTGCGTAATTTCACATTCCCATCAGCGGTGAATTAGTCTTTCTCATTCCTAACGCCCTTGTCAGAATTTTTTAACCATTTGATTTCTTGATGAGATCCACTCTCAAGGTGGTTTTAATTTGAATTTGCCCTATGGGTAAGTATGTTGAACATCTTTTCAAGTCTATTGACTATATTTCTTTTACTTGAGAACTTCCTATACAGTCAATTGTACATTAATTGATTGTACAATTTGATTTTTGCTGTTTAATATTTATAGTTTTTATATATCCTAGATGTAGATCCCCTGTCTGAGCTGTAGTTGGCAAAGATTTTTCAGTTCTGTACACTCTTTCCACTGTCATGGTTGTCTCCTTTGCTGAGAAGGAGCTTTTTAATTTCTTTCAATCTCATTAGTCAGTTCTAGGGATGGAATTATCTCCTGTGCATTTGAAGTCTGTATCAGAAACCCCTGTGTGTGTGTGCAACTTGGGTTGTTTTCCTTTAGAATTTTCAGGTCTTATGCTAAGGTCTTTGACCTCAGAGACATTTGTTAAAGAGGCTGTTGCTTGTCCAATGCATGCTTTTGACAAGTTTGTCAAAAATTAGTTAAATCTGACTATATAGCTCTATTTCTGTGTCCTCATCACTGGTCTGTGTCTATGTTTTGTGCCATCTTATGCTGTTGTCATGGTTCTGTGACCTACTTTATTTGATTTGGGAGTGATTTCTTATTAATAAAGAAACTGCCTAGACCCATTTGATAGGCCAACCCTTAGGTAGGCGGAGAAAACAGAACAGAATGCTGGGAGAAAGAAGCTGAGTCAGGGAGTCGCCATGATTTTCCCACTCCAGGTAGACGCAGGTTAAGATCATTCCTGGTAAGCCAGCTCATGGGCTACACAGATTAATAGAAATGGGTTATATTGATATGTAAGAGCTAGCCAATAAGAGGCCAGGCAGTGCTTAAAAGAATACAGTTTCCGTGTAATTATTTTGGGTAAAGCTAGCCATGCGGGCAGCCAGGTGCCTGGGACGCAGCCCCGCCGCTCCATATTACAACATTTATTATCAAGTATTGTGATATCCTGAGCATTGCACTTACACTAACGGTTGCTTCAGCTATCTGTTCTGCTTTCACTTGAACTTTGAAACTATTTGTTCTAGTTCTGTGAGGCATCGAATTAGAATGTTCTTGGTGATTATATTGAGTCTGTAGATTAACTGTGTCAGCAAAGACATTTTCACAATATTCATTCTACCAAGTTATGACTTAAATAGTTTCTCACATGCTCTAGTATCTTCAGTATATTTTTCTTCTTAGTCCTATTTCTGGGGTTTTCCTTAGTATAAATGGAAGCTTCCCCTTCATTCATTTCATTATTTGAGTTTATTATTCACACTTATAAAAGATACTAATTTTATAAATTGATATTATGCCCTGTTTCTCTCCTGAAGGCTTTATTAGGTCAGAGAGTGTCCTGGTAAAATGTTTAGGTTATTTAATATACAGGGTTATATCATCTACAAATAAAAATAGATTTTCCCATTTCATCTTTTAATCTACTTTATTCTATTCTCTTGTTGCTCTACCAAAAGACATGAACATTATACCAAATAAGAATGAATAAAGCTGTTACAAGGACCTAGAGGAAATGCTTTTAGGTTTTAACAGTTTGGAATAATACTGACTGTGGGTTTAGCATTTATAACCTTTGTTGTATTGAGGTATGTTTTTTCTACTCCTAGTTTCTTTAGCATTTTTATCTTTAACAAGCATTGAATTTTGTTCTGTCTTTTCTGCATTGATAAAAATGATCATTGATTTCTGTCCTTAACTCTATTTTTATCCTGAATTTTTATCCTAAATTATCATTTATTTATATATATTGAACCAATCTCGAATTCCTCAAATGAAACCAAGTTGATAATGATGTAGGTTCTTATCAATGGTGTTCTTTAAATTTGAGGAATTATATTGTGAAAATTTACACATATATTTGTCAAGGAAATTCACTTATAGTTTTCATTGTTTGGTCTTTTACATTTCTAGTTATGGTCTTTTCTATTTTCCATTTCAGGGTAATGCCAATTTTGTAGAATGAGCTTGGTAAAGTTCTGTTCCTTTGTGTTTTATGGGACAGTTTGAGGAGCACTGGCTCTTCTTGATATGCTTACAACAATTCAGTGTTGAATTCATCTGGTCATGAGTCTTTCTTTATTGGGAAACTTTTTATCACTGCTTTAATGTTATGGAATAATTGTTTAACTATGTAAATATATTGCATTTGTTTAATTATGTAAAGATGTGTTCCTGTTTTACCTTGCCTGCCTAAGGCACCTGATCGGTCTAATAAAAAGCTGAAAGGCCAATAGTGAGAGAGGAGGTATAGGCAGGGCTTCCTGGCAGAGGGAACAAATAGAAAGAGGAATTATGCTCAAAGAAGAAAGAAAGGGAAGGAGGAAAAAGAGACACCAATGAGATGCCAGGAGCCCATCAACCAGACACAGAAGAAACAAGAAAGTAGGGCATACAGAATGAAAGAAAGGTAAAAAGCCCCGATGCAAAATGTAAATGAATAGAAACACATTAAAGTAGCTTAAAAGAGCTAGTAGGATAAGGCCAAGCTAAAGCCAAATATTTATAATTAATAATGAGTCTTTGTGTCTTTACTTGGGAGATGGTTGGTGGCCCAAAGAAAATTCCAACTATACTTTAATTTTTGTCATTGTTTATATTACTTCTATATGCTTGATTTAATTTTGGTAGGTCATATGTGTCTAGAAAAGTACCCATTATTTTCTAGATTTCCTTTGGATACAGTGAGAAGTATATATCTTGTTTCTTTTAGATGTGATATTCTACAGATATCTGTTGGGTCCATTTGCTCTGTGGTGTTGTGTAACTCTGACATTTCTTGGTTTATTTTTTATTTTGAATGCTCTATTGAAAGAGGAGAACAGGGTACAGTGAAATCATCCACTCTTGTTTTATGAGGATAATTTGAAATTTTATGTCTATTATGGTTTTATGAAATTTGAAGCACTAATGTTTGGTGCCTATGTTTTCATAATTGTTTTATCTTCCTGATGAATGGCTCTTTTTATTAATAGCCTTTGCAATCTCTTGATAATAATTTTGACTCAAAATCTACAATACCAGCTATCAGAATAGCTAAAGTGGTTTATGTTTAAGTTTTGTTCATTTCTAAGATTGAATCCATTCTTGAACTTCCAATTTGTGGATGTCTCTACCAGTGGGTATAATTCTTAGAGACAACCTATGGTTTTATAATGCAGTCAGATATTGTGGGTCTTTCTATTAGTGAGTTGAGGCATTTACACTTGAGTTTATTATTGACATATATTTGCTAATTCTTGTTGACTTTTTTTTCTGGTGGCTTAGACTACCATTCTTCACTTTCTTTCCTGTTAGTATCAGACTTGGTTGGCTTGTTAGAACTGATGGATTACTATTTGCTATCCCTTTCATTTGTCCTAGATTTTTCTTTCTTGGGCCCTTGTGATTGGCACTATCATTATTTTCTGTATATTAATATTAGGACTTCACTCTGCTGTTTGGCGGTCATGAGCTTCACTTGAATTTCCCTGTCAATTAAAAAAAAGATAGCTTTGTAGGCTATCGCTATCTTAGTTGACTGTTATGTACTTTCTGGGTTTGAATTTTTGACTGACCCTATATTGGTAATTGTGCTTATGTTAGTGACTTAGTAACTTGATACTTTCCACTTATAGCCTTTGTGGTGTGTGTGTGTGTGTGTGTGTGTGTGTGTGTGTGTGTGTGTGTGTAATGCATATACACATGCATGTGTGTATCTGTATGCATGATGTTTATTTTTAGGTATATGTTCATTTGAGTGCATGCATGTGGGTATCCATGCACAGTGTACCAAAAGGTAACCCTTCGATGTCATTCCTCAGTTACCTTCCTCTTTTTTTATTTATTTACTTTTTGATTGACCTGGTGTTCTGCAATTAGGATAGGTCAATGGTCAGCAAGTCCCAGGGATGCACTTTTTCTACCTCTCCAGTACTGGGCTTACAAATGTAGGTCACCATGTCTTTATTTTGTTAATGTGGGTTCTGAGGACAGTGGAGCTGTCTCTTCAACCCCTTGCAGCTTTGAATATTGTTTCTTTCCTTGTAGTTTTGCCCTCCTGCCTATAACACCCCACAACAAGTTTTTCTTGTTGCACCTCCTATGAAATTGTCTAGTCCTGTCTCTGAGTTTGTGAATACCTGTTGTGTTTGACTGCCTGTTTCTAGTCCAGGTAATTTTCTACCTTAGCTTTATTTAATTTCTTATGTCTTTCATGTTTATCTCAGCGGTTTCTTCTGCTTATGCATCTTGATCATATCTGGAGTTATCAGATATTGTCATTTTCTTCCCCTTATTTGTTATCGAAGGTGGTTGCTCATCTGAAGTCTGAGCATCTCTTGCCAGGCGCCTGTCACTCACTTGGCATGGTCTTCATCACCTCTCCCCGTCACTTCGCTCATCTTTTCCTAACACTCTGCCCCAGTTACACTTTGCTTTGCTTGCCAAATACCATCCTGGACTTCACCACACTCCCAGGTCCCTACACAGAACTGACATTGACTATTGGCAGAATTATGTAGGCTCGTGATTTTGTCCCTCTTCCTTTTTCTCTAGAACTCACATTCCACCACTTTCCACTTGCTGGTGGCTTCACAGACTCAGTGGCTCATCACCGTGGCCTCTCATCAGCACCACGCTTTCCCTCGTGCCTGACTGTAGCGTGTATCTGAAGCATGTGTTCAAGGTCTAGGCATGCTCTCATGGCACTAGTGGGAAGGGCAGGACCTTTAATATATGGAGTCAATGAGAGGAGCTATGTCACGGGTAATATACTGTAAGGTTAGTGAGCCTCTAAGACAGTCATGATGTGCCCCACAGACCCAAGCATCAAGAAATCTGTCATGGACTGAATCTTCTAAACCCGAGCCAAAGGCAACCCTTTGCCTTTTTACGTCGATTATCCCAAGTTTTCGGTACAGTAACAGATAGTTTGTGGACACACTCCCTTTATAATATTATCTGGCAAAATCCCAGTCTCCACCCTCTCTGTCTTGGAACCAGGAACCCAGAGAAGGCTGCACAAAGGTATGCAGCCATCTGGACTACGTTTGGTTCTGTAGGCATGATGATTCATTGCGAGTGAGTATGTGTGGTTCCCACTTGTCTTCATGATTAGCTCTTTTTCCCTCTTCTCCCAGACATGCAGCAAGACCGCGAGACATGTTTCCTACTCCCTCACATAATAACGCTCATCTTTGCTCGTATTAATAGCATTGGTTGTTAAGAGGAGCTTCAAGTCCTTGTTCTGCTGTACCGCTCTCAGCATCCTGCATCTCACACTGCACGGTCGTCGGCTCGGCGGTCTGTTTTCTCAATACCCTTTACAGCTCCTTGCTCATCTTCTCGAAATCTAAATTTTGAAATGTCAGCGAGTTCAAACCTCTAACTCCTATTTTTCTCCCTGCGCTCACTTCTCGCTTGCAAAATGGCATTCAGGCTCATGGCTTTAAATACTACTTGTATGTCGATAACTGTCAGATGTGGAGGTGCGCGTGTCATTTCAAGACTAACGTAAAAAGACTATATAACGTGAACTCCTTTGTGTCTCTAAACCTCTGCTCTGAGAATGCTCACAAGAAGTTAGCCTGCACTCTGCTCAGGTCTGGGCATTCTGTCATCCTTGATCTCTCTGTGTGGAATTTCAATTTCACATCCCATAATATTCAATTACCAAATCCCAATGGCTTCACTTTGGTAACCTATCCAGTTCCACCCCACCTGTCAAGTTCTCCACTGTGATTTTTCTCTTCCCTTGATGACTGCCTTCCTCCTCTTTAGTGTCCTGCATCCCTTCAATCGGTTCTCAATGCAAACACTAGATCGGTTCTGCGTTGGGTGCTCATGTCAGGTTGTCTCTCTGCTCAAACTGTCCCAATGCCTTTTCAGTTCTCCATGAAGTAACAGCCACAGCTCTGAAAATGAGTCACATTGCGTGTGTGTCATTGCCTACTTTCTCCCAGTGCTGGCATCTGCACCCTTCCACCACAAACTGTCCTGCTATTCAGTGGATTAATTCTCCATATTTACAGCCACCGTCCCCTCTTCCAAGAATGTTCTTCCCATAGTCGCAGCATTGCTTGACCCTCTCATCCTTCAACGTCCCAGCCTCATTTCCCTTTGTCAATAAAAGGGGTAATTAATCTCTCTTCTATGTTTCCTTTCTTCTTCCTCCACTGTGGCTTTCTTTGTGAACCCTATAATTCGAAGTTCTTCCATTCTTAATACATCCCTCAACTTGTTTTCTCAGGGTTGGTGTCTTTATTATTTCTCTGCATGAAGACAAGGATGTTGTCTCATTGCTAGATGCCTGAAAGCTGACAGAATGAGTGACAAGAGCCCCAACTGCACCTTGCAGTTAGTGAGTGGTTGGAAGGATGGAACTTCGCCCATACAAACCACAATTAATGCAAGCAGGACAGCTAACGCTGTGTGGGGAACACACGTGTGCAAAATAAAGACATGGGTTTATTGATCCTTAGAAGGAACATGCTCTTATGATATGATATGATATGATATGATATGATATGATATGATATGATATGATATGATATGATGGAGTCATATCATCTGGTGAGACTAAGAGAGCTACCACAGAAATGACAGTGATGGTAAAGATACCAACTACAATCATGAGAACGGGCTAGACTTTATGAAAATCCTATGCACAAAATGCTTATCTGTCTAAATTTGACTCTAGTCCCTAAAAGAATCGAAAGTCAAGACTATACTCAGCATTTTGCTGACGAGAAAGTGAAGAGTTAACAGGTGGTTCCTTTAGGTAGCATTCTACAAGCTGCAATTAGTGGAACAATACCTATGCCCACACACTGCCAGCCCGATAAAGAATCGTCATGGATGGCTAAGGGCCAGGGAGTTTCAAAAAAGAGATGGCAAAACACAGTCAAGATAAGTGGAAACTCAAATAATAGGCCAGAGTCTGTGTGTAATTGCTAATTCCTAGGAAGTTACATTTAAACTCAGCTTGTTAACATCTTGTTAAAGGTCATTTAATCGATTCTCCTTCACTGTAACTTACAGTACCTATACAGACAGAAGATATTCAAGCTTATTATTTTGAACACGGGCATAGCGGTTCATCACAAAGACCTGCATGCTCTGGGGGAGATGGCTTACAATTCTAGCAACAGAAAACCTTCTAGACCTTGACATGTATGCTTATGAAACTGCCCGCCAGGAAATGGCAGTTCTACCTTGCAGATGAATTCAGCACTATAATTGGGGCTGTGTTTATCTGAGGAGAAGCAAATGAATCTGGAGAAACTGAACAAGACAGTTCCTGCTCTTTCTCCAAACAGTCCCAGGGTTGTCATACATAACCTCCCGCTGTTCAGTGATTTGTAGAGATCAACAGGCTTTCACCTTTCATCTTTACCACAGCGCTGTGGGAAGAAACTCAGAGCCGCGTTTGGTGTATGTTTCTCCAAATCTTAATCTATAATGAGAAAGATTTTAAATAATATCTACGTTAGAAAGGAGGAGAGTAGAAGCAAAAAGATACGTGCTGGTTTTACCATTTTTATTGAGCTAAAAGTGGCTGAGGCAGGATTTAATGTGTATCATCATATCTTGGTGTTGGAGCAATTCTCAGGCTGTCAGAGTTGCCTTAGCCAGAATAAGCATAGTTTCAGGGCTGGATGGCTCAAAGGTTAGGAACACTTGCTACACTTCTAAAGAACCAGAGTTTAGCTCCCAGCACCCATGCCCAGCAGCTCACAATTACTTATGACTCAAACCCTGGGGACCAGCGCCCTCTTCTGGCCTCCAGCAGTATCTGTACTCATGTGTGTACACACACACACACACACACACACACACACTAAATTTGAAACCAAAAATGAATAATATGTTAAGAATTCAGAGTCTAGTGTCAGGCTTTATGGAGTTCTGTGTGACCATGGTAAAGGAACTTTATTAATTTTACCGAGCCTTGCCATTCTCATTTGTATAAAACAGAACATTTATCTCAAAACAATAATCCTGAAGATTGACCAAGATGAGACCCAAGATTTTAGCACAGGCCACAGCCCATGGTGTTTCATGTGTGTTAGCTGTTACTTATATCATTACCATCAGTTCCAGGTACATTTACAAGATACTGTCAACTAGCTGACACGTATTTGTTCATAACCTACTTCACTTGTACAAGCTTTACTACCTCTACCGTCTGCCATCCAGGTTCTCACAGGGCTGTGTTCCCCACGTGCTCCCTGAACTCCCCCAAGTTAATGGCATTTCTCTTGGTCAGTATTTTTTTTTATTTGAAGCAAGACTTTATGTAAACTTACCATAAATAGTATGTTTAATATCATTTAAAATAAACATATTCAGGTTAGTAATTAAAATTATTTGCGAAGGTGAAAATGGACACACTTGGATATTGTCCTTAATATTTAAGTTAGGTGTGTCATTTACCATAGCGTGGGTGGCCCACAGCACTTTCAAAAGAGCCTTGTAGGAGACAAGGAAAATGGAGTTGTGCATAGTGTGCGCTTCTGTCCCCAGCAGCTTCTTAAAGTGCTTGTTTCTCTCTTCTCATGATAATTAATAATATCCCCTTCACCTGACCACATGAAGGGCAAGAAAAGCCAGCACAAATGGAGTCAACCTCTGCCACCCTCATTCTCGCAGTGAGAATGTTTGGACCATGTTCTGGGTGTGTGATACAGTTGGGTTAAGAGGAAAGGGAAGGAAAAATTAACTAGGAAACTATGAGCAGACATGTAGAGCTGTGATGACCTGGTCAATGAAGTCTGATTTGGGGAAAATGCTGACATGCAATCCCCTGATGATTGGAGTCTTTGCTCACCAAGTGAGATATTGTGGTACAATAGGGTAAGATGATGCACGTGTGTGGTACAGTGTAGATGCTCAACTAATGTTTAATAAAGCAGTAAAAATAGGGGAGGAAGCCTTTCCTAAACAACTATATTACAGTTCTCCAGGGTTAGAGCATGAGATTTTGGGAGTATCCCTAGAGCAGACAATATTTTCTTTCTACTTCAAATATCTAATGTTGTAATATTTATTATAGAAAAGCTGGGCTTTTCTCAAAGGTGTATCTTTAGAAAAACATGCAAGTGATTCCACAGTTTCGCTCCTGACAACCAGTGATACAGCCTCCTTTTGCTACCCATGGGAGACTGGATTCTCCAAGCATGTGTGACCCTAGGATGCTCCAGTCCTTTATAGAAAAGGGTACAGCATTTACTCGTGCTCCTTCAAATTAATTCTGGATTGTTTATGATACCTAATGCAGTGTAAGTGATCCACAATTGGTTAGAATTTTTTACTTTGGGAGCAAGAAAACAAAAAAAGGTCTGTATATATTCAGTGTATATGCACTTATTTATTGATTGATCTGTTTATTTATTTATTATTTTTATGTGTATAAATGTTTTACCTGCATACATGTCTATGCACAAGTGTGTTTACGGCATGTATAGGCTAGAAGAGGGTATCAGATCTCCTGGAACCGGGATTAGACATGGTTATGAGCCACCCCAGGTCCTCTTAAGTGCTCTTAAGCCCTGAGCCATCTCTCCATCCCCAGTAGAAACATTTTTTTCCCAAAAGCTTTTGGTATGTGCGTTGTTGAATCTGGATATAGAACATGGGAATAAGGAAGATTATGGGTAGAGAAGTATTGTCAGCATGCTTGTCTGGGCAAAGTGTTCTCGGGCAAGAAAAGTGTGGCTTTCAGAACTCACACAAGCAGCAGGTACTGTAACAAGACTATAGAAACTATTCATATTCTTTCTTTTTTTAATTTATTTATTTATTAAAGATTCCTGTCTCTTCCCCTCCATCACCTCCCATTTCCCTCCCTCTCCCCCAATCAAGTCCCCGTCCCTCGTCAGCCCCAAGAGCAATCAGGGTTCCCTGCCCTGTGGGAAGTCCAAGGACCACCCACCTCCATCCAGGTCTAGTAAGGTGAGCATCCAAACTGCCTAGGCTCCCCCAAAGCCAGTACGTGCAGTAGGATCAAAAACCCATTGCCATTGTTCTTGAGTTCTCAGTAGTCCTCATTGTCCGCTATGTTCAGCAAGTCCGGCTTTATCCCAGGCTTTTTCAGATCCAGGCCAGCTGGCCTTGGTGAGTTCCCGATAGAACATCCCCATTGTCTCAGTGTGTGGCAGAATTTATCTCCATAGCATTTCAAATTTGGCAACGTGGTAGGAGCAGAGTCCATTTTGATATTCCTTTAACTTTCCTTTGTGTAACTGTTTGTTTCGGATGCTTTTGTGTTTCTTCTGTGAGGAAGAAATTTGCATCTTCCCTGACACAGAACTTTCTTCTAGGTTCGCTGCCACTCTAGGTAGTGGGGACAGTAAATGTGTTTCCTGTGTCGCACATGTCCTTTACTGTTGTTTACCAGTTCATTTTCTGAGTTTAAACTTGGTGTTTTTCAACACTACATAAAAGGATTGAATAATAAAATATTCAGGGTTCAATTCCATGTTTGCCTTTTTTCTGAGAGAGTTCTCCTTAACCCCAGGGCTATGTAACTATTTATTATTTTTCTAAAATTATGTTGCTTTCTCGTTTTAATGTTCAAATATTTACTTCATATCACATTTACTGTTATAAGCTGAATTAAAGACCTAATTTAGTTTGGGTGGAAAAATTGCTGTGTCATTTAATAAATGATCTCCTTTTCCTTAGGAGTACAAGCTCCGCTATTCACATGCAAACATATTATAGATAACCCTCAGGGATCAGTCTGGTAAAGCAGCTGTTCAAGCGATTCATATTTTTTCCTATATTCTTGTAGCATATTCTGTATCATTTTTGTTACTCTTAGATAATTCTTCCATATTAGCTGGTGTTTATCATTTTATCAATTTCTAATATAAGAAGATCCCAACGAAATGGTATCAAATACGTATATTTTATGGAACTTGACATAATGATGATTTTATGATTTTCCCCATATTTTAAAGATGAGAAATGTTTATGTTTTTCTCAATTCTATCGGTTAAGCTCATTAATTTTACATTAATTCTTTGAGAATTTTGTACAATGTGTTTCGATCATAGTTAACCCCTTTCCCAATTCTCCCCATGCCCCCTTTACCATCCATACAACCTTGTGTTTTTTGTTTAGAAACCTTTCAATAAAAAAAAAAAAAACCTATCAAGATAAATTTATGCTTCCCAAGTGTTCCTATGTATGGAGCTTTCCACTGGACTGTGGCTGCTTACCAGAGACTAAGCTCCTAACGAAAACTGAGGCTTCCTTTCTCAGCACTTAACTACTCATGGTTCCTAGGCTGGGGGGCGGGGCTTGGGATTTGGCTCCTCCCACCCATCTCCATGCTGAGATTTGGTCTGACTTGGGTCCCGTGCGTACCTTTGCAGCTGCATTGAGTTCCCGTGTGCAACTGCCTTGCTGGGACCTGCAGATACTCCTTGCTATATTCATACACTACCTCTGGCTCTGCAGCCTTTCTGCTTCTTCTTCCTCAAGGAACTCTGAGCCTTGGGATGGGGGCTGATGTGTATATTCCCATTTAAGGCTGGGCATTTTGTCGTGCTGGTTTTTGTGCAGTGGCCAGTTGTGGGTCTGTCTGTTCATTATCACCTACTGCCAATAGATTTTTCCCATATTTGGATCTTAGTCCAGATAACACGATTTTACTTTTTCTTCTGGTTTTTCATTTTCTTTACCTCATTTATCATTGTTATACATGTTGTTATTAATTCCATTTTAAAAGCTCTCTGTATAGTATGCTCTGTTTTACGTATTGCAAATGTAGAGAAACTCATTACCTTTTACGCTAGGAACCTTGCATGGGACCTTGACAAACACAGGGTCTGGTAGCTTTACCGAGCACAGGACCTTGTGAGCTGGCAGAGACAGATTGGCCTCATTTCCTTCTTAAAATTTAGTTTTGACATGTGTAATTCTTCAAGTTTCGGGAGCGCGTGTGCACACTAAGTAGACCTGGAACCCGAGTCCTTTGTGCTTTTCTTGAGGCAGCGAGGATGCTCAAAATGGTCGCTCCTTTTCTCACCTATTCTGCAGCTCTGGTGACAGCGATGCATTTGTTTTTATACCTTGGGAGCACAGGGTCTTCACAGGCATCTCGAAGCCCGTGCTGCTGTTTACTCACACCAGAGGTCTGGTCAGTGCTCCACAGGCTGATCATTTCTTAGGAATAGGAATCTTCCTTGATGTTACGCTTCCTTTGCCTATGGATTCTCCTTAAATGTCTGTTACTTACATCAGATGTTGCTCTTTATGAAGAAAGCCGGCATATCTGTTATGGTCTGCTTTTCTTCTTGCTAGTCTCTGACAGTCATAAGGGTGGAACATTGTTTCCCTCAGTAAAAATAACTGCTTGTTTCAGCAATTAAATGTGCTACTTTCTTTCCTTTTCTGAAAGTCTGGTTTTTTTTTTTCAGTTTCTTTTCTAAATGACAGCTCTTTTTCGATCAGTGCTTTGCAGTCAAAACCCTTCCTTGAGTCTTCCGACTTCGATTCAATGCGACTTAAGGCTTTTTTATTGTTTGGGAATTTCATACATGTGTATATAACGTGTCTTGAAATCCACACCCACTTCCTCCTCTCTGACTCCTCCCACCCCAACCGTTTGAATCTCCCTATTGCATGTATTGTTTTTAAACCCACTGAGTGCTGCCTGTATATAAATCGTTCAACTCAGGATAAGATAGATTTAAAAAATACATATATAAACTAGGAAGAGATATATGATATTTTAATTTTTCTAGCTCCTAAGTGACATATGCAGTTCCTTTAAATTATGAATATAGGCCCAAAATCAATTTTGCTGGCATTATTATTATATTATGCTTTTGATATGGTGATCACTAATTCACAATCAGTTTACTTGCCTTTCATTGTATCCATTGAAGATATAAGGAGAGAAGTATATGTTCATATGTTTGCATGTACATATTACATGTTGTGGATGTGTGTAAATACTTCCGCCTACACAGTGTGCATCATTCCTTATTCAGAACGGTGTTCTTTCTGCACTAGGCTCCACAAGCAGCCTCGGATTTTGTGAGTTCATGCCACACACATGAAAGAGCTCTGCATTTAGAGCTGGAGGTGGTCAGTTCTCTTTCAGCTGCCTTTCATACCTGTTCCTAGATCAAACATTCATCCTATGTCAGATCAAACTGCTGGCGCATTTAAAGTTGTAGCCATGCAGACGGCCCAGTCATCTTTGCTTCAGGGACTGACTGTGGGCATGCAGGTAAATCCTTAACCTTAACACTGAAACCAGAGTTGGATTGTTGCATGGCAATTGTACATTGATTACTCTGCTGGAGCAGTAGGTTAGTCCTAAAATGATATAGTTGAATTTGATTGGATAATGTTGTAACCTAAGTGATTCATCTATCCATCCACCCACCCATCTACCCATCCATCCACCAACCCATCCATCCATCCATCCACCCATCCATCCATCCACCCATCCATCCACCCATCCATCCACCCATCCATCCACCCGTCCACCTGTCCATCCACCCATCCATCCACCCATCCATCCACCCGTCCACCCGTCCATCCACCCATCCATCCACCCAACCATCCATCCAACCATCCATCCATCCACCCATCCATTCACCATCCATCCATCCACCCATCCATCCACCCA
>NC_022009.1:103860301-103863537 GCF_000317375.1 Microtus ochrogaster
CCATCCATCCATCCATCCATCCATCCATCCATCATCCATCCACTAATCGATTCATTAATGTAAATACCACTTGTTTTTGTCTAAGTAGCTCATGTAGAAATATGCCTTGTAAAATTGGGTGTGTGCATGAATCTTCAAATTCTAAATAACATCTATTACTTAGATTTTAAAATTAAATTTAAATCGATTTGAATTAGAAAGTTTGCATGTATAAGGGAGAAAAAGTATATTCTGACTTTTAAAAAATATGTTAGTATATTACTTTGTAAGATTCTACCTGAAAACAAAATGAAATTGCAAAACCCAGGCAGTTTTGATTAAACTGTTTAGGAAAAGTGCCTGTTTTATAAAGCTTCCATTCTTGTACTGTCTGCTAGAGCATGCAGAAGATTCTTGAATCATGGAAACTTCATGCTATGAGACTATTCTACATGAAACAGAGTTAGAAACCTGTTCACCTGTTATTTGCTCAATTAAGAAAAACATCCATATTAGAATATGGATTCTTGCCTGATGTGGTGGCACATGTCTTTAATCCAGAGGCAGAGGCAGGGTGGATCTCTGTGAGTTCAAGGCTGTTTTACATAGTGAGTTACAGGATAGCCAGAACTACATAGTGAGATTCTGTCTTAAAAAACAAATAAACAAACAAAGACTATGGATGTTATTTTTAACATCTATGATACACAAAATAATACTATGTGCACATTTTTTCTATAAGTATGACATTCTAACAAATTCTGCATATGAGGGGGCACAGACTTAGACTGGATAGATGTCACATTTTGATGAACTTCACTCTTAAAATTGTCTATTGCATTTTTAGTGTACAAAATGCATATTCTTATGACAGATATTTCTAAATTTGGGCAAAGTATCCCAGATAGATTTACAAAGTTTTGTGTGCCTCAAGTTGGAGCCAAGTGGCTTCACCGTGAAGAACATGGATGACTTCTATGAGCAGCCGCTGTCCTCTGAGGGAAGGGAGTCTGTGTGTGCCAGTGACTCCAGGGCTCTGTGATGTTAAAACACCTCAGAAACATCTAACATAAACATTTTCCAGTAAGACTAAAGGAAACGCTAAACTCTGCATGAGTGTTCACCTGCAGGTTTATATGTGCACCGTGTGTGTTTCTCTGAAAGATGAGCTGGTGCTTGAGCCATATCTCCAGCCCCAGGATCTTGGTTTAAAACCAACTTTATATTTATTTAGATTTATTTCTTGATTATCAAGCCAGGATTATCTGTTGAGAAATAAATTAGGAATAAGGAAGAATAAACAGTTTCCATGGCCACTTATTTTTATATTTCAAAAAATAATCCCAATTTATTTTGTAGGGAGGATATTTTATTATATTAGAGTTAATTTTTTTCTTGAATTTTTTGGGTTTTTTTTGTTTGTTTGTTTGTTTTTGGAAAAAAAAAAGTCTGTCCTGCAAGGAAGCATGACAAATAATTTCTGATCCTTGCTCAGCACAGCTGCCCGGCACTGTTTGAAATTCAGAGGCTTTCAGGAACGAGCACGCACCCACTCCTCTGCTCTGCTCTCTTCCCAGGTGCCTCCCATTCTCCTGGATAAACAGTTCTCGGAATTCACTCCAGACATTACACCTATCATCTTGGCCGCACATACAAATAATTATGAGATAATCAAACTTTTGGTCCAGAAAGGTGTCTCGGTGCCGAGACCCCACGAGGTCCGCTGTAACTGTGTCGAGTGTGTCTCCAGCTCGGACGTGGACAGCCTCAGGCACTCACGGTCCAGGCTCAACATCTACAAGGCGTTGGCCAGTCCCTCTCTCATCGCCCTGTCAAGCGAAGACCCTTTTCTCACGGCCTTTCAGCTAAGCTGGGAGCTGCAGGAACTGAGCAAGGTGGAGAATGAATTCAAGTCGGAATATGAGGAGCTGTCGAGACAATGCAAACAATTTGCTAAGGACCTCCTAGATCAGACACGGAGTTCCAGAGAGCTGGAGATCATTCTTAATTACCGCGATGACAATAGTCTGATCGAAGAACAGAGCGGCAATGATCTTGCGAGGCTAAAACTAGCCATTAAGTACCGTCAAAAAGAGGTGAGTGTTGCCAGACACGGTCCACCAACGAGATAGAATCTCATCCCTGACAAACCAGCGCTACTCCCAAGTAGTGTTACATTTAACAGCGTTTTAATTCTCTTGTAAGCAGGTGGCATTTCATGTTGTCCAGATTTATAATTATCTCCACACTGGAGAATAGTGGTAAGTGGCTCAATAATTGGAAGTTGCTTCTGGCACCTGTGGGAAGGCACGTGCGCTCTCTTGGAATAAGATGGAAAGCTAACAAATTTTGGATTTTCCCAAACCGGGGGAGAATTTTGACTTTGCCATTGACAAGTCCTGTCAATCTAGACTCTTGATGGTCGCTTACGGAGTTTATTGAATTTTCTCATTTACTTAATAAAATTGATTTTATACTGTTCATATATATACATACATATATATGTATATATATGAAATATTTTCCTTATAGTTTCATAGGAGGAATAACACATGGGGGTGAGGACTATTAATTAGTTATAAACTATTATACTTGAATGTATTATTAGGAGTTAATATAAGAAGAGTGTTTTGTTTTTCTGTTTTCTTGCCTTCATAATCTGTCAGGTATAGGAGGCTAAAGACTCAGTGGTGGGTACTGACTTTCCAATGGAATTTTGGCAGATTTGGGTGTTTCCAATGAAGAAATCTAAACCACTCACATCTGTACCCTAGACCCTTCACATCTGTTCCTAGAGCACTCATATCTGTACTTCTCTGTACCTAGATCCCTCACATCTGCACCTATACCCCTCACATGTGCACCTATACCCCTCACATCTGCACCTAGACCCCTAACATCTGCACCTAGACCCCTCACATCTGCACCTATACCACTCACATCTGCACCTAGACCCCTCACATCTGCACCTAGATCCCTCACATCTGCACCTATACCCCTCACATGTGCACCTATACCCCTCACATCTGCACCTGGACCCCTAACATCTGCACCTAGACCCCTCACATCTGCACCTATACCACTCACATCTGCACCTAGATCCCTCACATCTGCACCTGGACTACTCACATCTGCACCTAGATCCCTCACATCTGCACCTAGACCCCTCACATCTGCACCTGGACCCCTAACATCTGCATATAGACCCCTCACATCTGCACCTATACCCCTCACATCTGCACCTACACCCCTCACAT
>NC_022009.1:103863637-103891621 GCF_000317375.1 Microtus ochrogaster
AACTCTCCATAAAATATTGGTTTTCTTTCACTCTTGAATGAAAATAATTATCTATTCCTAAACAAAATGTAGAAAAACTACATAATATGGAAGTGATAGATGGAGGAAAAGATACTATTCAATCTTATTTTAGTTTTATTAAGATTTATTTTTATTTAATGCATATACATGTTTGTTTGAATATATGTAAACCATATGCATGCCGAACCTGCAGAGGCCTGAAAGCAGAGTCAAAGCCCCCAGAAGCTGGTTGTGAGCTGCCATGTACCATGTGGGCGCTGAGAACTGAACATTCTACAAAAGGAGCCATCGTTCTTAACTGCTGAGCAGTCGCTCCAGCCCTGAATTGACTCCGTTTTAAAATGCCCAATTCCTTTTATGCTGGGCATTGTCTGTTTTGTATCAGCCCTGAAACTTTCCTATTGCTATTTGCTAGATGTTTCAGATTCAGGATACCTGAAATTGTTTGCTTGAGTTTTGACTATTGTCTGGTTCTCACGGCTCCTGAGACTTACCAAAGCCATCCATCCCCACCCCGCCCCCCGTGAGAGAGATGGGAGGAGCCGTTCTGCTCATTCCCTCTGACTGGAAAGCCACTCTCTGTTCTGACTTGAGTCTTGGGGTGCTTATGTTTAAGAATTAAGGGTCTATGTCTAAATAATAATAAACTCAATAGTAATAATCGACTAAAGCAATTTTAATGTGCTGCAGTCCAACGAAGTGATGAGAAATTTACATGATTTTGAAAGTTCTTAGTACCACTGCGAAATCTGGAGCTCCACTGTGCACATGGTAGCTTGTGGCATGGGGTGAGGTGACAATGGGAATCATATTTCGGGTCAGGTCTCAAAGATCCCTTGTTCGCACTGCTCATGATTCCCTTCCTTTGGTTTATTTAGGAGGGGGTGTTATAGGACTGACTTATGACTGTCAAGGTCATCTGTGCAGTTTTTCCCTTTATACTACTAGTGTCATAAAATCATCCAAATGTTCACATCACAAAACAAAAACCAAAGAGGCAGTCTGCTTGGCTCCCATGTTCATCTTAGCAGCCTCAAATCAGCTCACATTTATTTATCATCATCATCATCACCATCATCATCATCACCATCATCATCATCATCACCATCATCACCACTATCATCATCACCACTATCATCATCACCATCATCACCACTATCATCATCACCATCATCACCACTATCATCATCACCATCATCATCATCATCACCATCATCATCATCACCATCATCATCACCATCACCATCATCATCATCATCATCACCATCATCATCACCATCATCATCATCATCATCATCACCATCATCATCATCATCACCATCATCACCATCATCATCATAATCATCATCATCATCATCATCATTTTCCTACACTGATCTTGGCCCTTCTGTTTTTACTTTGCCTTTGGCCCCAGTGACTTTTTGAAAGCCCAGGAAGGAACACCTTTTGATAAATAAACTACTTTACAGTATCCTCATGACAGGATGCCTTCAGTGAGACTTAATCCTTTAGGCTACTGAATTCTCGTTTAAAAAAATGTCCAAGACAAGTATTTTAATGTGAATTTCTTACACACATCTGCTTGTGCATGTTGGCTTACAACTCAGTTTCATGTGGCTTAATCATTCATCCATTTCTTCATTTATTAAACCTTTTGAGTGCATTTTACATAAATTCCAGGCAGAGTTCAAGGCACTGGTCCTGGTGGTGACACAGCTCAGCTCTTCCACACACCTTCTACTAGATTAAGAGAGACAGTAAGCAAATTGTTTACTTAATATCTGTTTCTTTAACTCAGATCTTTGAATACTTCATGACTTCACAAAGTGAACTCACCTTCAAAGTCTGAGGAACAAAAGTCACAGTTTGAGTCCCTTGTTAGGCATGCCACCATCAAGGTGACTGATCATTCCCAACATCCTTCCTAGATTCCCGTGTTACTCTGCTAATGTACAGCTGTAATCTTGGAGGTAATGGGAGCCGTAAGTACACCAAGATTAAAGACAGGCCAAATAGAACCTATAATAAGAATATAAGAATTAGTAATGGCCTTTCAGATGAATGTTTCTGAAAAATAGCACATTTCCATTTTCTCCTTTCATCTCTAGATATTTCAGTGCAGAAGGAGAACGACAATAATGTTTATATGGTAGTTTATGAAATCCTTCATTTGGTCTCAAGGAGCAGATTTTTCTCAGACTGTTTGTGAGAGGCAGAGTGACATTGTTTGCCTGATAGCAGTATAAAAATATCCATAATAAAACATTAGTCTAGTGTATACCCTTTAAAATCAGAAATTGGATTTGATGAAACATAATTCTAGATTATCCAGAAGGTATTGCCTTCAGAATATTTGATTTTAAAATTCTGAGCAAGACCACATGTCTTAAATACACCTCTGCTTTGGTGGAATGCCTTGCCTTTGATGTTTTTCTTATAGGTTTTCCTTGGTTTAGCCTAAACAAACTTGAGGTCGGCCTCAGGTCTATGTTTCATTACTTCCCATTAATCTTCGGGCTGGCTAAGTCCTTATTTATTCTCACAGCCCACTTGCCAAGGAATGCATTCTCTCTCTGGGATGAACATCCTAACTGTATACAAAGGATTGGGTTTCATTTCAAGATTGTCATTACATTGAATGTTAATCTAAGATATCAACTTAAAACCTTTCAAGGAGTTAATGTATTGATGGTTAGATGAGGAATCTATTACTGTAAAAACATAGCTTGCTCCCCCCAAAACACCCTTATTATGTACATCCTACATTACATTGTGTTCCTGAATCCTTCTCCTTTAGGCTACATTAGGAGTACTCCTGTCTTGCTCACCATGTTCAACTGCCTCTGTAGCAGCTCAAAAACATAGACAACTGAGTGAGGTGAAGAACCTCTCAGATCCGGAGAGTTGTGAGCATGTTTTCTTGTATATTTGTTTGTTTTGCCTGATTAAACGGCAGTGTTTACAAAAACCTCATGAACAGTCATCATACGAATGCATGCATTGTCTTAGTTTACTTACTATTGGCTTGATAAAACCTTGACCGAAAGCAGCATGGGGAGGAAAGGACTTATTTCATCTCACACTTCCAAGTGATAGCCCATCACTGAGGAAAGTCAGGACAGGAGCGTCAAGGCAGGAACTAAAGTAGAGATCGTGGAGGGGGGCTGCTTGCTGGCTTGCCCAGCTTGCCTTTTGATATATATGCCCACCAAGATCATCTGCCCAGTGGATTGAGATCTCCCACATCAATAATTGATCAAGAAAATTCCCATCTGACTTGCCCAACGCCAGTCTTATCAAGGCATTTTCTTAGCTGAGAGTCTCTCTTCCTTGATAGCTCTAGCCTGTGTCAGCTAGGCAAGAAGTAAGCAACATATACCTTAATATCATTTATGCTGGATTGAAGGTTTGTTCAAATGCTTTTCTAGATATCAAGCATCTGGATATCTCTTATCTTGCATGTCAGGAATCTGTCCGTTTCTGTGAATTAAACTAAAGATGTCAGAGGCATAGAACTGTGCCTTTGCAAAACAAACATTACCTTGCACAGTCATGGGTAACTTTACTGCAGTAGTTGCTATACATGAATCTTAAAACAAGCAAGCAGTGGGAGCTATTTGAGTTTTACTTTATCTTATTAGATAAATTTCCCATTACAGAGAATTAAATGGTGTCAAGTATTATTAAATATTGAGCTCTGGGTGCAAATCCAGATCCTAATGGCAAAACATATTTCTCCTGTTTGCTTATTATATGTGTCGAACAATAATCCTTTTGGTCTCCCTCAGCTGTGACACAGAGAGGGCTAGAAACCAGCATCTGCATCCCAGTGCTGCTCAGAATGAACAGCCTCACAGTGCTGGAGCAAAGTCAGAACCATAGACTCCATAGCCAGACTGACTCCTCCCATGTGGTAGGTAGGAGAGAGGGGAGTGGCTGGAGACGTGTCTTAGGAAGCTTGTCACTTACTCCCTGGCATGATCTTTGTGGTTGTAGAATTCGTGAAGGTTAAAATTATTTCTATGCTGTCACTCCTGTTCATAACATCCCTGAATATGTGTGGAGAGCTTGACAGATTCCCCAGGTATGTGTATAGCCGAAATCTTACTTAGGTTCAGCCACACTTCATTGTCAACATTGTGAAGAACTAATTTAGCCAGCAAGTACCCTAGATGTTGAATGACAAGAAGCAGAGAAATGCATCCTACTGAGGGAAAACATCTTCGTGACTGCAAACTCAGCTGAAAAATAATTACTGCAGACTGAATGGCAGGCACACCTATGTTTAATTTACCTTTTCCTTGACAGAAGCTTACCGGCATCAGAGTGGTGTGGAACTTAACCTTTGGAATAACCTGACTTGTGGTCTTGTGAGTTAATAAGATTGGTAAAGAGAGAAGGGGGAAAACCCTGCTGCAGGATATTTGATTGCACTGCAACACTCCGAGACTATTAATAAAGTTAACCTTGAGTCGGGTAGGCAGAGTCAGTGATGAGTTGACCAGAATCAGCCATAAAAATTTTGGAGGATCCAGGATACGATAGAGGGGCACAGGAAGTAATAGGGAGAGGCTTGGAAGGATTCGCTGGCCCTTTTGATCTGGGAAGCCTGAAACCAAGGTCAGTTGGTCATTCCTCTTCCACTTTCTTGCTCTATCAGGATTTTACCCCACTATCTGACTTCTGAGGTTTATTAATAATAGAACAATTTAGTAAATGCGTCAGAAACCAAGTTTTGATCAGATCACCCTGTTTGTTAATTCCTCAGTTTCCCCTTCATCTAGCCTTTATTAAAATGAATGAGAAAATGTGAAGATTCGTATCAGTTAGACGAGTCCACTGTGTGGGAACTGAGCTGATCCCAGCCCTTGAGTTATGACTTCATATTTCTGGATTATTCAGACTTTCATGATCAAGGAATAATATTGGTTTTAAAGGAAATATCAGGGACCAAGGACCGAAGTCTCTAGCTCTAAGACCACCCATGGCGAGTGTATCTGCAGACACGTGGTGATGACCCTGATACACAGAGAACAGAGCAGAAAGCACCCAGAATTTGGAATAAGACCTTCACTTATCATTTTATAAACTACTTACTGCTAATGATAGTTTCATCCAAACTATGAATGAATGAATGAATGAGCTTATTAAAAATAAACCCCAAATGCCACTATATTCTATAACAAAAATCTACCTCACCGAGATTCCTCAAAAGGTCACCATGTACTTTTGATAGGTGGTGGAGGACATTACTACCTCTGTGTCTTTCTGTGTTTCCATCTTCCTATTTATCTATCATCTGTCTATCTATCTTCCATTCAATCTACCTATATCTATCTATCTATCTATCATCTATCTATCTATCTATCTATCATCTATCTATCTATCTACCTACATATCTATCATCTATCCATCATCCATCTATACCTTACCTTGAGGAAGTGTCACTATCTAATGTTACTCCCAAAATAAAGTCACAGAGAAATCAGTGATCACCTCACTTCTGGCAATTTTCTAAGGGTGGTTGGTGGCTTGGTGAGCGATGGTCCTTTCCCCTGAGTGTGAATAACGAAGTAGACTAGGCAGGTGTTAGGATGTCAGTTCACAAAACCACACTAACTCATAGAAAATGTGTGGAAGGGATCAGCCTTCTAGCTGCCCATTCTCTGCTGCTGCTCTGTCGTGGATGCTCCTGGACCGAATTCCAGGGCCCGGCTTCCTTGCTCCGTGTGTTTGCACAGACCTTCTGTTGCTATGGATCTCAGACTCCCAGATGCATTCCCTCAGCTTCTTTCTGAGCATCACACATTTGCACATCTCTGTGCCTGCCACCGAGTCATGGAGGAAGCAAATGCCTGTTCGGGGCTTGTCAGGCAGCCGACAGACGATGACAGGTCATTAGGCATTTAATTTAACACTAGATTTTTAGAGCTTGGAACTCAGTCCCCGCGGGTTTCTTTGAAGCTAATTAAATGACAGTCACCACTTTCTCCTAATTCTTATCTGAATATAATTACTTCTTTTTATTCCTTCCGCATTAAAGTTGTGATTGTGTGTATCTACAATACTCTATAAATGTTGATTCAGTCTTTTCGACTGCACCCATTAAGAAATCACAATTCCACACCCCCAAAAGCAGAAAGCAGCAAACCTTATCTTTAAATTAGAAACAGTAGTTGGCTTATGTTTAATATCGCTTCAGATAAATAGGAAAATGATTAAAGATTTATTTCCAAAGAGGTATATGTGTGTAAGAGTTTTCCATGGCAAACTCTAGGCTGATGACGAGGATCTTGAACACTTGCATTGTGCGTTGGATGCCTGCTCTTGCTCCTTGGATGAATGGTGAATTGCTTTCATGTGTAACCTGATACTTCTGGCTTCAGGATGATTGACAAGCAAGAGCTCTCAGGTGGTTCGCATTCTGGAGATACATTCATCTCCTCTGTCAGTGGTTGTGGACCACGCAGCCATTTCCACACACATGTGCACACTGAGATTTCAGTGTTATTTCCCCAGGGTCCGTGTTTAGTGACGTGTGTTTCCATTGTCACTCATCACTAAGTGGAATTAAGGACTTCCTTTTTTTCATATGAGTTTATCGTATTCTGGGCCCCCTGGAAAAGAAGAAAATAGGGGTTTCCTTTGGCAATTACTAAAGCACAAATACAAATCCTAATGAATTCTCTGTGGCTCGAACACCTGAGTTTCCTCCCAGGTCATGCAGGAGAGAATGTTTTCATATTATCCCTTTCCCTCATTCCCCTTTGATTGCACCAGGAGAGTTTGTTCTAAATAGAAGTTATTTAAAGTTGTAATTATTGGAAGCCCAGCACCCCGGTAAAAGTCCCTAGGACTGATAATGCCCGTGTGATAATTTTGTTCCTTGTCATTCTGACACCAAGCTCCAAAGCTGTTGTTCACAGATGGCTCCTAGGAGGCACACCAGGGTGACATGCTTTTGTTGTTTGTATGATGCCCTTTCTTTGTCAGCTCTGGGGAACAATCAGGACAGCGTATGTCCTTTGCAGCAGAAGTCAGGGGACCCCACCTGCCTCTGCTTAGGTGCTAGCTAGCTCCTGTGTGTTTGCAAAAGCCTGCTTCTCATTGCCTGCAGCATTAGTTCAATGTTGAATGCTGGATACTGTTGTCATTCTCCATGGCTTTCTCAGTTCACAGTGATTTTCCCAGTTAGATCTGGGGACACCTACCCTGGAGCCTCTTTTGCAGGCCCCCCTGAAGTGAAGCTGGGAAGCGTGTCAGTAGCTGCCGTGGCAGAGAACGCAGTGGAAAAGGAAGCATGTAGAGCTCCGGCCAGGAACTACTGGAGAGTCAAGGGATGGTTCCTGTCTTCCTGTGCACACATTTCATGACACTTAAAGTGTCCACCCTGTGCCAAAGTCCAGGAACAAAAAAACAAGCTAGTAGGCACTGGGCCAACCTTGAGTTGCTTCCAGAACTTTCCTAGAATCTTGAGTCTTATTCTCACTAAAATAATATGATGATGTGTCCTGAGGATACCACCTTGGAGCCCATGAAAATGTTTCCTAACTTTGCCTAGAGCTTTTATGGGAAGCTTCCAGAAGAAGCCTCCATTGCCATTCTGTGGGAAAGACAGTAGAAGGGACACTGAAGAGGAAGCACCCTTCAGCTCTGTGCGGGGGACTCCTTCAAGGGGGCCCATTCTCACTCTTACCTCATGGCCCCCCAAAATCTTTGCAGTGTGTGGTCCAGTTTGTCTAGTCCATTGGCAAGGCTGTGCATCCATCACCAAAGACTGCATCTCCAGGGCTCTCTCCTCCCTAGCTGGATGTCAGTGATCTCTGCCTGGCGTCACCCAGTTCTTCACCCTTCTCCGCAGCTCTTCCAAGCTCACCTTTGCTCCTGGGTTGTTGCCCAGTCATTTTTGTGACAGTCCTGTGGAGCAGAGACAGCCTTCTTCAGATTTCTGCTCCACAAGATTGTGCGCTACCGTGGATTTTGTCTGACGGCACTGAATTTTGGCGCCCAGGTAATTAAGCCCCGCTTTTCCTCTCTGGAGCTAGTTTTGTAACTCCTCCTCCATTTCAGGAGTTAGAGCCCTGCCGATATTTTACTATAAATGTTCTTCAGGTCTGTACTCCTCATGAAAATGTGGACCCCATGATGACCAAAACTAGAAGTTTGATGTGGTTATATTTTAAAAATTGCCATATCCCTGATACTACTATGAGCTCACAAACATTTTCGGGGTGATTCTTTTCATTCTTCAAGTCAAAATTTATTTTTATGATGCCTGTTGGCAGTCACTGCAAGCATTTTATCACTGGACCGCTGGAGAAAAGGCAGCAGAGTGTGTGTGTCATTTTCTCAACTGTCCCCTCTGTCTATAACACTGGTAGATCTGGGCATAGGCGACAGCAAGAGTGGATGGTTCCCACGGATTTGGGGTCAGGCTCTCGATAAACACTGAGTAAACAAATATATGGAAATATAGTTATTTTATGTTAGTGTAAATTCTAATAATGAACAAATCAGGTAACTAATACGTATAAGATCAAGTAAAATTAATCATATTTGTTGACACCTAGCTTTATCCATAATATAGTTTGGCTTTTATCTGTTCAGACAGATAAGCTGAGGCTGGTATTAATGGAGCATCGATCCTGTGATTAAAATTTAGAAGCCAGGAATCTTCAAGAGCTGTTTGAATATAACAGGTGTTAGAGTAATTCTCTTTGGTTGTGCCCCTCCCATACACTTGCCTGTCTGTACAATTCCTCTTTTCCTTGCCCTCCTTTATGTCTTCATGGAACCTCGTTACTATATATCGCTGTCCTGCATTGGGACACTTCAGAAGGCAGCGTCATCTCTATAGCTGCTTCCAGTAATAAAAAACAATCAAGATCCAGATTGTATAGAGCGCTGGCCTTTAAAGCAAGGCCAGTTTCCTAGCTTCCATGTGTGACTCTACAGACTGAGGGTTTAGTGAGGTCAGCTACTTTGGAGCATATAGGCATGGATATAAAAACAATTAGAGGCCCGCTGTCCATGGATCTCAGAGAAGGAGGAGGTTGAAGAGAGGTGCCAATCATAATAAATAATTGAATTTTAAATGCTGGTGTTTAGATGCTTATAAATGTAGTATTTTGGTGAGCAGGCATTTGAGACTGAAAATCTACCATGTATATTATTGTCCTTTACCCCCAAATATTTTTTTCACTTAAGAAAAAGTGAGCAAAATGTTTTTGAAATTAAAAATCACTTTACTGTAAATGATTTGCAGTTAGATTAACATAACCACTCAAACAAACACGTCTGTGTATCTCCATGAACTCGAACATAGTCCGAATCTATCAGAATCTATATAAAACAAACTAACCACTCAAGCAAGCACTTTTGTATATCTCCATGAGCTTGAACACAGTCAGAATCTATCAGAATCTGTATCAAACAAACTAGTTCTAACACAGCTAACCTTCCTTGCTAACTCAAACCTTCCGAACAGATGGCAGCCTTACCCCCCGCCCTCCACAGTCCTGTTCCATAGTCACATTCATAGGGATTTGGCTTATCAACATGTGATGGAATGATGGCAGAATCTGTCCTGAAAAATGCCAACACCTCAATCCTGCTCACCCAGACCTCAGCTCCCATGGCTGTGCCTTTTTACCTTTTGTAGCCATGTGCTTTTTCTCATCAAGCTTTGATTAAAGTGTCCAATAATCACTGCAGATCAAAGGTGAGGAAACCAGCAGGAAGAAAGTCTCTGGAACTGGAACTCTGAGACTCATTTATGAAAACACTATATTTTTACATCTTAGAGACATCTTTGTTTCCTTTCTATGGCCTTAAAAGCAATAAAGTTCAATAATAGATTATATTTGTTTAAAGTGATTCTATGTATGTACAAATGGTTAAGATATCATGTAACAAAAAGGGTTGGCTTTTCCAATAGAGGCTGGAGAGAAGGCTCAGTGCTTAAGAACACTGGCTAATTTCCCTGAGGACTCAGGTTTGATTCCCAGCACCCACATGGCAACTCCCAGCCAGCTGTTCCAGGGGGTCTGATGATTCCTTTGGTCTCCACAGTTACTGCATGCACATGGTACACAGACATGCATGCCGGTGAAACACTCGTATACATAGAAGTAAATAAATATTTTTTTAAATTTAAACAATGTAGATTTTCTGAATACCTTAAATAGTAGGGTTCGTTAATGTAAGCAATAATTTAACTGGAAATTAACAATAATGAATGGGAAGCCTGTGGTCAAAGTTTAGAGAATAACTTAATTGTAAACACAACGTAGTAGGGGGCTTTTCAGAATGTTATTGGTATTATTACATGATATTTGACACATATGTCGAAAGACCTTATGTAGCATAGAGTTGGCTTCAGTCAGGCGACCATTATCATCATATACTACGCATTTCAGAAAGGAAAATGTCCGTTGTTTTCAGATGACTTTGGGTGAGAGATAAGAATGATAAACTAGAATGCCTGCAAACCACGGCACTCTGATAGGTGGAACTAAGGGATGAGAAAATAAAACGCAGTCAGATGAAATTATTTGGAAAATGTTTTGTTCTAAGACATTTACAAACAAATCTGATAATGATGAAGTCGGGCAGTCTGAACATTGACTTCCATTTCCCAAAGGTAGATTAGCTCTGACCGCCATCCTTACACTGTACGAGTCGCCCACACAAAATAAGTAAATAATAACTGTAAATAAAAGATAATGTCGTGCAAACGCTAAGTGTTTCTCTATGACATCACTTCCTTTCAGCAATAGCGTTGAAGAGTGTTTTAAATATCACTTTTCAGCACCCACCAGGGACAGACTCTTTAACGGTGGGTTGTATTTCTTCAAACATTAAAAAAGTGAGCTCATTACAGCATTTGCTGATCTATTCTTAAGATCTCAGAGGATGTTGTAGTTCAGCTTGTAAACGTTCCCAAAGGTTCATGGACTGAAGGCCTGGCCTCTAGTTGATGCCACTGTTGAACTTCTGGAAACAGGAGGAGGTGGGGTCAGTGGAGGGAGCTGGAAGTGACTGAGCGTGTGCCTCAGAGGGAAATATTGAGACAAGTCCTCCATGTTTGCAAGCCCACCAGAATGTTCCACCTCATCCAGAGCCTCAAAGCAGTGGAAACTGACTGTGGACGGAAACGTGACGGATAAACTGTCCTTCACCTCTGTCATTTTGTCACACTGTAGAGAAGCGACACGGTGGGGAAAGTTTGGCGGTCCTGGAGATGGCTTCCAGCCTTCGTCAGCCATAAGCAACTGCCCCCTATATTGGCACTGTGTAAACCAAGAACGTGCAGGCTGTGTTTTCAGTCATGAGAAACTGCCCTCCATCTGTCTCTTGGCAAGCTCCGTGTTTAGTCTGTGGAGTGGAGAGAGGCACTTCTTTGTTTGGGAGACTCCTAGTGGGCCATTCTTCAAAATCTTCCAAATACTCACAATAATTTGCCAGGCAGCGGCCAGCAGCTTTTTACATTGCCCTGTGTATCTCTTTGTACATCTCTGACAAGCTCATGTGTTTATAGATTAGGCCCCACCAGTGATGGAGTTCACCTGCATCTGTGCTTAATATAAAATGCCCAACCCTGAGGCTGGAGAGATGGATTAAGAGCATCTCATGGGTTAAGAGCACGTCCTGCTCCTTGAGGAAAAGGGTTTGATTCCCAGCACCCACGTGGTAGCTTACAAACATCTGTAATGCCGGTTCTGGGAAATCAGAGGCCCTTTTCTGGTTCTCATGGATGCCAGGCTACACCTGGTACGCATACGTGCATGAGGGCAAAAACTCAAGCACAAATAGAATAACATTTTACAAAATGCCTAATACTAATGGTTTGAAATGGAATATGTTAATAATGTATATGAGTAAAAATTTCTTTAGTAATATGGCAAATGTATTCAAATAAAACTTGGCAAGCAACCTACTTCTGGGTTAAAATATAAAACATTAATTTCAATACGTTAGTAAGTCTCTTACTATCTGGGATGTTAGCATATAGACATTTATTTGTACCATTTCTTAAATACCAATTATACTTATTTTAAAAATTTGCAAACTTTAGGCTACTTAGATAATATTTCTTATTAAAAAATGTTCATTACACAATAGCATGTAAGTAAGTATTCATTAAACCATCCAGAAAGTTATTTCTGTGAGGAAAATGCAGTTTTGGGGGGGAAACAGCCCAGCTGCTTGTCTCTCCAGGTCAGCTAAAGGGCAGATGTGGGTTTTATGACTAGAAATAAGAAGATGTCTGCTACCAAGCAGTGGTACCTCTCTGTATCCTGTTCTACTGAATGTTCCCAGGATGAGGGCTGTGATATGTGGAGGTGGGAGCTGGGCTCAATGTTACAGAACTGGCCTCAGCCGCACCATACTGTGGTTGGGTCCCATCACTGGGGAAAGTCGCTCCACATTCCGCTAGTATTTATCTTGCATGGTGAATAAAAGGAAAATGGCTCTTTTTATGTTTAAGCACTAAAGTATGACCTGATCACTGAGTGAAACTTGAGATGTTTAAGGAGCAAACCATTCTTGGGATGCCAGGGACATCCTGGCCTTTCCAGCCTCCTGCAGGGTACCCATGTTCCCGTTTTCATGGCCCTTTCCGTAGTCTAGACATTCTGAAGCAAACTGAGTGACCAAGAGCATTGCAGAGCCTCCTAGTCTGTCCCCCTCTCCCTTGGGACGACACTGAGCTTACTCAGAACCCAGTACAATCCCATTTTCAGGTCAGATGGCTTCTCCAGCTTCACTCTCGTTACCCATGTGGTGTGACATATGAACAAGGTTCTGAAGTTAGTGGGTGTATTTGTGGGAAGGGCACAGAAAGACAGAATCAATTGTTTTTATTCGTTTCCCTTTAAGCCTTCTGTAGATGTTTGAAACCATTCGCTTCTGCCCTCAGTAGTAGTCTGAAGTCATTCTGAAATGGCATCCTTCTCAGACGGGGGTCACTATTTTCTCTTTGCTCTTTGGTTTTCAGAAACTTCACTATAAAGTGTTGTAATGTTAACTCGATTTGTGCAATAACCAGGCCAGCTTGAAGATAAACAATTATATTTTTACTTATTATAAGGGGAAACTCACGCCACGAGAATGGGAAGTCCAAGCTCTGCTGTGTCCCTCGGGAATCATCCAGAGAAAGCGAGCACCTGGTCCATCCCAGATTTTCTTCTTGGGCTTCAGGTAGCCATGCCTTAATTAGGTTTCACTTCTTAGAGGCGATTGGTTAACAAAGCTTCCCCCCATCAAAGTGTCTTGGCATAATTTTCTGTTTTAAAGCTTTTGATTTTTCTAAAACTTTGATTTTGTGTCTGTCACCACTTTAGAAAACTTTAAGACATTATTCAAATTAGTTATTGCTCTGATTTTCCTCCCCTTCTCCCTTCCCTTCCTTCCTCCCGTTTCCCTCTCTCTCTCCCCCTTTCTTCCTCCCTCTCTCCCTCCCTTTTTTCTATCTTTCTTGCTGTTTCCCATTGGTTTAAGTTTTGAGAAAAGGTTTTAGAATGTAGCCCAAACTGTCCTGGCATCCACGATCTTCCTGCCTCGGCCCTGCACGCTGGGGTCATTGTGATTGCGGTAGGCGCCATTGTACCCAGCTCTTTCCTGTTCTGAGGCTTTTGACATCGCCCCCGCACACTAACATTTGTTTAGCATTTTTCTTTCTTCCTCAGATGAGATCATGTCTGTCCATCTGAGTTCACAGTGATTTGTTCTCTCCTGTCACCCCCATTGTGCGGTTAGAGCTCATTCAGTAGTATTCTTAAACTTTTGATATTTCAGTTTTCAGTTCCTAACTGCCGGCATATCTCTTGTACGGTTTTTATATATTTGATGGAATTTGTTGATATGTTACTTTTCCCCTTTGCTTTTTTGGAGCCCTGTAAAGACATTAATGCTCTCTGGAGTCCTCATCTGCTAAGTTCATTCCGAGCCACCCCAGGCAGATTGCCCTGAACTTTCTCATTTGCCTCTGAAGTGATCTCGGTTTTGCTTCTCATTTTTGAAGGTGACTTATAATAACCTCCGCTCGATTCCTCAGCCTCTCTTTAGCCTTGTACTTGCAGACTCTGCTCTGTACACGCACAATTCAAGAGCCCACACAAACTTGCCTCTCGGGCTCTCACCATGGAATTTTTTCCCCCGTTTCCCAGCAGATCCACCTGCCCGAATCCTAGCCTCTGTTTCTATAGGTCAGAATTAGTCTGGATTTCAGATCTCTTTGCTCTATGTTATAGAACACGTATAGACCATTCTCGGGCTGACAGCCATCTCAAACACCATCATTAACCACAACATCAGTGAAAGAAGGGAAACCCATTGCTCCATGCCTTAGATCCTTTATGAGAATCTTCCTGGTCTTTATTAATTTACAGACCCGTGGTTGTTTTCATTTTGTTTTGTACCGAGTCCAGTTCTTACTCTTCAGGAGTCAAAGGTGGTCTAGTATACTAGCCTGTCAATTTGTCAGGGCCTCCATAACAAGATGACACATGCTGGATATTTTAAAGACTAGTAATTACTTTCTTAAAACTGTCAAGAGAGGCTGGAAGTCACAGATCATGGTGTGGATGTTTTTGTTTCTTGTTTTCTGTCTTTTACTCCCCGGAGTTTTCTCTCTCTGGCTAACGGGTAGTCCTCTTCCTGGGGTCCCCACTCTTAGCCCCCTGCTTCTTCTCGCATGCCTACCTTTGGTCGGATTGCAATCACAGCTGGAGGTTCAGGAATCCAGAACTCATGCTCCTGAAGCCACAGGACCAACAAGGAGGTTCTAGGATACCATGACAGGCAGAGAGGTTGGATGGGACAAGAATTTCCCGAGTCCTAGTTGCGTATCCAGGGTTCCTATTTGCTATGGGATAATTCTCTTGTGCACTGTGAAGATTTGTCACTTGTATTGGTTTAATAAAACACTAATTGGCCAGTAGCCAGGCAAGAAGTGTAGGTAGAACAACCAGACTAGGAAAATTCTGGAAAGAGGAAAGGCAGAGACACAGTCACCAGTCAGATGACAGAGGAAGCAAGATGAGAATGCCTCACTGAGAAAGTGTACCAAGTCATGTGATGATACCCAGATAGGAATTATGGCTTAACTTAAGTTGTAAGAGGTAGTTAGTAACACGTCTGAGCAAGAGGCCCAACAGTTTATAATGAATATAGGCCTTTGTCTGTTTATTTGAGACTGAATGACTGTGGGACCGGGCAAGACAGAAACTTCTATCTATACCTATTCAGTATATATTCTGTGCCCCCCATTCCCAAAGAACTCATGTTAGTACAGAAGATAAATGTGCTCCCATCCCTATAAACTACCCCATCTACACTATCAACTGTGATGACAGTGCCTACACTAAGTGTATATCAATCTCTACATACCCTTTCCCTTAATGGAAAAAACCAACACCACAGACATGGGCGTTACTTTGGAAATACCTGTTTATTCTTAATGACTGATGATGGCTTTTGCTGGTTTATTTTTCCTTTCCTCTCTGGGGTCTCTCATATACTGGGGTCCCTGCTATGATGTAGAGTGGCTCTCAGTTTCACTCTAAGGATAGCCATGGCCTTCACAATGCCACCATAGCTCTCATTCTCTGTTAGGTATATGACATACTGGCACTCTGTGTGCTGTTTCTGGTTTGTTTTGTTTCACTGCCTGGCTTCTATAGTTAGAAGGCAAACTATAAGATGCCCTTCCTCCTCTGTTCATGGCAAGATCTACGGTGTCTAACACACAGCTGCACCCTGGTGGATGAGTAACACGAAGTTGTTGAGTTAATCAAAGCAAGAGGCCAGGATTCTCTTCTTGAAAATGAGTAACTCAAAAAAATATCACAACAAACGCCGAGATGTGAATCATTCTTTTCATAGATCATGAATCATATGCCGAGAAACATTCTTCCAATATGTGTAGTTCTTTAGATTAGTGATGCTATTGGGATTTTGTTGTTACAAACAAGATTTTAGACTGAAATTATTCAGACATCTTTGGTATACTTTAATATTAAGGAATGAGTTCTCAGTAGTCCTCATTGTCCGCTATGTTCAGCAAGTCTAGTTTTATCCCATGCTTTTTGCAGACCCAGGCCAGCTGGCCTTGGTGAATTCCGGATAGAACATCCTCATTGTCTCAGTGTTTGGGTGTACCCCTCACGGTCCTGAGTTCCTTGCTTGTGCTCCCTCTTCTTCTGCTCCTGATTTGGACCTTGAGATTTCTGTCCGGTGCTCCAATGTGGGTCTCTCTCTCTGTCTCCTTTCATCGCCTGATGAAGGTTAATATTCAGGAGGATGCCTATATGGAGGCGGTGGCGGGGAGGAGGCAGAAATCCTTAATAAATAAATAAATTAAAAAATATTAAGGAATGAATAGCATTTGAAATAGAGATTTAGAGCAGAGGTTCTCAGCCTTCCTCATGGTGTGATTCTTTAATACAGTTCTTCATTGTTGTGGTGACAGCAACCATAAAGCTATTTCCATTACTACTTCATAACTGCAGTTTTGCTACTGTGATGAACATGAATGTAAATGTTTTTGGAGATAGAGGTTTTGCTAGAGGGGTTACGACTCCTAGGTTGAGACCCTCTGATTTACACACTATGAGCTGATAAAACAGAAAAGAAACTCCATTTCTAATGCTACCCACTCTGCTTCCTCTCAAAGCATTTTTTAACATCTCCATTTAATGGCTGTTTACTTTTAAGGGTAAAAAAACTCTAACCTCTTAAATCCTTAAACTTAGGTAAGAAATAAATTATTACTAACTTTAAAAAATAGTTTTGAATATTTCTCTGTCGCATGAATACAAAAGATCATTGGGAAATAAGTCACACTCTCTCAAGTGTCAAGCCCCTCAAGTTTTGTTCATCAAGTCCATCTGCTGACAATGTCACACCCTCCCCATGTCTCTGGTGCCTGTGTGGACCTGTGTTCAGTTAGACATTTTATTGTTCTCCCTGCCTCAGACTTAGTCTCCTGTATCAATCTAGAAGATGAAAATATATACAAAGTTGGACATACCCAAGAGAAGCAGCTGTGAAAAAAATAAACTCACAAAGGGCGACTTAAAAATAAAGATTTTTTCCAGCTTCCTAGTTTAAAAATACCACCCTTGTTGAGACTTGTAATGATTAAAAATAGCTCATAAGAGGTCATGTTTTTCTAAGATCTGTTTATCAGACATTTTATGTCAAGAACATTTAAGAATCAGCGTTCATATTTCAACAGCAGTGTCTCACCATCCCTCAGCATAACCCCCTTCGAAGAGTACCCAGTGTCAACAGCCTCCAGAAGGCTCTATGTGGCTCAAAGGGCATTTGATTTTGAAAGGTAATAACTCAGATATTTAAAGTCTTCTGATGATGTGGAGTAGCCCTTGATCTTCTATGTGCTGTCTTGGCATGAAACAAGTGGAAATTCAAACAAGCGCTTCTTAAGTTGATGCTTACACAACGTTACATTCAAAGATACATTTATAATTAATTTATAATAACTAACAAGACTTGAAATTTTAGTAGCATAGTAACTATGCTAAGAAAGCTTTCCATCACCTATTTCAGTGCATCCTGGGCACTTTTCCTCACTCCTGAAGTTAGCTGATCTTGAATGAATGAATTCATTCTCGTACTTATAATCTTTAGGTGATTTGGTCATTAGAGCCCTTGGATCTTGGGTCCTTGGAGGGTAAAGTGTAACCCAAGCAGTTAGACTATACAGAAACCAAGGCAGCTTCTAAACTTCTCTCCCTCTAATGCACAGCCACAGGAAAATTTGAACACACACACACACACACACACACACACACACACACACACACACACACCAGGCATGCAAAAAGGTAATATCTGGAAAATAAAGATGATACAGGCAACCAAGGCTCTTGTGGTTAGAGGGGTTCCTGCACACATTCCCAGGGGTTCTCACGCTCTCCTGTATGTCATAGGTTAGAAGGTATCTTTCCCAGCCAGGAGCTCAAACTCCCATAGGCATTGACAGGAGAGGAGAGAAGGGAGACTTCTGGGAGAGACTAGTCTTTGTGAAGACTAGAGGACATTGCAGCCAGCAGAGTTCCCTTTATCTCAGCTGACAGCCGGCCTGTGTTGTCACAATCCAATGCCTAGCAGCATCCTAGGAGGCTCGATACCGTGCCAGGAGAAAGCAACATCTGACTGAACTTGGTGAGCCGGTATTTCTCCAAAGTTGTGAGCAGATGCCAAACTGTTTATCAATTGCTCTGTACTATACAATGTCCCATGTGTGCGCATGTGCCTGAGGACAGAAGGAAAGAAATGGTGGCTTTTACTTGGTACTATGATAAAAACTTTACAACGATCTTATTTTATTACTATTTTAAAAATTCAAGGCAGCTGTATTCATCATCTGCATTTCAGAGAGAGGCCTTTCCCATTCTGGAGCCTGGACATTTCGACATGACATCTCGTTATTTTCTTTCTGCAAACCAGCCCAAACTAATACACGCTTCTTTGAAGATTTTCGTATAGCTCTGCGTGTTAACACAGGAGAGGTCTAAGCTGGAACTAAAGTGTCACTCACAGCTTTGACATCAGTTGGTTCATGCTGTGCCCATCAGTTAGATCCAGGCCAAGATGCCAGAAAAAAAAATGTCAACATATCTCAAAGTTGAGCCTCAGCAAGTACCTCTGGGTCTCAACCACAAGACACCTGCAAATTCTTTCACGAATCGTATTAGTCACACCTCTCCTGTCAGAATACCCGATGAGAACAACTCAGGAGAGAGAGGTCTTAGTCGGGTTCACAGTTTGAGTGTAGTCTGTTTTGGTGGAGAAGGTGTGATTGCAAGACTAGGAGGCCATTAGCCACCTTGCCTCTGTAATCAGGATGCAGAGGACGGCGAAAGTTTCTACTCAGCTTGCTTGACCCTTGCCCACAGAATGATGCCACCCACTTTTAGGGTGTATCCTCCCAACCAACTGACCCAATCGAAAAACAGACAAACATAATTCTGTCACAGACACACCCAGTGGCTTGTCTTTTGGTGATTCTAGATGCTGTCAAGTAGATGGTGTGCATAAACCATCCCCAGAATTGACACATTTTGGGAGAGGAGAGATAAGAGTCATACCACTTGGATCCATGTATTTGCTCTTGAATGTCTTCACTTGTTTATCCCTCACTGAAAAACAAAATACTACTTGCAGTCATTTATTCCAGACTATCTTAGACTTTGATAAACAAAAGAATTTCTTGCTTAGTGCATGAGTACAGCATGGAGAATAAATTTTTAAAATTGGATTATGAGATTAACAGTGCCAGAATAGATCATATGGCCAACTAAGGACATGGAGATAGAGAAGGAAAGACGTGTTGGGGGTTATAGAGAATTTATAACTTTATGGCTATTATGTGAAGTGAGTGAACCAGGGACCATGAAGCCAGTTGCCAGGGCAACAGCATAGGCTAACCCTGAAGAGTGATGGGCAGCACTAGGTCCAGGACCTAGATGACCTTCTGGAGTATTTCCTCTTTTACTCTAAAAGCTTTAACTTTTTAAAGATTCATTTAATTTAGTTTATGTGTTCATTTGCCTGTGTGTATGTCTGGGCACCACATGCGCGTAGTGACCAGAGATGCCAGGAAAGGGTGTCAGATGCCCAGGAATTGTTCTTACAAATTGTAGCGGTCCACCAAGTATGTGCTGGGAACTGAATTCAGGACTTCTGCAAGAGCACCCAGTGTTCTTAATCGCTGAACCATCCCTCCACCCCCTACATGAAACTTCAAAACTGTTCAACAGAGAAAATTCCAGGCCAATGTGTGTGTTTTGAAAGATCAGTTTGGGTACTTTGTTTAGGATATGGTGAAGCTGAGCTTTACAATGTGGTAGATGGGAAATGACAGCAGCTCTTCCCACAGTTACAAGAAAGAGAAGGATTGAAAACTCTAGGTAGATCCCCATTGGATAACTGTTGTTTGACCATGTGGACTGCAGAAAAGGAGTCCACGGGCTGGCATCTCCCTTCCTAACAACTAAAATAGAAGTGAGTATAAGAACAAGACCTGTACTTTGCAATCACATTTAGGAAATACTTTTACTATACTGTTTTGCAGAAAGGGGCACCAGCATAAAGTGAAGGCTCAAATAGCTGACGTGGTATTTTCACACAAGACTCAGGTGTTTAAAGTCCCTGGTTACAAGAAATGCCTGCTCTCTTTTCCCCACAGGCTGGAACTCAGGTGGAGACAGTCTTCAGTGCTTTTCTAGCACAGCCCCCTCCCCAGATACCCCCATCCTATTGGTTTAGGGCACAACACCTTATCTAATGATGCTTGAGATTGCCACATCCTTTCTTCCCCAGCAGCCAGCAGGTGATAGCGGTGCCTCAGCTAAGGGTGGGAGCTTCATGAGCCCTTACCCTCCTTGCTGTGATTTTTGTCTGGCCTCAGCTTGTGTAGACCTTGTGCATGCTGTCCCAGCTGCTGATGCTCATGTGTGCGGTGGCTCTGTCTGTCAAGCAAACGCTGCTTTGCTGAAAACATCCACTGTGTCTGGCTCTTACCGTCTTCCTAGCCTACTTCCATGATGATTCCATGTCCTGGGGAAAGCAGTGGGTCACAGCTGTACCACTGAGAGCTGAGCACTCCGTGGTCTCTTATTCTCTGAACACTGGCCAGTTGTGAACCCATGTTCTAATAGCTGTCTACTGCAGAGAGAAGCCTCTGTAGCCAGGGCTGAAGACTCACCTAGTGTGAAGATGAGAAATTAGGGGCAGTTTTAGACTATGTCCATTTAGAGAATACTGACACTAGGTTCTCCCTTGGTGGCCTAGCCAGCCGTGGGTTTTTGGCCCAAGCATGAGTTTCAGCTCATGAAGTGGGTTTTCAATCCAATCATAAAATGGTTGGTTACTGCCCAAGCATCTGTGCCACTATCCCACCAGGGGACATGCTTTGTTGGACACTGGTTATTTTATCTTTCATGGTTCATAGTTGGGTAAGACTGTTAATTACTTTTCTCCCTAAGTGGCATGCATGGAAACTTCTAGTATGGAAGCTAGCCAGATAGGATGAAGCCTCCAGGTGGATACCAGTTTAGATTTTCCATATCCTATGACTACGTATGTGGTGTCTTCAATGGGGTTTTAGCCTCAAGTTCTAGAGAATTCAAGGGCAATGGCAATAGCATGTAATGTTTAGGGTTATCTAAGGGACCCTACCTACTAGCTTATCAAAAATGGGTAGTCCATACCTACCAATAAGATTTTTATTCAATAGGCCGTGGTGCCTGGGTAATTATTAGCCCTGTATTATAGAGTAACTGCATTTATGCATGTAGTATATGTACGTATTTTAGAATCTTCTTACAGTACTAGGTTTCCATAGTCTTTTTATTTATTTCTTTATTTTTTTTTTTATTTTCGAGACAGGGTTTCTCTGGAGTTTTTGGTGCCTGTCCTGGAACTAGCTCTTGTAGACCAAGCTGGCCTCGAACTCACGGAGACCCGCCTGCCTCTGCCTCCTGAGTGCTGGGATTAAAGGCGTGTGCCGCCAGCGCCTGGCCATATGTCTTTTTCAAAGGCCTTCAGTGTTAGTTATCTCTCTCCACGGTCCCTCATCTACCTTGCCCTTCCATACTACCTATTATTTTCTGCTCCATTATTCCTCTGCCCTACTTAACACCATTCGTGGGGTATCTCCTTCCCCTTGAAACCCATCCCCATTGTCCCTTACTAATTTCCTGACTCCTGTAGGAACTGCAGTTTAAACACATACATATTTAAAGATTCACAGCTATCATCCACACATGACAATTGAATTTCTGAGTCTGGGTAACTGCACCCTGAATGATAATTTCCACCCTTATCCATTTATCTGCAAATTTCATCATTTTGGGTTCTTTGCAACTGAATAACATTCCATATATTCCACGTATTTATTATCCGTTCATCGGTGATGGGCATCTAGGCTGTTTCTATTTCCTGGCTATTGAGAATAGAGCAGCAAAGAACATGAATGAACAAGCATCTCTTTAGGAGGTGTAGGCTTTTGGGCGTATGCCCGGTTGTAGTAAAGCCGGATCGTGTGGTGGCTCTATTTCCAGCTTCTCTAGGAATCTACTTGATTGTTTTCAGTGACTGCAACGGTTTGTACACCCACCGGCCGTGAATAAGTGCTTCCTCCCCCGCAGCCACACTGACATTCCTTGGCTTTTGGGGGGGTGGTCTTGGCCATTTTGACTTGGATAAGATGAAACTTCAAAGTGTTTTCATTTTTACTCCCTGGTAGTTATAAATGCTGGACATTTCTGAAAGGTATTTCTCAGTCATTTGTATTTATTCTTCTGGGAAACTTTCTGTTCAGTTCCATAATCTGTTTTTAAATTCAATTGTTTTGTTTATGGCATTCTTTTAAGGTATTTTTAAAATATAATTCTTATTCTGGACCCCAACCATCTGTCAGATATGTATCTGGTAAAGATTCTTTTCCTATTCTGTTGACTGCTTCTTCTCTTGAATGACAGTGTCCTTCACTGGACAGAAGTTTTCAGTTTCATGAGGTCCCATTTGTGATTTGTTGATCTTAAAGCCTGTGCTACTTGGGGCCCTTTGCAGAAAGTCCTTTCCTATATCTGTAAACTGAAGCTTTCTCCTCTAACGGGTTAGGGGTATTGGGGTTAATATTGAGGTCCTTGATATTTTTTGACTTACTGAGTTTTTCATTTTCAATATCATTTCATCTTTCTTTAGCAATTCTGTCTCTTTATTGACCTTTAATGATTCAGATTGTATTTTACTTCCTCACGTCATTCCACTCTGCTTTTGTTTTCCTGGAGTATATTCACATCCTCTTTGAGTTGATTGACCATAGTTATAATTTCTGTTTTGAATTATTTATCTGGATGTTTTTGCAGATCATTCATTTGGGGGCCATTTAAATGAAGTTAGTAATCTTTGAAGGGGACGTGTCATGGTTTCTTGTGTTGAATTTCTTTTCTGCACTGGGTTTTGTAAATCTTGTTGGTTGAGTCTTTTGTATTTTTATTTATCCCCTCTTTTCTCAATGGAGGTGTGCATAGAGTTTGAGAGAGATGCAGGCTGTTTGTGATGTTGCTTGCTTATGGGACACTGGTATTGAGGACTTTAGTTTCTATCCCTAGGCTTCTTTGGAGGGTTTACCACTGCCTAGACTAAAGGTCACTATCCAAGGGTCAACACAGTCTTTTCCTCTGCTGTCCCCTGCTGCAGTGTCCCAGGTCTTGTTGCTGTGCCCTGTGTAAGATCAGCAGTCAGAAGATCTTGAGAAAATGAGTATGTAGCCTGCAGGCACACACAGGAGCATGATGGGGTTGGGAGAAGCAGGGCCTACCTGGGAGCCCTAGCAAGTGGCATCTGTGGGAAAGATGGTTTGAGACATAGAGACAGGAGATCTTAGAGCACTCAGTCTAGCACACTTTGAGAGGAGGTGGAGCCAGAGGATCCAGCAGGAATATGAAGCGAGCCACAGAGATGCCCACCCAGAAGCCTAAGGAAGTTGACTACAGAGCAGATTGGACTGTGGACAGTGCGGGAAGAAACACAGCCTTTCTGATGGACATGGTGGGCAGTCCTAGAGGATGGTGCAGAGTCTGTGTGATGGGGTGGGAAGAAGCAGGGCATGCTGGGAAACACAAGAAATGGAGTCCTAGAGAAGCTGAGAGGGCCAATGGGGTGAGAAGTTTGGATCAGGCTTACCTGGCAGTGTGGAGGAATGGGAGTCTTGGGGACACTGTGCAAGTCTTTTAACTTAATATTTGATGACGAGGTGGAGGGGTCGCTCTAAGTTACCCATGCTGGCTCTGAACTCATTCTGTGCCCAGACAGACCTTGATTTGAGGTCACTTAGCCTTGCAAATAGCTAGGTTTACACATGTGAGCTGCTGGGCTTGGTTTATACATTCTTATAAAACCCAGAGGACTGGTGACAAACATATTCTTTCCTCTTTGAAGGGACTGTGCTGGCTGATGAGAACACGGGATGGTTGACAGAGTTTTCAGAGACTCATAAAATAAGAGAAAGGAAAGGAAAATGTTCTTGGCGAAACTGCCCATGCTTTGCAACTGAATATCTAGCTGATTTCCCCCTCTGGAGCTTGTGATGTCAGTACTACGTATCTTATACCTTTTATTGTCTATGCAAACAGATGCAAAATCCTCCCTATTCATAGGACTCGTGCAGGTAGCTCTCACAATCCACAATTGCTGATTTGAGATGATGTCTCTGTGACCCCGACCTCATTTGGGTGTCTTCTTTAATCTTGAGCTCCTATATCAAACCCTGATGTCCTCATCAGCAATATATCCCATCGGGCGATGACATCCGGTGTCCCTAGGAAACCCAGCCGGGCTCTGTGGGCTTCAGTTTCCCAGTTGTAAAAGCTGGTGCCTGATGAGTTCTGGAGTAGCTTCCACCTGGAACTTCTAAGGGAAGAGAATGTTTGGTGAGTCTGTCATGGCATTTTTTATCCTTGAACGTTCCTGTGCTTGCTGTATCCAACTCAGACACCTTCGGGCTTAGGAACAAATCTCATGGGTTTCTTTCTCTTTGGGGAGATGAAACTGGATGAAGATTCTGAGGTGTTTGAAACTGAGAGTCCAGATACTTGAAAGATTTGCTAATGACACCACACCTTTTACCTTGTCCTAGGATTCACGCTCTAACTCATTCCAGGACACCTCTTCTAAGCTTCGAAGAACTCTTTGGCAGTACCTCTCTTAGAACCAACCAATGACACAACACACTGAGCGGCCAGTTGTCAGTCCTGTAGCTAGACCATCTTAACAAATCGGAAGCTGGTCTGAGTGCCTTCAGCCTCCAGCTGAGAGCTGGAACCACTCATGGTCAACAGAAATTGCAGGTGCCACTGGGTGTTTATTTGGTGAATGACGATGCAGATGTGATGGTCTGGCTTTGTTTCCTAGACAGGGAGCTGCCTCTAAGGAGCATCACGACCATAGAAGGCTGTGACCAGACAGTTCATCTTGGTGTATTACTGATCCTCATATCCTTGTCTCTTAGATCAGTAAGGCAGAAGCTAGGCTCCTGCCATATGCACCATGGTAGGTGAGGTAGAAAGACATGATATTGAAAGAACGTGCCCACTCTGCCCTGACTTGGAAGGAAGGAAAGTCTGCCGGGGAATTGGGCATACTCACTGTCTTTTGGATTGAGCTATTGATCAACAGCCACTCAGACACCAAATTTACTGTCTGTGTTCAGAACTAAGCCTCCCACATAGAAACCCATTTTGAAATTCCACCAGGCAGGCATTACCCGCTGACTTCTGAAAACCTGCGCTGTAAAACGCAGAAGCCACTGGCTCCTGAGATGGTTGGGTGCTTGATGGATAGTCCTTCCACAGTGAGGAATGCTGGAAATTCATAAATGCAGAAGTGATTTCAAAATCTCAGTACAGAAAGGAGAAGAGAGAGGAGGGGTTAGAGGAGAGAAGGTCAAATATTTATACCCAAAAATAAATTACTGGAAATGCCTAATTAAAGTAAATCCATTATTTAATTCTGTTAGTCTTGTCTGCCTTTCAAATACTGCAGTTTAGAAAAAGCATGATGGCATAGTCTCACAATCCCAGCACCTGAGACGCAGAGGCTGGAGGGTTGTGAGTTCAAAGCCAGCCTGCGCACATTGTGAGCCTACATCTCAAACTGAATAAATGAACTGCTTTAATGATTATCTAAAAATGAAAGTAAGATTAAGGGCCCAGATTGTGTTTCTTGGAACTTCAAGGCTTTATGCCAAGGCATAAATTTTGGCAAATATATGCGCAAAATAATAATGATAAGATTTTAAGGTGAAATACATGGAAAGAAAGAAGGCAGGAAGCTACTTTGTAGAACCAGGGAGGCTATTCTAAAGGATGAAAGACAGCCAAAGAACACAGAGTGAAGATAACTGAATGAGGAGGAGGAGGAGGGACTGGGACCAATACCGTAGGTGTTCAGTTTTCCTAAGGCACTTGGGCTTGAGTCCTGTACTCAGTGCACCTGCCCCTGAACTGTGTCCCAGCTCCTGAACTCTTGAGTGTGCATGGAGAAAGAAGAAAGATTGACAGTGAAACCAAACAATCATTTCCCAAACTCTTACTTTTACTCTACTAAATTTTGCCTTCCCCATTTAATTGGTAATCTTACCAATTAAAACTAATGGTCTATAACCTCATTATTAAATCTTAATTCCATACACCTTACAGGGCATCCCCATTGCTGTTTCATGTTCATTTCACATATCTCCAGGGAGATTAGCAGACAGGCGTGATGTCTGAATGTCTGTCAATGTGGGCACCAGGCTGCAGTTAACCCTTTGACAGGATGTGCTGCCAGAAGCCAGTCACCTCCTAGTTAGTGAGTGTTTCAAATCCTTAATCAAAATTTACTCTGTTTTAACGTCTACCCTTTTAAGGCCAGTCCTCACCTTCAACTGTGAGGAACCACCTCTGTCTGCACCTGGTGTTTTGTTGCCTTCACGCCTCCCCAGACTGGAAAAGTTTGTCCCTTTACAGGAGAACATTCCCTTCCTCAGAAAGATTAACTCAACATGGCAGGAGATTGCTGCTGTAAAAATAAAATAGTGAGACCATGTCAGCATCAGGAAAAAAACAAAGGTTGTCCTCACTCTGTGCTGTGTGAACGAACCTCCTTCAGCCTCCTGAGGTTTTATTCCAGAAGTGTTTGTTCTCCAGAAAAACACAGCGGCGTTCCTGCGCCTCTCACAGGAGCGTTGTCATTTTGACTCGCAACTACTGAGAGTGAGGACTTATAATTTAAATGGTGTGTGTAATACGCTATTCTAAAGCTCTAGGATGAGGTATGAAAATTCTTGCCAGACTGTTTGAATTGCTTTCAGATCGAGTAATGAGGTACCCACAAAGCATCGTGGCTATAAATCATAGTCTTAACTGAATTTAGGAAAAGGAAAAGGTTCTAACAATCTTCAACTTTATACAATACTTTTGGTAAAGGGAATTATTGCTAGCAGAAACACAGGTAAATATTTTGATGACCCTTTTCAGCTGTATACACCAAAACCTGCTTTGTAAATGTTTAAAAGAAGGTGAGATAGTCACTCACAGTTAGCAATGATATATCTGTGTGGCAGGAAGCAGGGAGGTTCTGCTTGCCATCAAGCGGACTTTTTCACCGCCAGAGAATTTGGCAAGAAATGTTGGGCATTTCTGAACCCCCTCTGGACTTTCGTCTCCTTCCACCGAAAGTCCAGATGTGGGAAGACGAAGATTCTGTGTCATTGAGTCACCTTCAATACTGCTAAGATTTTACTGAGTGTGAGAGCCCCTTTTCAGTTTGTTTTAAGAGACAGAGTCATATGTTGGGGGAGAGCAGATGCTGGCATGGATTATAGGGACATGGCATCTGTTCTTGCTTCCTCTTTCCTGGTAGCAAAAGATCCAGAGATCAGAAAAAAAAAAGTCTGAGATAGCTTGACAGAAAAGCTTAGCTTGCAAAAAAAAAAAAAATCACAATTCCTTATATTCTGAAATCTAGCTTCAGGACATTTACTCTTGAGTGTGATTCTTGTCTGTCCATCTGTCTGTATCCATTATTTATTTCTCCCCAGACTCACAGACAGATGAACTAGGACTAAGGATCCACACAGAAGCTCACATACCCATAGCCACCTGATTTTGTTTTTATCAAGAGACAAAAAATACACATAGGAGAGAAGACAGCATCTCTAACAGATAGTGGTCGAGCTGAACAATGGCAGGTCGGAAATGAAGTAGCGCCTTCTCTCACCTAGAACAAATCCCAGCTTCAAATGGGTCAGGGACCTCGGCGTAGGTCCCTGAATCTGATAGACGAGAGAAAACAAGCTTTCTGAATGACCTGGATAACACGGGCATTAAAATCAATAATTAATAATTGAGACCTCATGAAACTAAAAAGCTTCTGCCTAGCAAA
>NC_022009.1:103896261-103911350 GCF_000317375.1 Microtus ochrogaster
CAGCAGATAGGGACAGGCTTATTTTTCATAGCATAGTATCACAGGAAAATTGGCAACTGACAAACTGCACATATTTGAGTTGAACATTTGGTAAGTTTTTGGATGTGTGCAAACATCACAAGAACATTGTTATGGTTCAGTGCGAACATATCCACCTTTCTCGCAAGCTTCCTTTTGTTCTTTATTAATTGCACTGCCCCTCAAGCACCCAAAGATCTGATTTCAGTTGTTCCGGATCAGTTTGCATCTTCGAGGGCGTTTATGAATAGGGTTATACAGTATTAGTTGGTTTGAGCTCCTCCATTCTTTCATTCGGCATAACTGGTTTTTGAGACAGAATCTCGCTATATAGCCGTAGTTGACCTAGAACTCACCTTGTAGAGCGAGCTGCCCTTGAACTCATCAAACTCCTCTTGCCTCTGCCACTCCCTCCCCCCAAGTGCTGGGATTAAAGACTTGTGCCAGCATACACAGCCAGCATAACTATTTTTAAGATCCAATAATAGTCAATTATAACACTTCCTTCTTTTTTGTCGAAGAGCAATCTGACGTTTGTGGACCTTTGTTTGCCCTTTCATGGGTTAATGGACACTCAGTTGTTCTACTGTGAAGTTCTTAAAAATCAAACAATCATGTCTTTATGCAGACGTTTGTATGGGTACACTCTTCATTTTTCTGTGGCTATATGGTGTTGGTTAGAATGACTTCATTATCAATAATACATATTTAGTTAAAAATTAGGACTTCACTATTTTCCAAGGTTGCTAACAATTTATATTTGATATGGGCAGTAGATGAAAATTGTATGTAGTTTGATTTCATGAAATCCTCCCACACGAATACTTAATCTGTTTATCATTTGCCTTTTTGTTCCTGTGATAAAACACCATGATCAATACTACTTATTTCTATGGTAAACTTGTCTGGGAGAGTTTATTTGGGCTTGTGGTTTCAGAGGATTCGAGTTCACAATAGTGGAAACAGCATGACAGCCAGCAGCAGGCAGCCAGCATGGCAACTGAAGGTGGCAGCCGAGGGCTCACATCTCAAGGAGGGGCATAAAGCAGAGAGAGGGGAGCAGGGATGGAGGAGGACACAGAGAGACAGAGACAGGGACTAGGCTATTAAAACTTTAGTGCCTGCTCCCAGTGGAGTACTTCCTCCAGCAAAGGCCACACCTCCTATACCTGCCAAGACTCAACTGGAGAGGAAGTATTCAAATGCCAGAGCCTATGGGTGACATTTGTCAGTCTCTACTACAGTCCATTCCATTAGCATTTCATATTGCTGGGGTCTCATTGTTGGGGAGTGCAGACCACCAGACCCTGACTTTCCTGTAAACAACTTGTTTTCCTCTGCTCTGAGTAGCCTGCAGCTGCTCTGAGCACAAGACCCTGATGGCAGGGGCGTGGGTTCTGATGGGTCTTCAGCTGAAAGAGCCTGAGAGCTGGGGCGTGGCCAGAGCTCTATATAAGCTGCCCCTGAACACAATAAAGGGGCATTCTTGGGGAATTCAAGGATGACCCATGTCTCTGTCTCTCTGTCTCTGTCTCTGTCTCTGTGTGTGTGTGTGTGTGTGTGTGTGTATGTGCGTGTGTGCGTGCATGCATGTGTGTTTCAATCTCTAGCCCCTTGCCCAGCTAGGGAACCTTCCCTTAGTGGCAGGCTATGTGCTACAGGTGTAGTATCATAGTACATGTAATACAGGCGCTATAGGACCATAGTACACATAGTAGCACAGACTCTACATCTCATGGCTAGCCATCTTTTTCTGTGTGTCTTCTGGTGATGCCCGAGCAAACTTTGCACCCAGTTTGGGTGTTGCCTGCTTTCTCGCTATTGTGTTTGGCTTGAATGATACGCAGCTGAGGGGAAGTTTAGCTTCACAGAGACGCTGCTTGATGTGGTATGAGGAAGGAAAAGAGTTGATGGCTCATGTCTCATCTGTGTGGATAGTTCAGAGGTAACAGTGTAATCTGAACACGTAGATAAGCAACATGATGGAATGTAATTTAAATTGTGAATTGTGTTGAATTTTGAATGTCTGTGACTTTTAAGTAATAATTTTTCAGGAAAAAAAAAACTTGGTGGTAATTTAAACTTAAAAGCCTCATCCAACCAGGCAAAGCTGGGGCTGTAGAGGCTTCGCTTAAATTGGCAGTTCCTCATGAAACTCCCCATCTCCTGTGAGATAAAACTCTATGCACAGCTTTCGTGTTTGTCCTTGGGAGTCTTCAGTTAAAGGCACAGTTCTGGACCAGATGAATGTTCCATACCCCTCATTTCAAATGACCGAAATTGAATTTTTTCTCAATTCCATTGCATGGTAGCCCTAACGCACGTGATAAAGAATTGATTGGTTAATATTTCACCTGTGTAAACAATGTAGCATTTTATGCCAGTTAGAATAGGTCAATCTCCTGACAACCCTTAGGAAGATTGAACCACAGCTGCGGAATGACATAGGGTAGCTTTAATTTATGACTGTGTTAGCCTGAACATTATCAAAGATTATCTGAGGATAATAAAACAGAAAGCAACAGAGACAGGAAGTGGGGGGATTCAACATCTAAAAGATGAGAAAGACTAGGAGTCACAGTTTGCTCCTGTGGAATCACTCAGTTTATTAAAAGATGAAATTTAAAGGCTGGAGCAATTGGTTAGTGGTTAAGAGCACTGACTACTCTTACAATGTGTGTGTGTGTGTGTGTGTGTGTGTGTGTGTGTACATTATATGTTCCAAGCACGCACATGGTGGCTCACATCCATCTGTAACTCCAGTTCCAGGGAATCTGACACCCTCTTCTAGCATCCATGAGCACTGCACACATGTGGTGCCCATGTATACATTCAGAATTAACACTCATATATATATATATATATATATATATATATATCTTGTTTTAAAAGAATATGGATTTAAGTTACTAATGACAGCTAGTTAACATTGTTTTATAGAGTTATTGGAGTTTGAAAATGATTCATGGAGTTGATATTTATTGGGAGCATATGAACTAGTAGCTGCAATGTAACCTATCATGTCAAAGCTATGTATTAGGCAACTATCAGAAAATGTATGATTATGAATGTCACAGCTTGTTATTTTAGCAACTTAGCCCTAGTGCTAAAGAACACATCCTTATTTGGACATAGGATTGGTCTACATGAGACATCGAAGATGAGGTCATCGGGCTCCTTGCTCCTGTGTGGCTACGATTGCTGTCCTTATATGAGATGATAGTAGGTACAAAGTGAGGCACCCACGCATCACTGTGTTGTGATGACACAGGCAGAGGCTGGAATGAGGTCCCCGCATGCCAAGGAATGCCAAGAATTGACAGACATGTAGCAGACAGCAGGAAGAGGCAAGGGGAAGTTTGCTTTCATCAGCACCTAGATATTAGGCTGTGAGCCTCCAGAACCAGGAGAAAGAATTGTGAGTCATTTTCAGCTGCCCAGTGTATGGACCTTTATAGGACAACACTCTCAAAAACTATACAACAAGAAAGTTCATTGTAACAATATCACCTACAGCTGAAAATGATACAATGTATGCAAATTTTTATAATAACAAATTTGCTAGTACACCAGGTCAGAGTTATCAGTGAAGTTTTTATCCCTACCTCCAATCCTCAGCTGCAGGACCTGATGGTCTAAGCTGCCAGGAACTAATGCCACAGGCTCAGCGATGTCTTTGCTCAGCAGACGATTATTGCCTTGGGATGCCCTGATGAAAGTTGTGCCAGCCAGGGCTTGAACAAGCAGAGTTTGTGTTCATTTCAAACGGAAGTCTTGAAAAGATTAAGTGAGAGGAAATGATGTATTGATCGTTTTTAGGAGCTTGATTTGGATCATTATAAAGAAACAAAAAAGAATGAAAAAAGTGTCAAGCCTGTAGTTAACAATCCTAGTGAGAATCTGTTTTCTGTTTTGTTTTGTTTTGTTTTTGAGATGAGATTGTCTCATTGGTCTAGTGTCTGCTACTTAGGTGAGAGGCTAACTGGCCAGCAAACCTCAGGAGTCTGCCTGTCTCTGCCTCTCCACAATTGCTCCAGGAGGCTGGAGAGACGCACCGGCAAGGACTGAGGTTGAGTGCAGATGTTGAGACTGCTGGCATTGGTGACAGTCAGGAGAGAGACTGAAGGGTGAAGACAAAGCACCGGCTCCTCTAAAAACACATTGTCCCTCATTCTCTGCCTCCTGCAAGGGATGTAGAGTGGCCACCCTAATCATTATGTACAGTTTTGTCCATATGTCTGTCCCCTTTGTGGCTGTTCTAGTGAGAGCAGACAGAACGCTCTAGGTGCCAGTAACTCTGTGAACCCTGCTGTCTCCAAAACACATTTTGTCTGTGTTGCAAGCTAGAGAGTTTGATTCCAACTTCAGTAGCAAACAACTTAGCAGTATAATAAAGGATTACAGTTATTGTTTTTTCCCAGGATAGCCAAGGTTGTTTTAAAAACTATGCATTGTCAACAGCCAGGAATTCAGTGGAGGGAGAAACATCACAGAATGTGTTAGGCCGGGTCCTCCAGAGGAACAGAACAGGAAGCACAAATGTATATTAAAAGTAGATTTATTAGATTGCCTTACCCAACCAGAGTCATCCAGAAATGGTTGTCTCACACTGAAGAATCCAAGAACCTAGTAGTTGCTCAATTCAGGAGACAGGGTAGCTTGCTGGTCCCAATCTGGTGCCAAGACCTTAGAAGATTCCTGGTCTTCAGTTTGTGTTAGAAGAAAGTTTTTCTTCCTTCTTTCTTTCCTTCCTTCCTTCCTTCCTTTCTTCCTTCTTTCCTTCCTTCCTTTCTTTCCTCCATCTGTTCCTCCCTCCCCCTCTTCTTTCTTTTTTATGTCTTCTTTTTTTTTGTATTTTTTTTTTTGTTTTTGTATTTTTTTTCAAGACAGCATTTCTCTTTGTAGTCCTGACTCTCCTGGAACTCACTCTGTAGACCAAATCAGACTCAGATTCAGAGATTTGCCTGTTTCTGCCTCCCAAGTGCTGGGATTAAAGATAAGGGCCACTACCACCTGGCTGAAATAATTCAGGTATGTCCCTAATACTCAGGAAGGAATCCGCAGTGGCAGCAGCAGAGCAAATGGAACCCCCAGCAAAAGTGAAGACCAAGCCTATGTAAAAGTGAGTAATTTGCCTTCTGCAATGTCCTTTTATATGGGCCCCTGCCGAAAGAGGCCAGTGCCAGCCATGTTCTTCCCACATAGACTAAGACAATCAAGGCACCCCCCCCCACACACACACACACAGCCATGTCTACAGGCCAGCCTGAGAAGAACAGTGATTTCTTGGGGCTGTCTTCCAGTTGATCTTAGTTTGATCCTAAGATTAAAGTTAGTGTTTGTTTAGGCAGGGTGTGGTGGTGCATGCCTTTAATCTCAGCTTTCAGGCCATATAAATAGGTAGATATCTGTGAGTTCAAGACCAGCCTGGTCTACATATCAAGTTCTAGACTAGCCAGGGTTACCTAGAGAGACCCTGTCTCAAACGTCTGCTTATAAGCTCATGTGTGTACATTTCAAATATACGTAGTCTGTTTTTGCTGAAATGTTTAGATTGGCAGAAAGGGATTTTTACACTGTGGAAATGACTTTAATTGTGACCAGAAAGAGTAGAATTGGTCCTCTGCTTCCCAAAGCCTTATGTAATTTCATCCTCTTAGGCATAGGAAGTATACCATGTGACCCAGCTATTTCACTCTGGGCATATACCAAGACAACTCAATATTCTTACAAAGATTTTTGCACCCCCTATGTTTATTGGTGCTTTATTCACTATAGCAAAAAATTGGACCTAGTTGTCAATCAGTAGACAAATGGATAACAAGACACACATATATGTGTTTGTATATATGTTATGTCTGTGATATATTTGCATACACACACATTTTTGTATTTTAATGTTATTCTGCTCTAGAGAAAAATGTAATCATAAAAATCTGCAGAAAAATGGGTGAACTTAGAGTGTATAATATTAACTGAGGTCACACAATCTCAGAAGAAAAAAAACTTGCACGTTCTTCCTCAGATGCAGCATCTAGCTAGTGATATGTGTGTAAGTAAAAACAAACGTGCACATGGGTACAGTGTGTTACGGAGAATGAGAACAAGCAAGGCTAAGTAGTAGGAGATGAGGAAGAACTGGCTGAAAGAGATGGGCGTGAGTTCTGAAGGAGGACAGAAAGCGAATTGGTTTTCTGCCTCTAACCCTGCCCTGCCTTTCTCGTTTTCCTGGTGGTGGGTAAATGAATAAAATCTATCAGATAATGAAAGTGCAAACTCCGCTGTGAAGCTACACGGTTTCTGGATGACCATTCCAGCTGCACAGAGGTTCACTGAAGCACAAAGATACTGATCTGTTTAATTGTGGTGTGTGATTTTTTTTTTATTTCCACTTTTTTTTTATAATAAAGTTTTAAAACGAAATAGGCTGTTAATGTGGAATCTTGCAGGGCAGTGAACAAAACCCTGAGTAGACCCTTTGTCTACTAAGAACAGTTAACATGAACACTCATCCACTCATGTCTGCTCTGGATTCATGCCCTGATGGAGACAGAACCACGATCCAGTCTTTGCCTTTAATGGAGATTAAAATACCCTTTCTGGATATGCCTTGTCTCTGTGCAGGAACTCTGGTTTGCTCTTGGGGGACTGTGATTGAGGAATCAATTCTGAATACCCAGCTGTGAGCCACACCTGACTCCGTTACCCCCCTAGTAACAGTCCTAAGTTATTCAACACATGAAGAAACACCCAGGCATGGTCCCATCAATAGCCGATAAATTCCCTCCTCCCCATGTCTATTCGTTTTAAGAAAACTTTAGGTAGTATTCTAAAAATAGCTGCCATTTTTCACAAATTATTTCCATCATTTACTTATGCTTTCAGATGGGTAATGGCGAACAGGTGTGGAGATTATACCAACTATTTTCCTTTGTGATTTTTTTCAAAGGGCCGTCATTATCTAGTGATTATAGTTTCTGGCCACTTAGCTGGCTTTGTTTTCTAGGTTCAACTTATTTGTTTCTTTAGCTTTTGTTTGTTTGCGTTTTGAGACAGTGTCTCACTGTGCAGACCAGGCTAGCCTCAAACGCTTGGTTTTCCCATTTCAGATTCCTGAGTGCTGGGCTTGCAGGCACGAATGACCATGCCCATATCAAGTTCAATAGTTTAATGTATTCAGTGTTGAGCCATCATTGCCCTCCTTTGTAAGACTGTTGACGTTTCCAGCCTCCTGTTACTATTCCCGGTCATTGCAGATCACCTTCTAAACCAATTTTGAACATGGACCCAAAGTATTTTAGGAAATGCAATCCTGTGCTTGTCGGACTAACACGATTAGTGAGAGTTTGACTCTCCCTCACTGACACAGACATGGTATCCAAGCGATCGGGCACCCTTGAATCCTGTTCTGAAAGTCCAGTGTATCGTGCCTGCTGGAGACAATGAGGAGACAACGTGATGGTCAGCTAGACAGCTCTCAAAGTTCTCCTTGCCAACAGTGGAGGACGGGTTCTCAAGCTTCTCTGTTAGTCTTTCTGATCAGTCTGAAGACTTTTCTCATTGTCTTCTCAGATCTGATAAAAGATTTGTTCGTTTTTTTTTTTGTTTTGTTTTAATTTGAAGAAAGCTACTGAAAATTGGGTATTTGAAAAGTAGTTATTTTATGAACATTTCTTCATTTTTGAGTTATTATTATTATTATTATGGATGTTCTTTTTCTCATAGAAATCCTTTTCCACTAATTATTCTTTTTATGACATCTTAATTAAAATATAATTATCAAATTCTCTCTCTCTCCCTCTCAGTGGCCATGATCTGACATTTTTATAATCACTAGAATGGATATTTGCAATGAATTCTAGCTAGTCTTTAACTATTTATTCTATACACTAGAACTATAAATAGCTTCATTGGGCATAAAGCACATTAATCCAGTGTTTACAAGCAGTTATCATCCACAGGCGTCGTGCAATGCATATGGTTGCCCATTGAGTCTAAAGTTGGGTCTGAAACCCTGCATCACTGACTTGTTCCCAGATAATGCTAGAGTCACCAGCCTCAGCCCGCCCCGAAAACAGCAAGGACATGGACTCAAGAGTTTCCTGAAGCAATATTTCCACATAGATGCTAAGAGATGGTGACAGTGTCCCTTTCTATTTTGTCTCTGCTAAATCTGCAGTAAATTACAGCCCAGCCCATGGATTTCACCTCACAATTTTCAGTACGGTCTGTTCTAAGAAGCCACGGTATATTCACGGGCCAGCTTACATCTGTCAAAAGCCTGCCTGTTGTCTCAGGCTTAACTTGCTGCCTTTTGTTTCCGGTGATCATTTTACAGTGAGCATCATCTCCCCTGCTTCGTGGACCTCCCTGTTTCAGAAGGCTGGATGAGGTTATCTACAGCACCGCCCACCTTCTGCGTACAGCGAGTTCCCAGAAATGGACTGACTAGTTCTGGGAGACTGTGGTCTCTTTTACTCCTAGCCAGCATCTGATAGACAGAGAGTACTGACTTTTATCATCACATCAGGAAGCAGCAGGGGACATGGGATTTGATTAATGAAATGAATAGATCGAGCCAGTAGCGGATCTGAATGTGCACAGGCAGACGACAGGAACTGTCTTCATCATTGGACGCAACTGGAAGTCCCTGTGAAAGCAGCCAGAGTTGAAGGTCACGGGCAGCTTTGAAGGGTTGTAAATGGCTGATAGAACAGAAAGGTTTTGGGTTTTTTTTTTGTTTTATTTTTTCAGATATGGACACCGTGACTCCTGGGAGCGCTCAGTGTCCAGTGAGCTCTGATCCCCTGTTACCAGGATTACAAAACACAGATTTGAAAAAGCAAATTCTAGAGGAGGGTTTCCTCTAGAATGTACCATATTTTGCTCTTTTTGAGAGTGTGGCTCTAATGTAAATTTTAGGTACAAGTTCTTAAGCTAGAAAAAATATATAATGCAAAGCTGAAAATATGAAGGAAGAGTAACTACTGAATCAACCATATCAGGGCAGGATGTTTATAGTGTTTCATTGTCGGCTTCCTCTCAGCTGGCATTATCTGCAGGTACTCTTTCAATTCCCTTCTAGGTGGAAAGGGATTGTTCAGTTGACTTAAGTGTTTTTTAAATATACTTTCCAATTTTATTTTTCTCATCATTTTTCTTTATGTTTTGGGATTTTAGTATTTGTGTGGTTGTTTATAATTCATTCACATTGGATTGCAATTTATTTGTAAAAACAAGATTAGATTCAGTCATTTTCATTCAGTGTCTTCCGTGATTAGAATCCTGTGTCTCAGTAGTTCTATAAATACTCAAGGATCAGGGTTTGGAAATGTCTAAAAGGTTATTGAATGCAAATTATCAGTGCCTCTTTTGTAAGTGTATGGAACCATTGTAAATCTGAATGTTTATAATGTTTCCTTATAAATGCTAGCAGTGGCTGGAGGGGTGCTGGCGAGTCTTGCTATAGGGGTTGTCTAGAGGCAGAAGCAGGGACCTGTGATGAAAATCTCCTTTCTCCTGGACCAGGAGGGTGCAGAGGGTGGTGGTTCCTGTGGCAGGAGCCCAGGCTGCAGGCCCCAAGCTTCCTGTGGGCAATGTTAAGGTATCCGGGACTGGGGCTTCCCTGGAAGGAACAGCATCTTAGTCAAAGAGAGCGTCAGTTCTTTGAAAGTCCTTCAGAAGGAACTGGAAAAAAAAGCTGAGCACATTGACAAGAGGTAGAAAAAAGCCCAGAGAAGAAGTAAGGGAGGTCAGAAGGAAGGAAGAAACCAAAGACGAGGGGTGGGGGGTTGAGAAGAGAATGAGGTCATCTACCTTAGCAATTAGAAGTTGTTTATTACAAAAAAAATCCTGAAGTCCGTGTCTCTTGAGTTCTCAGTTACCCTACTCCAGATGGGTTTTTTCTAGCTCCTTCCATTTTTCTTCCAAATTTCATAATTTTATTTTCTTGACAGCTAAATAATATTCCATTATGTAAATGTAGCACATTTTAATTAGCCATTCTTTAGTTTATGGACATCCTAGGCTATCCATAACAGCTATGGGCTATTATGAACCGAGCAGCAATTAACACTGATGAACAAATTCCCTGTAATACAATTTAGAGCCCTGAACACAAAATACAAATATATGCTTTTCCTTATATGTATATGGATGTTAACGTGCAGCTTTTGATAGGTATGCTACAATCCAAACTTCCACAGAGGTTAGGCACTTAGTGAAGGAGCAGAGGGGACTAGAGGATCATCCAGGAAGACAATTAGAATTGAGTGTCATAGAGAGATGAAGGGAAAAGTAGAACAGGAGGACCGAATAGGGTGAGGGGGGGTGGAGGAGGGAATGTGGGGAGAGGCAACAACATTACAGACCTTTGGAAGAGCCATGTGGAAACCTACAACTATAGAAGCTTCCTAACTTATATACCTATGCAAAAAATGTATAATGGAGTCACCAACAAAATAGAGGGAACAGTATCCCAGCTAGACATCTTAAGCCACCAAGTAAAACTTCCAAGCACCTGCAATAGGTTATGTCTCACTTAGTCCCAGCACCTACATGGCAGCTCACAATTGTCTGAAATTCCAGCTCTAGGGGACCCAATAGACTCTTCTGACTTCTGCACATATCAGGTATACATGTGGTATGCACTTACATACACATAAAATAAAAAATAAATCTCAAGTAGATATTATAGCTTCACTAAGAGCCCATGTGTTTAAGATTTGGCCCCTAGCTTGTTTCTGTTGGAAGGGAGTCCTCAGGGTATCAGTAACAAATAAAAGCAACAGATATATAGAAGGACATCCCACATCGGATGTAGGTGGACCCAGCCTGCTATGCGAACCATCTCTGCGCAGGGGTCCGTGGACATTGTAAGAAAGACAGATGAGCAAGCCAATTAATAGCGTTCCACAATGCTCTCTGCTTGAGTTACCACCTCCAGGTTTCTGCCTTGGCTTCCCTGCATCATGGACTCTAACCTGTAAGCTAAATAAACTACCTCCTCCCTAGACTGCTTCTGTGGTCAGTGTCTTATCACAGCAGCGAGGATAAAACTAGGACCCTGTGCATATCCTTATGCCTTGCCTCTGTCTTCACTCCACGTGCCGATACCCTGTTTTGACTTCACTTAAGTTGACACTCAGCACTGTGCCCTGAGTGAACCAGGTGTTCGTTGTGGCCTTCAGCATGACTCAGTGCCGGGCTGTTTTACTCTAATATCAAGTGAGCTGCAGCTTGTGTCTTTGAATTCAAATACTGCTTTACCAAAGAATATATGATTTACTTAAATTTCATTTAAATATGAGCTAAGGAATATATTAAAGGTTGTCATTATCTTTTCCTGAGACTGTATTGCTAAAGGATAGAGTCGAGCCCGCGTTCTTCCTGACGCACTGTGGTCATTACCTCTAACGGGGACTGAATTCTTCTTGTCCTTCCTTCCTAGTTCGTTGCCCAGCCCAACTGCCAGCAGCTGCTCGCCTCCCGCTGGTACGACGAGTTCCCCGGCTGGAGGAGAAGACACTGGGCCGTGAAGATGGTGACGTGTTTCATAATAGGACTGCTTTTCCCCGTCTTCTCCGTGTGCTACCTGATAGCTCCTAAAAGCCCACTTGGACTGTTCATCAGAAAGCCTTTTATCAAGTTTATCTGCCACACTGCCTCCTATTTGACCTTTTTGTTCCTGCTGCTGCTGGCCTCTCAGCACATCGACAGGTCAGACTTGAACAGACAAGGTCCACCACCAACCATCGTGGAGTGGATGATATTACCGTGGGTCCTGGGTAAATGTGTTACTATAGAAAATATAATACCAACCGTGTTTCTGCCATGGAATTCTGTTGCTTGGAAAGAAATATTCACGAATGTTTGGAGCGGAGGGAAACGACACGTGGGCTCTGACCGTGGTTGCTCTGAGACCTAATCCTCAAAACCAAAGATATTTTGCCCAACTGTGGTGGGCTTGCTCCAGCATGCAGCCAGGGAAAAGCAGTGTTAGGTTCCAGGATGACAGGTGTTGATGACTCCCATGTCCCACAAAGAACTCAGGCCTCATTGGCCACACATAGCGTATTTTTCTCCTGTGCTGGCGTCTGAACCCCAGGCTTTTCAGGGGGAAGCAGATGCTCTACCTCTGACAGAGCTGCATCCCCAGCCCCCAGTTTTCTTAGAAGTCCTCCACAGATCAGTATGTGTCTCTCTAAAGAACCCCTGATTATACACACACACACACACACACACACACACACACACATATAATATAATATTTTAAAAACTTTATCTACTTGTTTTTCTTTGAACATGTGGTAGTTAGGAAATTTGGATATTAAACAATAGAAAAATTTCAACCTGCATGTTGCCAGAGATAGATAATCATTTTAGAACTGCCACAGATCAGAGAAGAAACCTTATTTATTAATATTAAAACTGTGTTTTCCTTTCTTCCTTCCTGTTACTGTGGCCATGCTTAAGAATTTGCATTTTAATTTCCCTTTTCGGTATCCTACTGTGGCTTGCGGAGAAATCACATTTTCTCAGCTTAGCTCTTCGCTTGAGATCCCTGTGGTACTGGACCCAGCTCGTTAGGAAACAGGACAGATTCCATGAATCACCATGTCAGAGCTGCTTGGTCACTAAATCGAGGAACCAGCAGGGAGAAAGTAGAGTAGCCTGAATAGTCGCTAAGAAAGGAGGACAGTGACCTGATGGTATTTACATGTTAACTACTGTCTATAAATGCCACCTCAAGTGAATCCTAGCACCAGTTCTGACTTGCCTGGTGTGCATGCACTATGCCCTCATTTAGGCCAAAAGCCAAGTTTAGATCTGTAAGTCTTTAAAAAATCACTACAGCCTTAGAGTTGATAGTAAGATGAAATCATTGCTCTCTACCAAATTATCTCACATAAGGGACATAATTTATGTTAATTTTATTCATAAAATGCATTCTAGAATAATTCTTAGGAAAACACATAAGAGGTCGTATCTAAGCATTCCTAGCTCACTGAATATCTACCTGAAAGTCCTGACATGCCAAATGGAAGGCACACCTACCTTAGGAAAACGCTCAGATGCAGTGTGTTGTAAGCACAGGTAGCATCCCTCAACTTTGTGCAGTCAATGGGTGTACACTGGATACCTTCAAAGAGCCAAAGGGTATGACTGCTGCATAGGGAGCTAAGGGCACTTGGCCAGATGGAGCTTAAATTTCACTGGAGGAAATGGGATTAATGATCAGAACTGCAGAAAATGGTAAATATTATAAAAATAGAAACATTTAACTTTGAGGAACATGTGTGGCTAAAACTGCCTTTGACTGTCTGGTATACGTTAAATGTGTAGCAGAATATTCCTTGACATGTCGATGAACGAAATGACACCATGGTCACTGCTCAGTGCTTAGTAGATAGGCTTAACTGTACTATAATTCCAGCCGTCTGAAGTATCTGCTAGAGGCAACATTTTCAGGATCATATGACTCCAGGGAGCTGGACGTTTGTAGAGTAAAAGGTATTTCATAGAATTAAAGCCGTACGTGAATGATTATCTCGTTTCAGCAATGGGGCGTGGGATCAATGGTGTTTAAATATCAGGTAGACCTCTCAAAATAGTTATACGTTGAATCAAGAAAGCCTCACTGCTAAGACTGAGTCCAAAGTGCTCTAGAGGATGCAGGCTTATAAAGGGCTGTAAACTGTTGCTGAGAAGCTGCAAGCTGTTACTGGGATTCTGCGAAGAGGCTGTATCTCTGGGACTTAAAATATAAGCAGTCACAAACCTCAGGGTTTCCAGGGCCTTTATCAATAAAGGAAAAGGATGTTCACGGGATGGCATTTAGCATGCCATTGAATCTACTGAGCTTCCCTCATTAGGGAGAGAGAATCACTGTTCTCACAAAGGGGTAGAAGACGGCATTGGAGAGGGAGAGCTTAGACCCTTCTACAAATGTGATACAGATTACAAGGGTGTGGTCAGATCTGATGGCTGTACCAGTGAATCATCTATATTTCCTTGCCCTAGACTGTTAGATGATGGAGTAAGACATCTTTAGCTTCATTTCCTTACTCAACATTTCCTGGTTCATGCATTGTAAGGGTCTAGTTGATAGCAGTAAAGAAGAATAGCTTGAGGCTGGAGAGATGGCTTAGTGATGAAGAGCCCTAACTACTCCTGCAGAGGACCAGGGTTCAGTTACCCGCACCACCATGGCAGCTCACAACTATCTGTAACTCCAGTTCCAGGAGGATCTGACGCCATCTTCTGGCCTTTGCAGGTACTGCATACATATGGTGCACATATACACATGCCAGCAAATACTTACTACATATAAAATAAAATTAAGGAAAAGAAAAAATTCCTTGGGATACTAGTTTTCCGACTTTCTCAAAAGCCATTTTGAGCTTTTCCTCAATATGCATTATGATTGGTAAATATATGCCCTAGCTGTTTATACGACATAAAAATAAATATATATACATGTATATATGCATATATACACTTATATAATCAACTTAGCAAAAAATTGTGACAATTTTTGTCATAACAATTTATGACAATAGTATTTTATAATAAAAGTAGCTCTTCAGTAAAAGTCATATGTGAAATAATGCTTTGCTCCTCACGGGAAGTAAAATGGCTGTGCAGTGATTGGCAGTAACCCATGCCTGAGAATATGCCACAGTCAAGCAGCATGTGAATCTATGCGCCGTGAGCATGAGGCGAAGGGTGAACTGAGGAGATGATGGAGCGGAGAAAGGCATCTCAGTTCTGTTAAAAATAGAGCCTGTGGAATTGCTAGCCACAAAGCAAGAAGTGCTCATAATATCCGCGGTACCCAGCTTGCCTGCATTGCAGGCTTCCTTAGCACTTTTTCTTTAGCAACACTGGCTTCTCATTCCCATCCTTTGCTGTGTAATTTATAGCTTAGAACATTGATATTAACAAGTCTGAAAATCTTCAACTGAGTCTGCCAAGTAGGCAATGTGGAATGAATAATGTTGATCTTATTCTCATCTCGACACTCATGGGAACCAACAAGCATATTATTGGGACCATTTTTAATATATATA
>NC_022009.1:103911450-103913226 GCF_000317375.1 Microtus ochrogaster
GCTAGGGAGTAAACCCAGGGTCTCTTGCACACTATGGATGTTTTAATGTGTGTGTGTGTGTGTGTATATATATGTGTGTGTGTGTGTGTGTGTGTGTACATATATATGTATGTATATATATACACACAGATACATATATAATTTTTGTTCTTGTGAACATTTTTATTTTCCATCTTTTGGTGCTAGGGAGTAAACCCAGGGTCTCTTGCACACTAAGGATGTGCTCTTTCACTGAGCCATACCTCATCGACCCATTTTTTTCAAATAATCACTAAGATCATTTGGCTTCTATGACTCATTATTTCAGCCTTACTTCTAAAGCTCCTAGGACCTCAGTCAGCTCTAAGCAGTGTTACAATTATAAGAAACTAGCCTTCCCTCTTCCCCCTCATGTAAGTTCAACAGACTAGCTCCAGTCATGTACAGATTCAAGTATAGGCAAAACATCCATTTGGTATTTTAAAGGACTATTGTGATATTAAAACAAAGCAAAAAACACAGACAACCATTGCAATATGACACTTTTTCCCTCATCTTCCTGTTTATCTGTGTGTGTGCTGGTGGGGCTACTTAGAAGCTATTTTCATATAGTTATACATGGTAAACCATTAAGACATGCAATATTTAGAAATATTCAAATTGTTGCTTGTGCTACTAACTCACAGTAACTGAATTCTTTACTGGGGAAAAACTGAACTCTGTCAGGCTGTGACAGTGTAGGTCAGATTTAAGACTCAAAGACTGAAATCTGCAGGGCCCCCAAGAATGGTGGTGCCTCATGGAAATGGGAGGAGGGGAACGTATGGGAAGAGCAAGCTAGACACCAAAATACAAAAAGGTCAAAGACTTGGATGGGCGTTTGAATTAGTTTTCCTTGGCTTGAAATTACAATAGCTATCGTTGCATAAACAATATTAGAAGCTTTAGCGGCTGAACAGTTTAGATGCACATCCTCCTGTGAATGTCACAGTAGCTCTGTTCCATCTGGCTGGAATAAATGATGGAGCAGGCTTTGAGAAGCTCGATTCCTTGTCTAAAATCAAGGCGCCAGCAGGTGCATGCTAGTATAACAAATCTGAGAGCTCCCGAGCAAAGAACCTCGATTCTCTATGAGATGCTGAGCCAGGGGTGGGAGACCCAAGATGGCAGGAAGCACCAGCCAGGCCTCTACATATGCACTGTTCCCCCAGTCTCCTTACACCTTTACACAGGTGCAGGGGACTGGGCAGCACATGGGATTCATCAGAGCGGTAATGCATTCTAGGAGGCACCTTGGTTATAACAGTATTGAATAGCACATCTGTGCACAATAAATCCTTTGTACCACCCCACCACACTGCCACCGCCATCCCCCCTCCCTTCCCATGATCTAGAACAGTCTATGTGGCTCTCTGGTGCTGGAATAAGCAATATCTTGGAGAAAAGAAGGAAGGGAGGGATGGAGAGGGTGTGGAAGGAGAAAAGAAAGGAAGGAGAAGAAGCAATGGAAAGGAGAAAAGAAAATAAGGACAAGGAGAAGAAGAGAGGGAAAGAGGGAGGGAGAGACGGAGGGAGGGAAGTATTAGAATATGTACACATTTTATTTTTATATCCAAAGAATCACTTTCTGGGCCATAAAGTTAAGTTCCCTTGTTTCTTAGAACAGTATTAATATTTACCCTTCTGTTGAGGGAGATGCATTTGAAAAAGGTGTTTCAGTCAATTGTTTTTAAAAATACTGAGAACATATCCTAAGTGGAACGTGATGATCTTCATAGTGGAAAAAAAAAAGAATTT
>NC_022009.1:103913422-103916451 GCF_000317375.1 Microtus ochrogaster
TCGTGCAGCTTCTACTAATCATTGAAAGGGTGCCTGGAGCAAAGAAGCAGTTGTCTTACCATCAGTTTCAATATATTCTTTTGTAATATTCATGGAAGTGTTTAAATAAGAAGATCCTATAAAAAGAATACTACTACATTGCTCAAACTCCCTAATTGATTCTTAAATAATTATACTTAGGTATGAACATTCTAACTTCCATCTGACATGACATTCCTTTTACTAAACTAAAAATACGGTCTTCCTTAATGTTGTTTTCCCTCTCTTTCCCCCTGATGATAAAGCAGTGATGTCAAAAGCACAGTGATATAAGGGTTTTCAGGTGTCTTCAAAGGCAGAAGACTCATTGCCATTGGCATCATACCCACCATTCTTGATGGTCTGCTGACTGCAGACAGAACCACTGGGAATCATTTTGAGCAAATCGAGATTCTGAGTGATCATCTTGCTTAGTTGATTCAGAAATTGCAGAGGCCCTTAAACACACTCAAGACTGAGAAATAATCATGGAAGAAAATTTTCATCTAGATTTGGTTCTCAGATGACAGTTGTAAGAAACTCTGCTTCTTAGGTTTCTGTTCTGCCCCCTAAATCACAGAGCTTTTCTCTATTTTTGAATTAGATTGCTCTTAGGTATTGATTTCCCGAAACCTTGAGTTATTAAAATGTATGACCATTTATTTTATTGTCACATTTTGAACTAATTCTTTGAGAATTCCATACAATATATTTTTATCATATTCACCCCCACTCCTCTCACAGCGTCTCCCAGATCCACCCCAATCTTCTCCCAGACCTAGTCTCTGTCTCAACCCCCGCCCCCCAACTTTGTATCCTCTTTTTAAATGAGCAATCAAGTTCAATTTATGCTGGTCATGTACTCCTGGGCATGGGCATGTACAACTGGGGCATGGTGATCTACCAGGAGCCACATCCTTTCTGAAAATTGACTCTCCCTCCCCCAGAAGCCATCCACTGCCCACAGCTCCTCAGTGAGAAAGAGACCTCAGGAGTTTCTTCTTGATCTGGTCTGGAATTCCAACTGGCTTCATCTTGTGCAGGTCTTGAGCAGATACCCACAGCTGTGGCGCGTTCCTGAGCACAGACAACACTGTTTTCTTTGGTTATCATGCTCCTTCCTCTCCCTCTTCTATTTTGGTCCCTGAGCCCTAGAAGGAGGAGTGCTAGAGAGGCCCCATGCAGTGGCATTCTCTGCACTTTGACCCGTTTTGAGTCTCCGTGTTAACAGTTACACAAAGGTCCTTCTTCTCTGCAAAGATCTGAGCGCTGCATTAATGCATGGGTAAAGAGATAAAAATTTAGAAGACAGTTTGATATTGTGTATCCGTTTAGTAAAGTAACAGTCCTAGGTTCACCCTCAGGGCCTTTGAACTTCCCGGTTATGGGTTCCTGGTCAGGTTTAAAAGAGCAGGTTCATTTTTCCTTCTGTGGAATAGGCCTTAAATTCATTCAGCAAAGGACTGGTCTATTTTAAAAACTTTAAACTTATAACCACTTTACAGACTTCCTCTTCTCAGGAAAGTCTGGTTCATGTCTTAAAGGACCTAGATGTGTTCATCCACATCTGGTTCATGCTTCAACTCCAACCCCAGGGTGCACAGTATCTTTCCAGTCCCATTGCCCCAGGGAAGTTAGATGGCAGCATAAATTAACTCTTCACTAACCAACTGGTGCCCCGGCCATACCTCTTCCTGAATAGCCTGCTTTCTGGGAATCACTGAGTACCTGTGCCAGACACGAGCATGTTGACCTTCTGGGGAAATTGCTGTTCTCTCTAGATGCTCCTTTGTGCCCACACACTGCAAGGTTCTTAGGATCAGATGCAGCTCCCTCTGATATCTTGCAGTCCCTCAACCCCTGAACCTTGAGGTCAGCCTGTGTGGTCTCCTGTGGTCCCTAAAACTTCTCTTGAGTTTGGGGAGAAGAGACATACACTCAGCCTTCTTCTGCAAGCCCAGGCACATGGAACAGTATGAGTTCAGGCTGCTACCAGCTACCCCAATGACAAGCTGCATAATTTCCTCTTGTCTATGATGGACTGGACCACGAGAGAAATACAACAGTTGACTGTCAAGAAGACACCCCAGTAGGAAGTACTAGTTTCTCTTTGCTTGAGGGATTTTCTTGGATCCCTTCACTTGAACTAAGGAAGGAAAATCATTCATTCTTGGGTCTTCTCTGCTATTTATTCCCTCATTGCCCAAGACTGCACTGTCAGTGCTATGTGTATTTCTTGCCACCCCTTTTCCAGGGTTCTCTCTTTTTGGACTATGGCAATTGAGGGCCAGTGTGGGCTAGTAGATCGTTTCCTCTGATCTTTCAGTGGCCTACCGAAGAAGATTATCTGTAGTTTTCTGCAAGCTGCCTTTGGAAAGCAGATGTCATAGACTTTTGTCTTCTACTTCGTTGAAGTTTTAAATATATCATGAGACCTTAGGAACGGCCCCCCTTAATTTAGTGTCTCTTGGGGTCTGGTATCACGTCAGTCCCTATTACATAAAATAACTTCTAGTAATACAATTATTTTTCCACAGAGACAGACATCTGATCCTAGAGACAGTTCTGCTCCCTGATTTGAAAGGCAAAGGAAAATTCCAGGAGTGAGGAATTCTTTGTGTTCTTTTTATCTTTGTTGATTTGATGTCTCTCCAGAGGCTTCTGTCTTCACTAAAGAGCTCGGCAGCTTCTGCCCTTGAGCAGCAGGCCCTTGGGGGTTGCTTTGATGAAGAGGTACCTCACTCTTGTTTAGGGCTGTTGCTGTCTACATGTGTCTCCACCCACAGCAAGAGAGGGCAAGGCCAAGGATCCTTCCCTGTAACACAGTTATTCCCCAGAGCTTGAAATCTGGATGGTTGAGTGTGAAATCAGAAACTCTCCCTGCTCCCTGGAATCCTCACAGCCATGTTCAGGACAGAGCTCTCAAATGTTTTGGTGTAAACACCATAGGAGAGCTAAAGAAAAGGAAGGAAGGAAGGAAGGAAGGAAGGAAGGAAGGAAGGAAGGAGGGA
>NC_022009.1:103916601-103947955 GCF_000317375.1 Microtus ochrogaster
AGAGAGAGAGAGAGAGAGAGAGAGAGAGAGAGAGAGAGAGAGAGAGAATAAAGATAAAGAAAAATCCAGGGCACTGGAGCACTGGATTTCTTTCTCGAACCCTTTGCTCTTTCCATCCTGGGTCCACACTCTTGACTTCAAAGCCTGAAATAAGGCTTCTAGAACAGTTCTAGGAAACCATGCCATCTGTTTATAAACAGAGAGCCGAGATGTTGAAATGTTCCATCACGGGGACAGGACAAACACGCTGTGACAGAAGCTCCCCGAAGCTTTGTTCCCTCCCGTTTTGTTTTCAGTTCCCGTGAATACTCGGCTCGCTGGATGCGTCTCCGTTTGTGCTAGCACCCTCTCATTTTTCTAATGGCTTGTTTGTTCAAAAACGCGGTGACTGTTGCCAGGGGAGAGAAAACTTGGCATTTCACTAGCACAATTACAGCAGACTAAAAAGCAACAGCCACCAAACAGGTATGTCATGAGGAGGCCATTATGAGATGATGCTCCAATCTGGTGGTTGACAAAGAAAAAGGTTCTAGGGCTGAGGTATGTCTCCCAAGGACCCAGGTTCAGTTCCCCAAACCCACTCAGTCCTCTGTAACTCCAGTTAAAAGGGATCCAATGCCTTCTTCTGGCCTCTGTGGACACTGCCTTCACATACTGCTCATATATACATACGAACAGTTAAAATGCTCATACAAAGAAAAATGAATGAATCTTTTAAAAAATAATTCTTTTAAAAATATTTCAACTCATTAACAGGCAAGCATTAATCGATAACGTTATCGCTAGCTGAAGCTAAATTGGTGTGCTGATGTAGGTAGGCCTTGAAGGGTGCTGTCGTGAGTTACCGGTTTAATCTGGATCCCTTTTCGGTTTTGTGTCAGAAGTGGGGTAAGAGGATGGGTGGTCAGGACGAGCATGTGAAATCCATCTCCACGGACTCCACGGAAGCCTTTCGGGCCTCAGAACTTTTGGTCTTAGGAAACCGTGGGTACCATCCAGTGCTAGCTTCCAGTTGAAGCTTCCCTTCCTTGGACCCTAAAGAACTCCCAAGCTAAAATATTTGCAGCTGCATCTCTCAGACCTGACAAGAGCCTCCTCTGCTCTCAGTGCGCCAATGTCCTGATTACTCTGCAGGTGCTTTAAGATCTGTTACATGTGAAAATACACGTAAATTTGAGGTGACTGAGTTCTGAGTACACGCTGATCTCTAGAGAGATACATAGACTGGGTTTCCATACCTTGCCAAAATGGTTTCTGAAGATGCATAGTGAAAGGTGTTCTAGACTCCAGGTTAGAATGTCTACTGCTATCAAGTTTATAAAAACACAGTTGCCAGAGAAATCTTTACACTCACTTGGCAGGATGCTATCTTCCAATTTTGCCAGACAGTCATATGATTTGTATGTTCTGGGGCAGGCCAATCAAGTCTTTGTCTGCTTGTGGATGACAGATCTTAATCTCGTGTCAGATATTTTAACAGTCAAACATTGCAATAGTATCAGTAGTAAGAAACAATGCTTGGGAATCTTTCACAACGGCGATAGAATCTTCTAATTGAAATTCGTATCATTGCATCCTCTCTTTGAGTTCTTTCAGGTGATGACTTGGCTAACACTATAGCTAATGCGATAAAGCTGATTCCTACAGTGCAGCCTGGCACCACCCCGTCTGATTGGCACAGTCCAGTTCTCAGCTCTGTGTGTTCTACTGAGGGCTAACCAGAAACACATCCGCCAACCTCCACTTTCAAACGCGTATCTCTGATCTCTGGGGATTGGCAAAATTTTACATAAAACAAAATAAATAATAGGTGTTGAGAGATCTGCCTGCTAAGAACATGTCGTCCTGGCCACTGGATTTGGAGATTCAGACCCCGGTGTCTTTATTAATTACAAGCTCAGCAGTGGTCACACGGCCTCCTTATGCTGTGGTTTTCCATGTAGGCTGTGGTGATGGGCTGGATCCCAAGAGCCTGCCCAGGGGATCTGAGAGAAATACCACCAGTGTGCAAGAGGCAAGTCTTGTCATGTGTACCAAGTGTTTTTCCTCATGGTACATTGTAAGTTTCCCACCAGCTCTGAAATCCGGTGTGTCTTTTCCTGTTCTGGATTTCTCTTTTCTTCAATGGCATCAGCAATGGTCCCAACCCTAAGTGAAAGCTGAGGGAGTCTGTTCATGAAGAAGGTCTCAGAGGGTGATCTAGTTAGGATGTCATGCTGACATAGGGGCTGAAGAACCTTGTTTTTCTAATCCAGAGTCACAGTGGGGCCTCTGCATGAGCTCTGGGGATGGAGAGGTCTGTGATGATGCCCTTCAGGCTATGGCACTCAGACCCTGCAGGTCATAGAGGGGTGGTTTCCTGCTCCTCATCTAGTGATATCATCTGCTACACTGAGTGTTTTTAGGAACACTGATTCCTGGCACTGTCTCGCTTCTTCCTCAGGGTGAGCATTTTGCCCCTTATATGAGAGATGCCTGAATCAGGCCTGTGTCTTTCCCACATGAGTAACCCTTGCACTTCCTGGCTCACAGTTTAATCTTCCTCTTGAGTATGATCTAGGTCACGTGGAGGGGGCACACGAGGGTGTTAGTTCTGCCTTCTACCTTATTTCGGAGGCAGGGTCACTCTTATTGTTTATTGCCATGGGGCTCCATGCTCCAGAAGAGCTGGCCTGGGATCTTCTGAGGAATTGATCTCTGACTCTCATCTTGCCATGGGGCCCCTGGAATTACAGACACAATCTACCACATCGCAGTGTTTGCATGGGTTACAGGAACTGAACCCAGGTCATCAGGCTTGCAAAAGCCTCTTTTACATCTCCCTGACCCCTCTTCTTGTTCTTCACAGGGGACTGGAAGAGTGGCTTCCTTTTCCATGAACTTGACACCTCTTCTTTTCCTACATTTTTTATGAGGATGTGACAATCTATGGTATTTATAGTTGATCTGACTTTTTCTTGCATTTAGTAAAAAGCAATTATGATCTTTTCAACTTCCTGTATTCTCAGCAGCTATCGAGCTTGGTATTTTGCATGTGGCATTTCTGTCTATCATTATTACAAGGAGTCTCATTTATTTTGATGAGTGCAGTTATAATAAATGAATTTATCTCTTTAATATTTCATAATGCTAGATCTTTTGAAAGCTCTCATAGGATCTAAAATAGTTATTAAAAATAACATTATGGAAATAAAATAATAACTTTTATAAATATACATTATAAATATTCCAGAGGATTACATAATGTTAGAAAGGTGAAGATAACTTATATCAACCCTGGATGTGGTACTGAAGTTACTGCTTAGTGTGGTATCCCTAGGTCACTTAGCAACCTGATATGAGTGCTATAAGCATCACTTCTTCAAGGTTGACAGTGGACCCCCAAAAGCACCAATTCTTGATCACTTGACTAAAGCCAAGTATTTGGTTTGTTTTTTACAGATAAACTATTTTCCATCCATTTTTAAAGTCATTTTACTTAGGAGAAAATTCTAGTTCAAACCATGCTTACCAGAACCATGACAGTCCCATGAAAAAAAAAAAATACACGGTTATAGAGAGACATTAGAAACTTAAGCTTTTTAAAAGACTTTATTCCTATTACTTTTCCCTTATTTGGATGGGCATTTTGTCTGTCTGTGTGTAAGTGTACCATGTACCCACAGTGTCCTCGGAGGCCAGAAGAGGGCGGTGGATCCCCTAGAACTGGAGAAAGATATTTGTGAGATTTTATGGGTTTAACTTCCCATTACCAGAAGACACAGTCTCACAGCAAACTCCTTCCTCCTCTGGATCTTACAATCGATCTGCCCCCTCTTCTGTAATGTCCCCTGAGTCTATGTGTCGGGTGTTTTGTAGATGGAGTCACTCATTGAGCCTGGGCTCCACAACTCTGAATTTTGCTTAGCTGTGGTTTTCTGGAATGGGCTCCATGTGTTTCAAAGAGAAGTTTCCTTGATGAGGGTTGAGGACTAAACGTGTCTGTGGGTTTAAGGACACGTGAGCAAAGAGGATGGCACCAATTGTTATGCTTATAAGTGAATGGGCATGGAAAAGCCCATGAAGCAATACACAAAAAAATTATAGTTAACTGAGGGATGCTGGGAATTGGAGAAATAGTCTTCCCCAGGGAAGGGCACACCTATTGGTTGTCTAATACAAATAGTTAGTCCTGAAAACACACATACAAGTAACATTATATAGGGTGAGCAGGTTATATTTAGGAATGTATATGTGATACATACATATTTATTCATCTTAGAATAATTAACGAATAAAGAGGTTGTGAATTTGAAAGAGCGAAGGGGTATATGGGAAGGTTTGGGTAGAGACAAGGGGAGGTAGAAATGATGTAATTATATTATAATCTTTAAAAGAAAAGGAAAACATGAAGAAAAAAGATTGTTTTGAGCCTCCAAGTGGATCCTTTCGCAAGAGCATTAAGTGCTCTTAACTGCTGGTCTATCTCTACAGCCCCAAACATCACACTTGTAAAACTTTGTATGTCAAATGAATAGATTAAGTAATGAGCTAAAAATACCTTCTAGAGTTAGCGTAGCGTCTCCAGTCCTAATGTTGTTTGAGACTCATTATTGTCTATAAAAGAGTTACTGTGTCTAAGACAGTCGCACGGTCTCTCGTGGCTTCAGTATCTGTGGTAACTTCATTACATATCTCCTTCGTGAGTGATTTGACTGGAAGTCACACTTAGAGTGAACTTCTCTGTAATTGCAGGTTTTATATGGGGAGAGATTAAACAGATGTGGGACGGCGGCCTGCAGGATTACATCCACGACTGGTGGAATCTGATGGACTTTGTGATGAACTCTTTGTATTTGGCCACAATCTCCCTGAAGATCGTTGCGTTTGTAAAGGTAATTGCTCTTTACATTGTTGATGATGCACTCATCTTTGGTTGTATTAATCTTATTAAGGGACCTTTGTGTGGTATTTACTAGCCTACTATTTTATTTATAGGGCTGAAGTACAGGAACAGTGCTTGCCCTTTCGTTGCTATTGTAAGCATGGCAGAGCTGCTATGATATCACCTTTCTGCCAGTTAAGATGCCTGCCTCAAATAAAATAGCCTTCTAACTCTAGTTCTTTCTAATCCCACTGAACTTCTACTTCAAACACCGCTTAAATTTTGTCAGCCCAAATCTATTTTTGCAAGATATAGCAAACAGATACATTTCATTGGCAAATCAAAAGATCACTCTTCGAAAGCCTTGATGTGGTTGTTTATACTTGAAGTAACAGTTCGACATGATTGGAACGAATTAGCACGTCTTTGTCCTTGCCCTATTCATCATGACACTGACTGTCTGAAATCACCCGCTGGGTTTGTGCACCGGCCCCAGCTATAGCCACCTAGTTCACACAGAGCATTTAGCTCTGCGGTGACAACTGTCATTACTCTCGTACTTGGGGGGACTTGTTTCAGGCTCAAGGTGTTGAATTTCCCCTTTTACTGCATTCATTTTGTCTCCTTCTTCTTGCCTCCTTTAAAATATAATTATTACAAAATGATTAGTGAATTGGTGATTTGGAGAAGAGCGATTCTGATTGATGCCACATGAATAATGCATGCAATTTATGATCCCAACTAAAAAAATGCACACACTAAGGTCCTTACTCACTCAGTGACGCTCTAAACAGTGTTCTAATTCTCTGTGAATACTCATATGTCGTAAGAGCAAAACTGTTCCAACTGAGAATGTTATGGTTTTGTTATGATTTCTCGTGTGTGGGTGTATGTGTGTTATTATAAGCTACAATCACATTCACGTGATCTAATATATGACAATTTGAATCTTAGATATATATATATTATATAACCATATATAACTAAAGATAAAAATAACTCATATCTTGGTTTTAGCATTACAGTAGTTCTAAGAGTTTTCCCTTCAATACAGGATCAGAAAAAGAAACACATACATTTACCATTATTAATCTCCCCCAGCTCCTCTTCTATCTTTTCTTAATTTTAAATCTAAGATTTTTGAGCATCTCATACAGTTCTTACTGTATCTGCATCATGTCTATCCTGCTTCTCCCTTTTCCACCTCCTCCTGTGACCCCCACTTCCTTGAAAATTCATGACCTCTTTTTAAACTACTGCTCTTACATGTCTCCGTTGCCCTCTGCTGGCTTCTGGCCTCCTCTCATGACCTCTGGTCCCCGGTGTTCATCTCTCAGACTGGTGTTTAACGCCGTGCATAAGTGAGAACAGGGCGCTGCTGACCTCCCTGTGCCTGGCTGACCTCCCTGCTGACCTCCCTGCTGACCTCCCTGCTGACCTCCCTGTGCCTGGCTTATTGCCCTCAGTAGAAATTTATGATTCCGTCCTGTAAATGAGGTGACTCCGTTTAGTGGCTGATTAATATTAATATTCTCTTCTCTGTGTACTGCATTTTATTTATCTCTCCATTCTCTAATAAATCAGTCAATCAGTTGACTCTGGCATTGTAAACAATGGTGCCATGACTACAGGGACCCCTTTGATATTATTTCACATTTTTACCAATTTGTTGAAAATTTTGTATTTTGATCCTATTCATTGCCTCCCCAGAGCCTCCCAGGATCCCTCACTTCCTCACCACCAACTTTGTGTTCTCTCTTCCTCCTAATATTTGTTGCCTAGTGCTCTTAGGTCTTCCTCTGTAATGTGACTGGTTGATCAGGAACTACATCCTTAAAGACAACTGGCATCCCTCTCCCAGCAGTTCTAAATTGCCAATAGCTCCTCAGCTAGGGGTAGGACTTCCTGTCCATCGAAGTCTGACCTCCCCTCTCCATGGAGGGATTTATCTGGCTTGAACTGGGGCAGGCCTGGTGGATGCTATCACAAACACTGTGAGCTCATATGTACGAGTGACCTGCCATGTCTGGAAAATACTATTCCATTATTGTCACCTGCCACCTCTTGTTTTCAGTCTTCCTGTGTGTCTTCCACAACATCTCCTGCACCTTGGGGAGGAAGAGTATAATACAGAGGTCCCATTTAGAGCAGAGAATCCCAATCACTATCTATGGCTTGTGTCTCTGCAAAAAGGAACATCTCTGATGAGGACTGAGATGTACATTTGTCTAAGGGTGTAACGATACATTGTTACGAGTCAGTTTAACAAACATACCCCTTTGATATTTTGACACCGTTTCCTGCTCTGAAGCTGACTGCCCTGAATCTTTACAGTATTCTGTTTTTAGTTTAGTGAGGCTCCTTAGATATTTTGCTACCTGATGCACGCATTTGTTTGTATTCCCACCAGCAGTTTTGAGTTGCCTTTCATCTCTGTATTTACCGTACACGGTTATCTTTTGACCTATTTACTAATAACTATTCTGGCTTGGAGAAATGGCATCTTCTTTTGGCTTTGACTTACATTTTCATGATGATTTGTGACACTGGGCTTTACTTCATGCGCTCCCTGGCTATTTGTGTTTTTGTTTTCTGAGAAATGTCCAGTCAGATCATTGACCCACTTTTGAAATGGAGCTACTTGGGTTTTGTTGCTGAGGGATTTTTTTTTTTCTGTGATCGAGAGAAGACACTTTGAAGATTAAATCAACCAAGAGCTCTTTAAATACAATTACCTTCAAAAACACTTCAAGCAAGATAATTTCCACTCACATTATTACGATACTATTTTTGATATGTAAGATAATTTTTCATATGTAAGAATTCAAGTGTTATTTATATTTAATAGATGAGTTGAGCCTTTATATGGGGAGGGTATGGAGAGAATAGGGGGAGACAGACAGACAGATAGGGAGAGTGTTTAGGATGTGTTCCCAGTATACACCCCTGCAGACCCATCTTCCACAGACTGCGACCCCCCAATGTTACCACAAGCTGTCCATCCATTGAGGGACATTGCAGATCCAAATGACAGCACAGCCTTTGAAGCTTTTTTTTGAGGCTGCTTGTGAGGTGATTACCGCTTATCCACCGCTTCCTGCTAGTATTGCTTGAAGCAAGCTATTCAATATCTCAAGTGCCTTTTCTGGAAAGCATCAATAATCTTCAGACTCAGTGAGAGGAGCTCATTTAAAAACTAAGTCTTTACTCTGACTCTGTAGGATACCCTGGTTTGGTCTCTGTTGCTGTGATAAACACCAAGACCGAAAGCAACTTGGGGGAAGAAAGGGTTTACTTCCTCTTGGAGCTTACAGGGCATCTGGAAAGGAAGTCCAGGCAGGAACCTGGAGGCACGAACCAAAGCAGAGATCGTGAAGAACTGCTTCTTACCTGCTTTCTTTCCAAAGTTTGTTCAGGTTCTTACACAACCCAGGACCACCAGAACAGAGGTGGCACTGCCCACAGTGGATGGCACCAGGCTTTATCAGTCATTAATCAAGAATATGCCCCAAAGACTGACCTACAGGCCATTCTGAGGAAGGAAATTCTTCAGCTGACACTTTTTGCCTGTTTGTAGATGCCTGTCACTTGCATCCAGTTGACATAAACTAACGCACTTGTACATATAAGGTAACAGTGTTACAGCGTCTATAGACTGGGCATACAGACACAGAGGACTTGACTTTTCTCTGATTATGAGCTTTGGTTGTGCTTGCTTGCATGCTTTGGTGCTTTTTGTACTAAAGGGATGGTTGTTTTTAAATTTTTTTTTGATGTACAATTGCTTGTTGATTTCCAGAACACCGTTTTAAATCTTATTTTGGCTTCATTGAGACTGGTTCAGAACTACTTTTTACCCAGCCCATTTCCACAGGCAAAGCTTGTCTCGCAAGCTTATCTTCAGTCCTTTGACAGGCATGAGTAAATCTCTATACCTCTTAACTGCGTAACATATAATTTCAACAATCAAAATTATTATGAATAATTTTATACAAGCAATTGATTTCACAGCCATGGTAGAGTCTTTACATCATTTTGATAAACAGTTTTGACTGGATGACTTCACTGAATCTTCTTCTTACCAGTTAACAGAATTACAAAAACTATTGCTTCTGTCTTATGAATGATCTCACACCAGAGTCAGCTCCTCGGATACAGTGTTTTCTGTGAGGTTCTTCAGTTTTGCAACAAGGACAATTGAATCCTGCTTGTTTGTTCTAGAATTATCTGCTAGGGAAGAAATTCTTAGGCTTTTCTCTTTTCTTTTTCTACTTTATTAGCACATAGAGAAACATTTTCATCTTGTAACATAGTCATTAAAATCAATATACTTTTTTCCTGTAACCTTGTGTGATGAATGTGCATGCCATATTTCATCACTAAATCAAATACCCGAGACCATCAACCTATAAAGAACAAAGGTCTTCTTTGGTTCACAGATTGAAGGTGGTGGTCCGTGGTCACTTGGCACTTCTGTACTGTGTTAGAAAATGCATGACAGAGCAAACTAGCCACCTATTAGTGGGACAAAAGGAATGAGGAAGAAAGCAGGGTCCCCTAATCCTCTCTTTGGGCATCTCCCTAGGTGGCACAGCATCTGAAAGGGTTTACCATCTCCCATTACCAGGGAACTGAAGGTCATGCCGTTGCAAATCAGCCTTAGGAAGACATTCTACATCCAACTATGGCAACAGCCATTTTCGTAATATATCTACCTAAAAGTTTAACTCATTTTGATTGACAGTTGGCTTTTATGAATATTCACCAGCTTATAAAGGGCATGAAGACGAAGTCGCATATTTTCCTATAAGCTAGGGACATATGATCCAATGTTATGATTCACTCCATCATCAGCTCGTAACACTCCTGCCAACCTACTCCTCTCCTAACAACCTGCTCCTAACCCCCCAGCTTTATCTAGAAGCCCACATCCCTACCAGTGATTCACCTTCCTTGTCCTTCAGCATGTCTGACTCTTCGCTTGTGATTTTAGAGCTTCTAAAGGAAAGAACTTCAGGAGACAGTTCTCCACTCAGGAGACATTAGGAACCCACAACACATGGCTGGTTATGTCTACAACAAAGAGGAGTTCTCTCAGAAAGGTTAATCCCAGCAGAAAGGGAGGCTTTCGGCAAAACTGTGTCACAGGAGGAGTCCAGTGAAAATCAATGGTGGGGTGGACAGTGTACATGATGGCCTCAGAAAGGGAGAAGGTGTGTAAACACCTACTGCTCGCTCCCTCACAGATTACTCTACAAAACGAGGCTACCATCTTGGGCCTTTGGGATTCTAATGTCCACTTATCTCCTTCTGAGGTAACATGCTCATAATTGCTATTTTGAAGTCCTTGTCTTACGATTTATCTAAACTGATTTAGCAAGCATACTGTCTTGGCTGTTGGTGGTTGTATTTTTGTGCTGGAAACTAGACCTCTGAAGTTAGGGTGTTTGTAGTGTTTCTCTGTGTGGCTATTTCTGTGTGTGCTCAGTTCTTTGGTTGCTATTACCACACTCTGACAGGTCATAGACCAGAAGAATGATGCTTGTTTTTCAGTAGGGGCCATTCTGTGTTCAGATTCTGACTGTTCCAAGGTTTAAAATTCTGGCTAGAACTCTGGTTTCAGACTTCAGGTGCTACTGATGGGTTCAATGATGATGCAGTAGGTGGGGTGGGTGGCATGCTACTCTGAAGGTCTCTTTTGTGACTTGGGTCCTGTCTTAATCAATGTTCTGGTGCTACAAAGAGACATCATGACCACAGCAACTTGTAAAAGAAAGCTTTAAACTGAGGGCTTGTTTACAGCTTCACACGTAAACAAGTTTTACAGTTTTAGCCCTTTATCATCATGGAAGAAGCATGGTGGCACACAGGCAAAAATGGCTCTAGAGAAGTAGCTGAGAACCACATCCTGATCAGTTGGCTGACTGAGAGAGAGAGACTCTGGGCCTGGCTTGGGCTTTTAAAACCACAAAGCCCACCCCCAGTGACACACTTTCTCCAAAAAGGCTCTATCTCCTAATCTTTTCAAATAGTGCCACTCCCTGGTAACCAAGCATTCAAATTTACAAGCCTGTGAGAGCCATCCTCATACAAACTGCCACAGGTCCACCTCCACTAAGGGAGGAGGAGGCAGAGCTAGAGGTACCCTAGAGTTGCCAGGAATGGCAGCATATCTGAAGGGTTGGAGGTGATTGTGAGGAGGCTGGAGTATGGATTCCCTAGAAAGAATAGATGAGTTGATTAGCCTTTTTGGTCTAGTTTCTTGAGATCTTTATATATTTTGGAGATCAGACTTTTGTCAGTTGCAGGGTTGGTGAAGATCTTCTCCCAGTCACAAAGGTTGCCTTTGTGTCTTAGCAACAGTGTCCTTTGCTTTACAGAAGCTTCTCAGTCTCAGGAGGTCCCATTTATTCAATGAGGTCCTTAATGTCTGTTCTAGCCATAAACAAAGGACATTGAGCCTATAATTAGTGATCCTAGAGAAGCTAAATAAGGAGAACCCAAAGAAAAACATATAGGTATCCTCCTGAATATTAACCTTCATCAGGCGATAAAAGGAGACAGAGACAGAGACAGAGACCCACACTGGAACACTGGACGTAATTCTCAAGGTCCAAATCAGGAGCAGAAGGAGAGAGAGCACGAGCAAGGAACTCAGGACCATGAGGGGTGCACTCACACACTGAGACAATGGGGATGTTCTATTGGGAACTCACCAAGGCCAGCTGGCCTGGGTCTGAAAAAGCCTGGGATAAAACCGGACTCTCTGAACATAGCGGACAATGAGGACTACTGAGAACTCAAGAACAATGGCAATGGGTTTCTGATCCTACAGCACGTACTGGCTTTGTAAGAGCCTAGGCAGTTTTGATGCTCAACTTACTAGACCTGGATGGAGGTGGGGGTTCCTTGTACTTCCCACAGGGCAGGGAACCCTGATTGCTTTTCGGGCTGAGGAGGGAGGGGAACTTGACTGGGGGAGGGGGAGGGAAATGGGGGGCGGTGGCGGAGAAGAGACAGAAATCTTTAATAAATAAATAAAGAAAGAAAGAATAGATGAGGGAAAATAGGGATGGTCTCCCTGAGCCCCAGCCACATGTGGTGGCTGTGGGGTCCCTCCAGGTTGTTGGGGAGTGGCAAAAAGATTGGGGGGGTCTTGGAGGAGCGGCTGAATTGGTCAGCAAGAAAGAACTAGGGGAACCCTGGACCCACAGCACCAGAAAACCAAAACCCAAGAGGATGGAAGTAGGCTAGGAGGAGGAGCTGGGACCAAAATCAAATTTCCAAATTGACATGCTAATATCTAATAGGTTTAGAAAATATAGCCAGTGGGCAAATACTTTATTCTTTATAGATTTAAATAACATTGTGGTTTGCAAAGCTTTTTAATTGCTTCTTAAAGCAATGGCTTATTCACTTACTTTATCTCAGTGTGCAGCCCAGGCTGATTTTGTACTCATCATATAGCGTATGCTGACCTCCAAGTCACAATCCTCTCTTGAGTCTTGGGTGCTGGGATTACAGGTGTGCACTGCTCCACCTGACTCAGTGACCTCTATAGAAGCCTAAGAAAATGCACATGTGTGTGGCAAGATTAAAACAGAGGAAATGAATGAGCCGTAGCACCTCTTACTCACTGCTCACGTCTCTGTTCTCTAACAAGAACCAAGGTGTCTGCATCAGGAAACAGACGAAGTATTGATTTACACTATGATCTGAACATCCGTCCCCGTGTTCCAATTCCCCAATGAGGATGTTTGTGTTGAGAGCCAGATGTGCCCCCGTGCACAAGGGATTTATACAACAGGAAAGGAAATCGGAAATTATGAATCTCAAAATTTACGGGATACAGCTGAGCTAGCTGCTCATCTTTCCCCTGGGGACAGAAAGATCTGAACTTTCTTAAGTAAATAACTATTCTCTTGAGAACAAGGTCCCTGGGTTTATTATCCAGAGAACGGAAGTCTGTGGCTCCAGGGAAGATATCTGTGAGTCCCTCAGGAGCCTTTGTAACTTCGAATGGGGATTCGCCATTACAACACGATTAAACCCAAAGAGCAGCCATGTTTGCTCAAGAAGGCGATATGTGGCATGACATTGTCAGTAAGGCATCACTTCCTAATAGCTACCCACCCTACTAGACTCTGAATCCAGTGTGGATGCTGATATTAGGGCCGGGCGAGAGTCTCATGCTTTAGAAGATTCCCCCTTACGATTCTTTCAGTTACAGCCAAGATCACCCACTAAGAAGGTTCTGTGTCCATCACTGTGTTATTGTGTCATGATGGCTTCTATAGCAGTTTGTCTCCAACTGCTGCAGCATTGCTATTAAAGGCAAAGCCTCTCCTCTCCATTGGGACTCTAAAAGCCTCAACAACATATAGACCCTATACATCTCTAACCTCTTCTCCCCTACTCCCACAATGCCTTGTGCTAATGCCCTTAAGTGTTTGTGTTATAATTACTTGTATCTGTCTGTGTCCTAGTCTATGAGGATGTTATGGGTAAACTATCTCCTAAGCACTCGTGGTACACAGTGTGGAGTATTGATCATTTCAAGATGTTTCAAAAGGTGCTTCCTTCCTTATCAATATACTTCCTCTGTCAGACTGTATATTGTTTGTGACTCAAGAACACCGACTAGGGTTTTAAAAAATAATCATTTTTTCTTGTTCAGACTTTATTGTTTTATAATGTCCCTCATGCAAGAGTCTACAAGTTGAATCTGGTCAGTTGAATAAGCTGAGGAGTTGTGTTCTTTGCAAGATTTTAAAATACAACGTAACAGTCAAGAACGAAATTGGCATATGAAGATTTTTAGCACATGGACATAAATTAGAAATAAGGACAGACCTGTCCAACCATGTGAATTAAAGCTCATGAGTTATAAGGCAATGAATTTCTGTCTTTGTATAGCTTACCCTAGCCCAGTGGTTCTCAACCTTCCTAAAGCTGCGACCCTTTAAGACAGTCCCGCAGTTATAGAGACTCCCCAGCCATAAATTTATTTTCACTGCTACTCTTATTTTGCTACTGTTATGAATCATCATGCAAATATCCTTGTTTTTTGATGATACTTTTTTTTTGTTGTTTTTTCTTTTTTTGATGATACGTTTTTTGATGGTGTTTCTTGACCCCCGTGAAAGGGGCATTCAACCTCCAAAAGGGGTCATGGCCCACAGGTTGAGAACTACTGCTCCAGCTACTGCCATCGTAAAGACTATACCTCCCAATCGGTGCCAGAGGTGGACCCAGGAAAACGCCACAGACCTGAACTCGACTCTGTCAGCGTGTGTGTTTACTTCCCCTTCCTTTCTCTTTCCCCAGTACAGTGCTCTGAACCCACGGGACACGTGGGACATGTGGCACCCCACCCTGGTGGCAGAGGCTTTATTTGCTATTGCAAACATCTTCAGTTCCCTGCGGCTGATCTCGCTGTTCACTGCCAATTCGCACCTGGGACCTCTGCAGATCTCGCTGGGACGGATGCTTCTGGACATCCTAAAATTCCTCTTCATCTACTGCCTCGTGCTGCTCGCCTTTGCCAATGGCCTAAATCAGCTGTACTTCTACTATGAAGAAACGAAGGGGTTAAACTGCAAAGGCATCCGGTGCGAGAAGCAGAACAATGCCTTTTCCACGTAAGTCCGGGAGGCGGTGTTCCTCTTGGTAAACGCTGGGCGGAGTGAAGAGTATATGCCTTCACAGATTTCAAAAATCTACCCCATGGTTACAAAGGAAATGGAGAATTAAAGCTATGAATAATGCAGGAAATGGAATTAGCATGGCTTTGAATAGAAATGTAAACTTCTGGCATTCAGAAAAAAAAAATACCGGGTACATTTATTTTAAGTTTTAGTAAATGGTCTTTTCTTTTATATGACCTCAGGAAGAGGAAAGGCTATCTATCCCGTTTGAAAATGTAGAATTCAAAAAGGAAGCCTATGTATTATTGATGTCTTATATGTATGCATGTGCAATCAGTCTTGTTGGAAAGTCCAAGTGCTTTTCCGCATTTCCACATGACCCTTCACATGATTCTTTTGACTCTTAGTGCAGTATGCAAAAACATAAACATGCAAATATTATCCAAAACGGATACTCAAGTCTGCACGTTATAATTACCTAGGAAACACTTCCTGTAAGCTTCCATGAGGATGAGCAGTTATACACGGCCATTGTCAAATTCTGGTGACTCTCATAAGCAGAATTGATGGCAGCCCACACTCAGGAGAGACTCGTGTGCCCTGCCACCATCTCACAGGCTTTTCTGCCTGCTTCTGTTTCCTTCCCACTGTGAGAAACAAAGGTTAGCAAGTTAAGACCCTGGGTGACTTCTCTGCACACAGCCACACCAGTATGGACACATGCTTGTTTTGTAACTTTAATAAGCAGCCTCTTTCATGGGCCCTCATAGAACTAGACACACTGCAAAAGAGACAGTAAGGTTCCAACTAGAAGGCATTTCGCATAGCCTAAATCACTCGGAGCTAGAATGCTCTAGTTGCTTTAATCCTGCATCTGTTTGTTTTTATCCTGATATTTAAAACTCCATTTTAATTAACCAGCATCTGCTTGTGTGCACAGAGCATTTCGATCTCACCCTTTTAGATTTGATACAAACTCCCAGTCGTAAGAAACCATGTGATTCTGATTCCCCCTGTCTCACCTTATTCAATCTTGGACCCAGCCAGTTAACTTGGCCTCCTCCTCGGTTGTCTTCACCTTGGTTTGAAGGGGGGGTGGTGAAATCTCCTTCATCCTTGTATGCTAGAACTTTAGATGGCTGGCCATTTCCTGACCATATGTGGATTTTTAGTTTTTTTTTTTTTTTTGCCTTGTGACTTGGCCAAAGGCAGTGAGGACAAGAGAATCACGAGGACCCAGATCCCACCACCCTCCCCCTGTACCTGTCATAATCTTTCTGGACATTGTCTGGTGATGATTGTCTCTTTGGCTTTGTGACAGCGTGCCCTGTCCCAGGCTCCACCTCTCCTAAAACCTTTGCTGCTTCCTCGTGCTATCTCATTAGAAGCTCTTTGCGGGGTCCTCCTCCTGTGTGTGCTGCTAAGTCCTTCCTGTGTGCTGTATCCCTGAAGGAGCTACAGCAAAGTCACCCCTCCCTCCTCATTCTCAATTTAACGGAAAAGATCTCACTCACAACCGAACCCTTCGTACCTGCCTGACTCCCCGGCCAGTAGTAAGGCTACTGTCACACTGTCACACTGTCCCTGTTTGTGATACCTTCAAATTCCCTGTCATCTCCTTGTTCCTAATGTTGGTTTATTAGTACATGATTAATTAAATATCATACCAAAAGCATGATAGTCAGATGTCCAATGTATAATCTGACATAGATTTATTCCAAAAGTAAAAGTTAGATTCTTTCAACCTCAGAATGGTTTTAGTTTATTTATTTGTACCCACTATTTCTTCCATGACTTGAGAGGCAATAGACAGTTGCATATCCCAGATATTGTAGGACTAAATCTTTTGACACCCTCCCCCAAGGATCAGATGTTTCATCTAAATTACTTTTTCCTGCAAATGACAATGACAGTTATGTTTTTTGCAATTATTTTAAATTACAACTAACCCTGAATATTATTAAATTGGGTGTGTTAGGCTTAAGCTTATCCCTAGCTGACTCTGCTGTGATGTAACAGATGTCTCTCGTCCTAAAAGGGACATATGGCGACACTTGGCGTCTCTCGTTATCTACCCTTCATAGCTGCGTTTTCACTTTCAGTTTTTCTGCCACAATTTTTTTTCTCAGTGTTTTGCTACCCATTATTGCAGAGATTATATTCCATATGACATTAAAATCAGTCCACGCCTCACACAGGGCCTGTGCTAGCATTGTGGGTCCTCAAAGACAGACAGTAGCACGTCCTGAACGGCATTGTGTTTGGTGCACTGCTGTATCATCAGCTTCTCGGCCCTCCCTCCTGGACGGCAGCTGTCTGTCTGATCGCAGCAGCTCGGGCTTGTGTCCCTTCCTCTCCTCAGTGCCGCCCTGGGTCAACATCTCTCTCCACCTCTCTGTCCTTCTTCATTTAGCTCCTGAGTGCGATGTAGGGCGCTGTAATCACTGGCTCTAGTGAACAGTTATCATCTTAGAGCACATTCAGTGAAAGCCCCGAAGGAAAGCTTGGGTTTGGACCGCTCTCTTTCCAAACCTGCTTTTCCTCATTCCCAGATCCCTGAGCCACATCGGGAAGTAAAACCTTGGCTTTGTCACTGTGCTTCCTCTCCCCCTCCACTCTATACGTCTTTCTCTCTGTCAGCATCATCATCTTGTCAGTATCTTTCCTTGTTCACTGCCCAGACTCAAGTCTACTTCCTGTCACTGAGTTTGTTCTGTCTGTCTGTCCGTAAGCTCTTTCTGGACCAAGAGTAGAGGCTCCACCATCTAAGTTCATAATGAATACCTATCTCTTCCCAGATTCACCCTTAACCTTGCTGGACCTCTCCAGTCCTTCAGTGATCTGACCTTAGCTTCTAGTCCCAATTTTTTTTCCCCAAGTTCTTAACATTATTTTACTCTTTCCTAACAAATTGATTATGAATCCCCAGTATATAATTTTCTTTTTGCCTTTCCGTAGTCCCTTATTTGGCCTTTGCACTTCTCAATCTTTTAATCTTTTCAGAGATCCTTTTTCCAGGGCTCCTTCCTTGATGCCTACCTGCTGTGGGCTCGCAGTGAGCACAGACCATGACCCATGTCTGAAGCAGGCTTTTTCTTTTGGGCTACCAACCCACTCCCGAATCGGGACATGGAGAGTTATTATTAGTTATGAACATTTGGCCTTAGCTTATGCTCATTTCTGGCTAGCCCTTATAATTTAAGATGTTTCTCTTCATCTGTTTTGCCTCCGGGCTTTTTACCTTTCTTCCTGTGTCTGCTGATTGGTGGCTGGCTGTCCCTATTTCTCTTCATCTGTTTTGCCTCCGGGCTTTTTACCTTTCTTCCTGTGTCTGCTGATTGGTGGCTGGCTGGCCCTGGGCATCTCCTTCTCTTTATCCCTTGTCCTCTCCTATCTTCTTCTCCCCTTGTTCTTCTCCAGGCTAGATTTCTCCTCCTGGTTATTCTCCCCACCTGCTGTCAGCCCCGCCCACCCCCTCTCTAGCTGTTAACCACTCAGCTCCTTATTAGACCAATCGGGTGCCTTAGACAGGCAAGGTGAAAAAAATGCAACACGTCTTTCCATAGCTAAACAAATACAGCATAAACAAATGTAACACACCTTGACACAGTTAAAGTAATAGCCCACAGCATAAACAATGTAACACATCTTTACCCAGTTAAAGTACTATGCCACAGCACTGGTCTGTTAAGACTGCCTTTTCCACAAGCAAATGGATACGTCTCCCACTCCCTTTGTGTTCTGTAGTTTGCTCATTGACATGTGAAAAACGACTCCATCCTTAAGACTCTCAACTATTCCAACGGTGGCGCAGGCCTTTAATCCCAGCCCTGGGGAGGCAGAGGCTGTGGACCTCTGTGAGTTTTGGGCCAGCCTGGTCTATAAGAGCTAGTTCCAGGAAAGGCTCCAAAGCTACAGAGAAACTCGGTCTTGGAAAAAAAAATCAACTATTTGGTGACTGAAATAAATCTATTCAGAAGTTTTAGCTCACTGCCCCGGCAAGGGATCTGCCCAGGAAGTGGGGGTCATGAGCCTTATGACATTGTCTGATTAAACGAAGTTCATTTGAGTGTACTGGAGCTCAATTCATAATGCCTTGTACTGGCCAATTAAGGTCATATTTTACATATTTTAATATGACATTTTTGGTTAGAAAACAAACAAATGTTGAGTTGCGTCATGTTGTGAATTTGTTCAATCATCATTTTAGTCTCAAAGAACAAGAGGAAATCTCAGCCTCAGAACACATTTTTTTCCTTGCTTATTCCATGTCTCTAGCTGTAAATATTTAGCCAAAAAGGAATAGGATCATTCAAAAAGTAACAGCTGAAAAATAAAATACCTTCACAGGGAAAGAAATAAAATGTTATTTTCAGAAAAGCAAAACTCTGGTCCATATAAAGTGGGTCTTCAGTTTAGACATCAACACAGCTTTATGTCATGTGAGTTAATTAGGTTATGGTATTACCTTGGGAAATTAATAAGCATTTCCTTAAAAAAAAAAAACTTCTTTCACTCACACAATGTGGAAAATATTAGCCACATGAAGGTCTTCTGAGATGTGATCCAGCTAATGAATCCGAAATTTATGGACATCATGGGTCCCAGTGGATTTGAGAAGCAGTAATAGTCCTTCCTGGAAGCATTGGCTTTGAAATATTAACCTACATCACAGTCCAATGAGAAATCAACTCCTTGAGGGATGCCTGAATACCAGGTCCTTAGTTCATCTGTGAAGCAAATATATTTTAGCTAGGTAAAATGTCCTGTGAATTTCACCACTGAATCATCCCACCAAAGGAAAAGAAAACTCTATAGTTGATCACAAAATATCATTTTGCATTTTCTTCTGCTAAATCTTAATTCTTAAATGTCTGTAGATATTTGCTGAATGATTAATGAAGGTTCTTTGAAAAATCGGTTCTTTTACATAGAAGCCAATGGGGACTGTCAATCATGGAAGAACTTTGATTTGCATGGCTGCTTTATCAGAATGCTTGAGGAAGCAACCACAATGGAAAGGCACTTATAATGTCATCTGTTTGTTAGTATTTTATAAAATGTGCTATGCAACATGTAACTTTTCTTTTTCTGTCCTGTGTGATGCATGTATGCATGCATGCATGCATACATGTATATAAGTATGTATATACAAGTGTGCATGTGCATTTGGAGGGCAGAAGTTGAAGTCTGTGTCTTCCTCCATAACTCTCTGCTTCACTGAGATGGAATCTCTCACTGAGCCCAAAGCATGCTGATTTAAAAGCTAGCATGGCTGCCAGCCCCAGGAATCTAGTCTCACCTCCTAAAGACGGGATTATGGGCAAAAGTCACACCTGCCCAGCTTTGGTGTGGGTGCCAGGGATTCAGACACCAGGTGATGGCTTCCGCGGCGGGTGCTTGATCTACCAAATCAAATCTTAGCTATGTCGTGTAGAACTTTTTCCTGAGTTGCTCCCTCATGTCAGGACAAACCCAACTGAAGTATATTTATATGTTCCCATGAGGGGTCATCAATGTTGGGAAAGAAAGGACACAGTTAACTCGTATTAGATTCAAAGGATGCCTAAGAGTTACTACTAAAACATAAGAAATTCGACCCATAAATCAAATTAAAATATCTCAGCTGGGCAGTGGTAGTGCACGCCTTTAATCCCAGCACTCAGTATGCAGAGGCAGATGGATCTCTGCCTCTGAGTTCAAGGCTAGACTGGTCTACAAGAGCTAGTTCCAGGATAGGCTTTAAAACTTCAGCAAAACCCTGTCTCAAAAAAACCAAAAAACATTTCCATGAACTTTTCCAGAGTTAATTCATTTCAGTCTCCTGACAGTTTGGAGACCCACTGGGCTCTTTCATGTGAAGACTTCTTCACCTTCTGATATAACAGAACACCCCTCATTTTGACTAAATTTGGCCAAAACAGCATCTTTGTTACAATTATCTGTCACATCATCTTACTATTATAAAATGTAAATGAAATTAAATTTTATCTCCTAGAATCAGCTTTTCATCTAAAACTATGTTTTCACTTGTGAAAAGCAATAGATTTGTGGAACTAAAGGTCTACGTGGCAGTTTAGACATATTTAGTTAGACTTCTTTGATCATGAGGGCTAGAAATGAATTGTGTCAGTACCAGGCATTCTGCCGTAAGAACAACACAGAACTACAGCCCTCAGATCCCCTGAGCAAGGAGGACACGCCCCGCTTTAGGGAGTTGATGCAGAGCTGGGCAAGGAGGCTTATCTCAGTCTCAGCATGATCCTGTGTTTCCCCATGCATTCCCTTTCCTCGTCCTGTGGTTAATCCATCCTTTGTTTCTGCATCCTGGTATATGCTGTGGCAAACCCCCAGCACACCTTGTTCCCAATGAGCCTCCTAAACTCTATTTCAGGCTCTTTTGGCAACTACCTCACCTTGGTATTTCCTGCAATGAGTATGTCTGCTCACGTTCTCTCCAGGCTGAGGGCCTCATATGAATTATGTCTTCTTGGGTCATTTGACCAGGGCTGACCCAACACTCAGACACTAGGTAGGCAGTTTAGGAGAGCGTCAGGGAGCCCTGCTGCTAGAATGTTAGTGATCTGTCCTCCTAATGGGATTCCAGTCTAGTCCTGGTCCCTCTAAAGACTGAAATCCCACCTCTTCGCTCTCTGTGCCAGGTGCCCAAAGGGTTTTGCCTTCATTTTTCTAATATCATGTAAATATAGTCTTTTTAAATCATTTCTAAGAGTTCAGAAGCTCTTACATCTTTTGCTATACACCAACCATATTATTGTGTTCTATAGTATAATGAAACAAACATTTTTTAATTTGGGTACAGGTGATTGAAAGATTATTTTTTTTTTTTGTTTAAGCAAAGGAAATTCACTTATTACCTTGAGTGAGTAAAATGGGCCTTGAAACTAAAAAAGCAATCTACAATGTCTAAGCATTTTGAGACAATTTGCTTTCTGAAGCAGTATACTGTGTGTGGATCCAATTACAAATGCAAAAATCTAAAACAAAAATTATAATTTTGTTTTAATCCTTCCATAACGTAAAGCAAAGCAGAGAAAGGCATGACTGAATTTTATGGACTAGTAAGCTTTAGGATTAGTAAGCTTCAGATACTGAGGATGGGAATCCACAAGCTTTCTATGAACAGGAGCAAATAGCAAATATTTTAGACACCACGAGTCAATTGTTCTCTGATGTAATTGCTCTTTTGGTCCAACGTGACCAGCAGAAAACAAACCATAGACAATGCAAAAATAAACAAGGGTGGCTATGTCTCATAAAGTTTGATTTACAGATATTAAGTTATAAATTTTACATAATTTACATGTATCACAAATAATATTGTGATCCTTTTATTTTCCCTTAACCATTTGAGAAATTAGAAAACTATTCAATTAGAAAACTATTCTTAACCCAGCAATCATGTTTTTTCCAGGGTCTGAATTCTCCTTTACCCACTTGCTCTAACAAACAAAGTGTAGCTTTCAATGCTCTTTGTATAATAAAATACATAGGAAAATAAGTATATTTTTTGTATTCATTTGATAAAAATATTTTAAATTAGTTTATTAAGTTTAATTTTGTAATTTTGGTTGAAGTTAACAGCACATATATGTACATATATAAAATAAGATGACCTTACTCCTTTCATCTTTTATTCCAGGTTGTTTGAAACTCTACAGTCCCTGTTTTGGTCAATATTTGGACTCATCAATTTGTATGTTACTAATGTCAATGCCCAGCATGAGTTCACCGAGTTTGTTGGAGCCACCATGTTTGGGACATACAATGTCATCTCTCTGGTTGTCCTACTGAACATGTTAATTGCTATGATGAATAATTCTTACCAACTAATTGCCGTAAGTTGACAAACTACTTTTAATTCCATATCCTTTCTTCAGAGTGTTTGTCTCAGCTCTATTCTACCTCATCATCTTAGTAAATAAAGTCTGTAATCTGATATTGATGGAAGAGATCAGAATAGTTAATGGTCAGTGGTGATGTATATGAACAACAGTGCAGCATAAATGACTGTATATTATTCTATTTTCTAGGCAGAGTGACATAGGCAATTAAGTCAGCCCATATTGCCAGGGAGCCATTGCCATGAAACAATCTAGAAAGAGGTCTCTCATCTCTAAGCAGCCCATCGGCTAATTCAGCATAAACAAAACTCGTGCCAGGCTGTGAAGATGAAAACAAATCCCAGAGATAAATCTGGTAAAGGGGAAGCCATAGATACTCAGTTTCTTTGGTTTTTTGTTTTGTTTTGTTTTGTTTAGTTTTGTTTGTTTGTTTTTTGAGACTGGGTTTCTCTGAAGCTTTGGAGTCTGTCCTGGAACTAGCTCCTGTAAGCTTAGGAAAAACAGGGGCTGGAGAGATGGCTCAGCAGTTAAGAACACTTGCTGCTCCTCTGCAGGTCCCAGGTTCAATTCCCAGCACCCACATGGAGCCATTTGCAGTCCATACTACAGTCTCAGGGGATTCAGTGGGCTCTTTTGGTCTCATTTGGTACTAGGCACGCATATCACACACACACAGAGAGAGAGAGAGAGAGAGAGAGACAGAGACAGAGACAGAGACAGAGAGACAGAGAGAGACAGAGAGACAGAGACAGAGACAGAGAGAGACAGAGAGACAGAGAGAGAGAGAGGCAAAATATCCATACACATGAAATAAAAATTTTGAAAGTTTAGTAAAAGCAGCAAATATAGAAATGATCTTGAATTCCCCAGACAAGTTTGTGGTACAATATATTATTATTTAAAATTCTGACTTCCAAACAACTTAGCATCATTTATATACTCAAAATTTCAAAATCTCTGCCTAGACATGGTTGCTTACATCTGTAACCCCAGCATTTGGAAGGCTGAGGTGGGTAGGCCATTTTGAATTCAAAGCTAGCCTGAGCTACATTGTAACTTTCAGTCCACCCTGGGCTAAATCTGAGGCCCTGTGTCCAAAAGCCCAAAATCAGCAACCAAAATGTCTTACCAACAGATTGATTATGGTTGAATAAATAAGTGCATTGTTACCAAGGACTGTTAGAGAAACACTCCAGCAACTGTGATGAAATGCTTTATCGACGGGAACTTACAGAGTAGTGGGCTAAGTCCACTGAGAACAGCTATAGAGACAAACTAAAACCAGGGCACAAAGCATGCATGTGGGGTCCTTCACAGTCAGACCTTAGTGTACAAAGCATGCTACAGGTTTTGTCAGACATAGCAGCAATTGTGTCGTGTCCTTGAATCTACAGCAGAACTTCTGAACCGTTACCATGACTTTTGTCAAGTAGCCCTAAGCATTTGAGTTAAATTTTCTTTACAGAGGTAATTTCTCAAGCCCGTCAGTGAAAAAAAAAAAAGTGCAATACATTAGAATACAGCATCCGTGTTACTAGTTCAGAGACTATGTGTAAGAATTCCCTGGGCTCTACCGATCTGGGAATGAACATCAGAATTTGTGGTTATACAGAATTTTAAGTAACATCCTAGAGCCTGAAATTTTATAACTAGACTCCACATGTATCCAGAGCAACAGAAACAAACAACACAAAACAAAACAAAACAAAACAAAAAAAAACAAAACAGACAAGCAAACAAACAAAAAACAAAACCCCAGAAAACCATAACCATCATGTTAAGGACAAAGACGCTCCAGCAATTTGGGTCGTGTGAAACATTAGATGCCCCAGCTTTGTCCAGAAGAAAACATTGCTCTGGAGTAGCATGATGCTGTCTCGTCATGTTTTTTGTGGATCTTGTTTTTCTAGGCAATGAACAGAAAACAATTCTCAAATCTCCCTTTTATTTGGCCCAAATGCTGAAACTGTTGTAAGACAGGCAGACATCAGGACAGAGGTAGTGACCTCTCCATGTCCTGTGCGGGAAGCTCTTTGGGATGTTTGCATGTTGAGCATCTAACCCTTGTGTCTCCCAAAATCTCTGAACAAACTCAGAGATCTCTTCTTGGTTCCTGCTACCCACACCTCAGAGCTGTAGGGCAAATGACAGAAACATTGGGAAGTTAGCAGCTGCTGAGCTAATAACACAAGCCATGACTAAAGCCTTCTTGTACTTTTCCATTGATCACAAATTCTCTTATGCGTCTACTGTACATCAGTCACATGCTTGATTTCTCAAAAATCCTTTGTCTCAAAACATATAATAGGGACAAAAAAAATTCATGAATCATTTCAGTATTAGGAAGAGAGTAGAGAACGCTGTGAATGCGTCTCCACTGCTCCAGGTTTCCTTGAGGTGTATAATTTTAACTGAGCCGTGGTTTGTGAGGCATGTGGTCTCAGGATTGTGCCAGACTCGCAGATGATATTTAGCCATCATCCTGGGACACAAATGCTCCTGTGCAATTGCACCAAGATTCAGGGCTGTGATGGAGGTGCTGCGCTGCATTGTGGCTTGATGGAATCTCTCTGTAAACGTGCATCTCTTGTCTGAGGTTAAGAGAGGATTATCCATGTGGAAACATTTCCACTCAGACATCCCCTGCAGCACCAAAGCTCATCTGTGAGCGTTCATGCAGGTGGCATTTATCCGAGAAGCGTGCAGGGCCTGGGTTAGGATGTAAAGCCATGCCTCTGGCTAGCACCTAATGAAACCAAACCGTCCAGTCTTCGGGGACAGAGCTGCGGCATTGCTTCCCAGTCAGAAGGAATCACCACAGCCTCTTTAACACACGACTGTGGAGCTCTGGTTCCCTAAAGAAGGAGGGTTGAACGAAGTGACAACAACGTCAGTCCATACAGGGCAAGCCCAAGTCTCTGGGAGTTAGTGGCGCTTTTCCAAGCCATCTAACTCATGTTAGTTAACATCTAATTAGTGTTCCAACAACCCCTCTGTGTCAGGTTCGGGTTCCATCTGCGAGGCTGATCTTACATTGTTTCATTAGCGGACCTGTCGGCACTTGTCATGTTCTCTTGCTCAGGACCATGCAGACATAGAATGGAAATTTGCTCGAACGAAGCTCTGGATGAGCTACTTTGAAGAAGGCGGCACCCTGCCTACACCTTTCAACGTCATCCCAAGCCCCAAATCCCTGTGGTACCTGGTCAAGTGGATCTGGACGCACCTGTGTAAGAAAAAGATGAGAAGGAAGCCAGAAAGCTTCGGGACAATCGGGGTAAGCTCACGTCCTGTTAGTATCCTATCACATTGTCAATCATGAGTTGTCTGACTAGAGTTGAATCGTTAACGAACACGGGCAGATCTTTTGACTTTCTGTTCTCGCTGATCATACACGGTGAAGTTTCACTGTACGTCACTCAGGTTTAACGCCCCGTCAGGGTAGCTAGGACTCTTCACAAGCCCATTTCCTGAATGAAAGACATCATGCCTGTCGTAATGGGATCGGCTCTCTTAATAAAGAGACCTCCTCATTCTGTTAGCCTAGTCTTGGGGACACAGCCATCTCTTGTACCCAAGCTCTTCTGCAATTAACAGCGGTGACTTATCTGGCTCTCTCCCTCTGAACTGTCGAGTCCGTGAGAAATGATCTTGCTTTAGTATTCAAGTCCTGGTGTCCAGCATTGGATCCATCATTTAGGATGACGCTGGCTATTGGTTTGTCAAGTATAACCTTTATTACGCTGACATCTGTTCCCTCTAGGCCTACTTCTCCAGGACTTTTGTCAAAGGCATTTTCTGCATCTATTGATAAGGTCATGTGAAAATTTTTTAGACATTTGTTTTACCTCTTACTTTTATTGATTTTCTATGCTCAGCCTTCCCTATATATCCAGGATAGCGAGAGCTTGATCATGGTGGTTGATCTTTTTGATAATTGCCTAAATTTGGCATGAAAGCATTTTTTTTGCACCTGTGTTCATTGGGGATATTGGTGCCTATAGTTTTCTTTCTTCTTGTGTCTTTACATAGTTTTAAGCCTAGAATAATACAGGTGTTTGGAAATACAGCTCCTAATTTTTGGACGATTTAAGAAGTATTTCTTGAAGATTTTCTTTGAGAGTCTGGTAGAATTCTGCTATAAATACAACTGGACCCGGGCTTCTTTTTTTTTTTAAACCTGGAAGGCTTTCTATTATTGTTCTGATCTCTTTATTTGTTATGGCTCTATTTAAGTTGAAGATCTCTTCTTAGTTCAACTTTGGTGGTTTGAAGAACCTGGAAATCTATCATTTTATTTAGATTTTCTAACTATTTAAAAAAACTTGTAGGTTTTTTTAAAGTAAAATATAATAAGATAAAATAAAAATAACACAATGGAATTAGACAAAAAAAACACCTAACTAACAAGAGAGAAGGAAAGAGCCCAAGAAGAGGTACAAGAAACAGATGCCCACTTATTGCACACTCAAAAACTCCATAAAAAGAGTAAACTGGAAACTATATGATTTATGCACAGGGCCTGTTGCAGATCCATGCAGGCCCTGTGCGTGTGGCTTTAGTCCCTGTGAGTTGGTAGGAGCTTTGGTCATGTTGATGTAGAGGGCCTTGTTCTCCCTGTGTCCTCCATCCCCTTTGCTCTTACATTCGTTCTGCCTCCTCTTCTGCAGGATTCCCTAATCCCAATTGGAAAAATTTGGTGGAATCATTCTGTATAGGGCTTAGAGTTCCAAAGACTCTAACTTTCTACATAAATTCTAGCTGTGAGTCTCTGTATTTGTTCCCAGCTGTTGCAGAAAGAAGCTTCTCTGAAGACGGCTGAGCAAGTCACTCACCTATAAGTATAGCAGACTATCATTAGGAGACATTTTATTGGTACTCTATTTAACGAACAGTAGATATACTAGGCCCCTGGTATATCTAGTCCCAGATTCTTGGTCACCCAAGCAGTGTTGAGTGTGGATTCCATCTCATGGAGTGGCCTTAAGTCAAACCAGTTATTGATTGGTTGCTTTCACATGCTTTGTGCTAGCATTGCGCCAGCATGTCTTGCGGGTGCAATATATATCCATATATATGTATATATATATGAAAGCTTCTACCATATTAGGTTTTCATACTACTCTTCAAATGGTCCTTAATTTCAGCTATTTCTCCCAACATTCCCTTCTTCATCCCCCTCCCCCCCAATTGATATTCCCATTCCAGGCCCCTCCCATCCAAAACTATTCTATTTCCCTCTCCTTACTCTATACCTAACCTCTGTGGTTCTACAGATCATAGATTAATTATTCTTGACTTAACAGCTAATATCCACATATAAGTGAATACATACCAGACTTGTCTTTCTGGATCTGGGATACTTCGGTAGGAATGATTTTTTTTTCTAGTTCGAGCCATTAACTGAAAATTTCATGATTTTATTTTTTAAAGACTTGAATAATAATAGAATTGAGGTTAAAAAAGTAATCACTTAATAATATTCTAAATATCTTCACTGCCTGTTTTGATGTTTCACTGTTGAGTTCTTTTTCTGTTTGTTTGTTTTGGTTTGGTTTGGTTAATTAGGTCAATAGTTTGTCAGTATTGTTTAGCATCTCAAAGAACCAGCTCTTAAAAAAAAGTTTTTAGTAACAAAAGAATACAAAGGATCAATTAATCTATTGATTAAGTTGTGCTCTGATTTTTAGCATTTCTTCCGATCTACTGGATTTGAGTTTGGTTTGTTCAAAGTCTTGAGTTTCATTACTAAGTAATTTATCTGTCTTTCTGTCTTTCTTAGAGCTATAATTTTCCCTCTTAGAAGTATCTTTAACATGCCTCAGAGTGTTTTTTTTATATGTTTTCATTTCATTTGTGGAATATTTTATTCCTTCTTCGGCCCATATATTGTTCAGTAATATATTGTTGTATCTCCATGAGTTTGTTTATTTGCTAGGAATTTATTTATTGTTGATGTTAAGCTTCATTGCATTGTGGTCAGAGAGGTTACATGGAATGATTTTAATTTTTCTGATATTGCTAATATTTGTTTTGTGTTCCAGGATGTAGTCTAATTTAGAGAAGCTTCCATTGACTGCAGAGTAAAATGTATATTCACTGGTGTTTGGCACAAATGTTCTGTAGATATCTGACAAGTCCATTTGATGTATGATGTCATTTAATTCTTAGTTATCTGTTTGTCTTGTATCAAGATGGGCTTGTCCATTGGAGTAAGAGGAGTATTGAAATAACTGCTACTGAGTTGGGGTTTATTTCCATCATGAGATCCAGTAATTTTTTTTATGAAATTCAGTTTACCACAGTTTGGTGCATAATCGTGTAGAATTATAATGTCATTTCTAGTAATCATTACTTTGTTTGTAATGAAATTCCCTTTATTATCTCTTAAAATTTGATATATTTTTTTCAAATATTAGGATAACAATACTTGCTTGCTTCCTGACTCCATTTCCTTGGAATTGTTTTTGTTTGTTTAAAGAAGACAAAATGAGTTTCTTGTGGGAAACAGAAAGATGAACTTGATGGTGATAGTGGTGGTGGTGATGGTGATGATGGTGAAAATAGTGGTGGTGGTGGTGGTGATGATGGTAATTATGATGGTGGTGATGATGATATGTCTCATCCCATGTATGTTTGTGTAGATGAGTTCAGGTACCTGCACAGACTAGAGGTACCAGATCCCCTGGAGTTGAAATTACACAGAGTTGTGAGCCACCTGCCTGACATGGGTGCTGGGAACCAAACTCGGGTCTTCTGGGAGAGCAGCAAGTGCTCTTAATTGCTTAATCATCTCTCCACTACCAGATTTTTCCTTAATCCAATTAGCCTGTGCCTTTTGATTAGGAAGTTGAGGTCATTGTTATTTAAAGTTATTATTGGAAGGGGTGAATTGATGTCAGGCTGTCATTTTGAGGTTTTTGCTGTTTGTGTTCTAAGTCCTATTTTGTATTTCAGTAATTGTGCCTTCCTTTATTTTCTTTCTATGGTCTCTTGGCTAAGTGTATTCTTATCTTCAGTTCAGGTATTCCCACCAGTGTTCTCTGTGGGCTGACTTTGTAGACATAGATTTTTTTTCTTGTTATGTCCTGAGAAATTTAATTTTTCTCCTTCAACTATGGCAGGTGATTTTTCTGGGTGCAGTAGTCTGGGATGACATCTGTGGTGTTTTAGAACTTGATGTCCGTTGCTCCAGACTACTCTGGATTTTAAAGTTTCCATTGAGAAATCAGTTGTTATTCTGATGGATTTTCCTCTCCAGGACTTACAATTTTTTCTCTTGACGCTTTCAACCATTTCTCTTTATTATGCATATTTAATGTTTTAGCTATAATATGGCATGGGAGTTGGGGTTTTTTTTTCTGGTCCTTTCTATTTGGTGTTCTGTGTGCTTTTTGTGTGTTCTTGCATGGATATGCCTTCCCTTAATCTGTTCATGCTTTCTTCTTTGATCTTGTTGAAGATCTAGTTTGTGCCATTGACCCATGGTTCCTCTCTTTCATCTGTGCCTATAATTAGAATATCTTGTCTTTCAAGGCATACCAAATTTTATACATGTTTCTTTCATGTATTTTTTTTAAACCTTTGATACTCTTGGTTTGAGTATTCAAATTCTTCTACTTTTTCTTCTGGTCCTGTCTTAGTCGGGATTCTATTGCTGTGGAAAAAAAAAAGAAAAAAAAAAACAGAACTCCATGACCACAGCAGTTATTTAAGCTGGAAGCTTGGTGGCGTGCAGGCAGATGTTGTGCTGGAGAGAGCTCAAGAATCCTACATGTGGGTTTGCAGGCAGCAGGGAGAAAGGGACAGAGAACCACTGGGCTGGGCTTGGACTTCTGAAACCCCAAAGCCCACTTCCTCTAAAGAAAACTGTCAGGAGTGGTCATCATGAGCTATTGCGAGCCATGACACAATTACAGCTTATAGAAATTGATAATTCAGATGTCAACTATAAAAATTATTCTCAGACGGAGGAAACCTGCTCAGCAAAGCCTGCAGGACCACTGACTCTGAAAACTGTGGCTTTTGTCTGTAATTTCACTTGTGCAATAACAGCTATCATATCTCCCCATCACCGTGCATTTTCATGTAATGGGTATATGTAATCTCGTGGTCACATCTTAATCTTATGGGCACATATATCTGTGGATGGTCAGGAAAATGGCTTTTCATTTAGCTGTGTAATTTTAATATATAGAATATATATTAGGACATGCTTCGTAACTAGATCGATTTGTCCCATAGGACTGTAGACACTTAAAAGCCTGCTTTGTCCTTTTTGCTTGGACTAATGCCAAAAAATAATGATTTCTCTTCAGTCTAACACAAACTGCCCCCAATTAGCTCACTTTTACCTCAGAGCAAGTCCAAGCTAGACCAAAAGCTCTTTGTAAATAGATCATAAGTTTAAAACTTTAAAGGTACGCGCAAGGTCAGAGTCAGAGATGCCCAACCAAGGCTACTAAGCAAAGCATGGCGATTCTTTGCTTGCCTGTCTGCTGACAGTAGACCTATGGTCTCAAAGTTTGTCACTGGACACTGTACCACACACACAGCCTCGGTCTGGTCACAGTCTGACTGCTGGGACCTTGGAACCTTGTGTTGCCATGGCAATGACTCAGCTCCCTATCACTTACCCTAGGTGTGTGCTTTTGACCAATGAGAGACAACTCTTGTAGTTTTTATTTTTTTTATCTCTTCAAGCCTCTCATTAAAAAAAAAAAGAGTTTCAAGGCAAGAGATAAGACTCTAGAAGAAGCTAGGAGGAATTAGAGGTAGGATAGAAAAACTAGAATAGAAGCAGGAAAATAAAGACACTGAATCGGAAAAGCACAAAGTGAAAGAGTCATTCACCCTCAGACCTTCACTGACTGTTGCTTCTTCTCTGTACCCTGAGAGGGCCTTTTGGTTGGACCACAAAGGCTCTTGTTAAAACACACACACACACACACACACACACAAACACACACCTTCTCCAT
>NC_022009.1:103948530-103949646 GCF_000317375.1 Microtus ochrogaster
ACCGAAAGTTCTGGTATTTTAAAAGCATCCACTTGACTAGGAAACGCTTTCTGTTGGGTTTTTCAAGTCCAGCTTCATTTCTGTGGGAGTTCTCTTCAGTATTTTTTTTTTTTTTTTTTTTTTTTTTTTACTGAAATCAGTTTTCAGATCCTCAATTGACTTTGTCATTTCATTTCGCTGTATGCTGTGTTTTCCTGAACTTCACTCAGGCATTTCTTGCCACCTTCTTTGAGTTCACTAGGGCATTTGTTCTTGTCTTTTAAAAACTTCTTGAGTTCTTTGGAGTTTCTGGTTGTTCTTTTAAATCTGTGTCCCGGGATTCACCCGGATCATTCTCATTGGAGACCATTTCTACAGGAGTTTTTGGTTAGAGGCAGGGATAGAGTATCTTGGCCCTTCCTATTGTTTTTGTTTTGGCTGTGTGACCTGGACATGGTGTCTAATCTGACAGTCTTGCCTGTGTCAGGTTGGGCCAGTGTGGGAGCTGTCTATCTAGAACTCGCCCTGGGAATGGGTAGATTTCATGGGCATGTTTAGCTTAGGGGGAACTCACCAGGAAAAGTGTGCAGAAGCTGGAAAAACAGAACCAGGGCTTGAATTACGGAGCCAACCTGTGGGGTTCATCCAGTCTGCCCTTAACTTGACATTCACAAGGCTTTGTGATTGACTCTCATGGGGCTCTTTCCTACTTTGAGTGTCATGAATTGTTTCTTCAACCCAGGATCAGTTCTGTTCTAAAGGGAAATTGAAATTGACTGACATGGGAGAATTGTTGCTCAGGGGATGTGGTTATATTTGCTCCTATATACTACAACTCTTGCGCATGAGAAATTATAGTTGGAGAATATATTTCACCTTACAGATCACAGCTGGATTAGGAAAATGTCATAGAAAACCTCCTACTAACTCACCGTCTCTAGCAGTGGCCTTAGAAAGGAGTGGCATCCTTCTACTCCAAATGTTTGATTTGTCCACCAAACCATGTTAAATACAAATCATTTTTAAAACAATGTAGAACAAATGATTTGAACAAAATACGTCTTATAAGGCTCAGAAAGCGTTAATGGCATGTTGTTCCACAGGCCAGGAACTCAGCTAGAGTCTGAGGCACGGGGG
>NC_022009.1:103949746-103979920 GCF_000317375.1 Microtus ochrogaster
GCAAATATGTGGCCTCATCATTGATGGCACCTGTGGGAAAAGATATAGCAGTGAAGGCATTCTAATAACATCTGTTAAACAGATTGGTCAATGTTCTAATGCAGTCGCACACAAAAAAGCTGTATAAACAATGCATGCAATTACTGTCATTGTCCGTCAATTAAAAGCAAAATAGTTTGTGGGATGTAGATATCCAGTTTACTCCCTTCTGGATCAAAATCTATTTACTGTATTTTAGTCTAAGAATTTTTTTTTTTTTTTGGAGTCTTATTATGTAGCCCAGGATGGTCTGGAGCTCACAGAGATGCCCGTTAGTACATTGCCTCCAACACATGTGTTTTTGTTTTGAAAAGGGAAAGCCAACTCGTGGAAATGTGTCTCTTTCATATTCCACCTTTAGGGGAAGCAGAGGAAATCTTGGGTTGTAAGGTGCTTGTGAGACTTGCTACAACCTCCCACACTCTCCTCTAATACCGCATCTTCCTCTTCTGTGCACACAAAGGCTGGAGGACCGCTCTAAGAACTGCCTCCAGAGCCACTAGTGATAGTCTTTAGTCCATGGCATCTCCAGTTCTCAGCTGCAAGGAGGCTCTGGAAGTTCATCTGGGCTTCCTCCCAATCTAAGCGCCGAGGAGCACAAACCCTGCAATGCTTCTGAGATGCATGTCCAGACATGCGTGGTCCAGACATGCGTGGTCACAGATGCATGGCCAGACATACATAGTCACAGATTCATGACCACAGATATTGCATGGTCACAGATGATGCATGGCTACATATGAAATTCAGTTTTCTATCAAAGGAACAATTCCTATTTTTGAGAATGAGACCTTAAATCATGTGAGTTACAGTTTTTTTTTTGTCTGGAGATTACTGTTCTCAAAACACAAAATTCTTCTGATGTCTCTATTTTTAAATTTGCGTCTTTGGCTCTAATCTGATTCACGGAAAGTTAATTTAAGCTAATTGACCACAAACCACTCATTTTTTCCTTTGCAATATACATTTTTCTGACCTTTGATTGTGCGTACTTTAGTGACTTGAGAATTTATGCCAAACCAAATATTCTGAGTCATGCCTTCCTCTTCATAACTCTTTGTAGCACCAAATGGCTCTTGTTTTCTCCCATTCAGGGTTTTGAATAAGCTTTGTCCCAGCCCAACTCAATCCTGTTGGAATCTACTGTTTCTCTGCTATCTAAAGACATAATTGCTTGGCTTATGAGCTCTTAGTTATGAATATGTATATATACATACATGTATATATATATATGTGTGTGTGTGTTATAGAAAATATACTATGAGCTCTTAGTTGTGAATATATGTGTGTTATAGAAATTATACTATATGTGTAATATATATGTTTAATTTGTATTGAAGCTCTTATCTACAAGATGAAAGAAAATAAAATTATTATTGTCAAACTGGACCAAAAGATGGTTCAGTGGTGAAAGGTTCTTTCTGCCTAGCCTGAAGACCAGGGCCCATGGGGTAGAAGGAGAGAACCAACTCCTAAAAGCTGTCCTCCAACCTCTGTACACATGCTATGGTGTATGTGTCCATGCATACACACACACACACACACACACACACACAGAATAAATGCATGTAGTTTAATTTTTTAAGAAAGATGGTTGTGAAACTGTAGAAGATTTTAATGAGGAAAGAAGGTGAAAAGACATTGGTGTTCCCGTGAGGGCACTCATCCTTGGCTAGCCTTTGTGACAGTTCATTGCATATACACATATCCATTATGAAAAGGCCACACTAGAGGACCGGGGACAAGCACTTTGCAAAACCAAATCAAATCTTAAACTATGTTTGCATCACCCTCCAAAGAGAATTTAGAGATTATCCAATCAAACCATTGTCTTTTTCTTCTTTCCTTCTTTCCTTCTTTCTTTCTTTCTTTCTTTCTTTCTTTCTTTCTTTTTGTTTTTGAAACATTTTTTTTCTCAGTATAGCCTTGGCTGTCCTGGAACTGGCTCTGTAGACCAAGCTATCCTCGAACTCACAGATATCCACCTGCCTCTGCCTCCCTCATGCTGGGATTAAAGGGGTGTGCCACCATCACCAGGCCAACCACTTTATTTTTTAAAAAAAAAAAGAAAGAAAGAACTTGTTTATTTATCCAGTTTCTCAGGATTCCTTGCTTCTTGGGGACAGGAGCTGGAGGGTGGGGTACAAATAGGTCTGTGTGCCTGGCTCCCCATCACCCTCCCTCCCTCCCCATCCCGAGGCATACACAGCAGCTGGTTTCCAAGTTGGGTACTCAGCATTTGATTTTTCTCTGAAGCCTTCGGGGATCTCCGCTGACTGTGTCTCAAAGGTCTGAACAGGCTGCCTTGCTTTCTGCTCTGACCAGCAGTGTGTATACGTTTATGTCATGCTTTTGAAACATAAAATAATTCAGCCAGAGGCGATTATATTCTTCAAGGCATTCTCTCTAACTTTCCCACTGTGCTTCACTTAGAGCTTCTCGTCGTTCATAAGTTGTGTGACTTCACACTGCGGGTCATTCTGGGCACGCTCTCAGAGAGGGCCTAGAACCACAGCTTTTCTTGGGAGCAACTGCCCTGTTGCCCTCCGGGACCCCATTATTGCTGATCTCATCTTGTTGTTCATGCTTCCTGGCAATCGTAATTCAGTAGCCATGAGTGTTCATGTTTGTCTTAACCTCAGACTTCCTCTGATGGATGATTGGTATTTTCAGGTAAATCGGCCTTTCACTTGACCGCTTTCTGCAGGAAAACATAAATGAAGTACTGATGTTTTATTGTTGAGCAAAACTTTTATAATGGAAGTAACCCATTACCGGCAGGTGGCTTTTCCCTAGGCAATCATGAAAATCCCACTCCAGGGACAATCATGGAGATTCTACTAATCAAATAATAACGCTAAAAAAATCAAGAATCAGAGTATGTCTTTTATTTTATGTCTGTGACCTCCTGGAGCTCAGAAGAAGGTGCTGAGTCCTCTGGGATAGAGTTACAGATGATTGAGAGATGTCACGTGGGTGCTGGGAACCAAGCCTCGGTCCTCTGCAAGAGCATGCAGTACCCTTCACCACGGAGCTGTGTCTCTACAGCCCCTTGTCAAATGCTTTGCCCCTGCCTTCACTGGCACTAAAGCTTATACCAGAATCATCTAGAACTGTTTTTTTTTTTTTCAGATTGAGACTTTAATGAGAAATCCCTATTCTAGGAAAGCATTAGGACCTACCTCAGCTTTATAAGATAAAAACCAACCTCTGTGCTTATTTCTGGAAAGGTTCAGATACATTTAATTAAAGTCCAAAGAAGCTAAGGCAATGGCTCCCCCAAAGCATTTAATTAAAGTGAAACATTCTTCACGCCATAGGCCCCAGGTGGGTTTCTAACTGGAATGCTTAAATTAAAGAGCAGCGTACTAACTCCCATACTACCCAATCTCTGATAAAAACCATAGCATTTCTTGAGTTTTATATTTTCCACTGTATAATTTTCTCTTTAGTGCGTAGTAAAACATGAAGCATGGTCTCAAGGCCATTGAGTGTCATTCAGCCCTGAGATGTAGATGAGCTATGCAAGTCTAATGAGTTGTCGCGGAAATATAATTAAGTCAGTGCAAGAGAATCAGAGTCTGCGCACTTGCCCCGCCTAGCATTTTAAAAGAAGGAAGTTAGTAGTCCACGCCTGCACTTCATCTTTAGAGGTAATTTGTCAAAATGTACAGACCGAGCGGCGCTGCTCTCAGTAGGCTTGACTGTGGGTCTTACAGAAGGGATAGCAGCCATCCATGCAAACCCTGGCTTCCCCTGAGTTTCCACTGTAAGATTTGCTGCAAGGGAGTTTGTATTCAATTTATTTTTCCAAATGGCAGATAGTATAGAAAGGGCTTGGTACTCCCGGAAATTTAGGAGTAAGATCCCGAGTGCTCGGTCTGACAATATGATACCCAGGAACCCTACATCTTTGTTTCATACACGTAGAAAGTGTGATCACTGAGAAGAATTCACAACTGCATTCTATAATGATGAGAAAGTGTGTTAGAGAGGAGGCTAAGACAATCCATCTCAGAGTCAAACCACAATTTTTGGAGTAAAGAGCCCGTCCTGCGTTGGCCTTTTGCCAACACAGCAGGTTGCATCCTTACAGGGATTCACTAAGCGGAAGAAAGGCTAAATGGCATAATTCATGGGCCGGAAGCTCAGTGACAGACAGGAACCATAGTGGAAATAAAAGAAAATGGCCCTGAAAGCCAACTGCAGGGAACTGGCTCTATGCAGAGGGTCTGACATTATTCCGCACAGTAGACCTGGAAAGAAGAGAAGCTAAAAAGCTGGCAAATGTTACGCTGCCTTCCCCAGGGCACCTCTCGGGCTGCAAAGCCCTCTCTGCTTGAGAGAGCCTGGTGCAGCTGTTGGAGCCTCGACTTCCCTTGCAGCAGTCAAGGCTTCTCGCTGCTTCATTGTTCTCTCTCCATTAGTTCTATGATTCCAGTGCCACAGCCAAGCCTAGCACACCATGTGGGGCCTTGGCGTATACTGAGGTGACAGGCAGGTATGCCTTCAGCCTCAGCCTTGAACGCCATCCTGCCAGGAAATATTCCATATGTAATCCAGGTGCATATGGTATAAGTGACAAAGAGAACCGCAACATCACATGCATGTCTTCCCTAGACACATGCTAAACAAAGTCTTTGATCTTGGCCCACTTTCCTGTCAGGCAGAATTGACAACCATTCGAATTAAGATTAAAAGTTACAAACTGCAACTCTCAGCCCTGCAAAAGCTTGCAGAAATCTGATTAGCCGTATTCACTTAGTGCCTTAAATCGAATACCCCTGATTACATTATTGCCATAAACACTTCCATCACCTCTAGTGTTGGTCCATTTCAGTGGTGATTAGAATGTGATCCCTTCCCTGAAGATCAAGACCGTCTAAAGCCTGCAGATCGTTCTGCACTGGAAAGGTTACAAGTACTCCAAGTATCATTGCTGGTGCGTCTGTTATAACATTTAACAATATCACTAATTGGCAGCAATGTTATGTATGTTGCAAAGAGTAATCATCAGTTTAATTGTCCTGCTCCTCACATTGATTTGTGAATTAGAAACCGGAAGCCTCCGGTACCCCAGAGTGTGAGCTCACTGTAGTTGCATGCAGACTGAGGCCCTAGGGGCTTTGATCCCAGCCATGTGCAGACACAGACGCTGTGTGAAGCTGCACCCAGAGACCTTGAGTGATGCAGCTTCCAGACCAAGAACACCAAGGGTCTACGGCCACGGCCAGAAGCTGTGAAGGTCTTTCTTGCCTGATGCCAGACAACAGTCACACTTCCTTCCCTAGACACTTGGTTAATTAAAAATCCAGATACTAAGAGCCACAGACTGGACTGTGCCGTGGAAGGTCTCTCTTGAAGAATCCAGACCAACTTTGCCAGTCTCTCGCACAGTCTAGCACCAGGAAGATCTCTTCATCCTATTCCGGTTTTCAGGAACACCTGTATCCCTGACTTGTCAAAATCTTGATGCCTCATGATGAGCTAGAAACCTCCCTCCGAGTCCCTGATCCTTAGCTCTTCTCCCCTGTGCCTCATGTTTAGCTAGAAACCTCCCTCCGAGTCCCTAATCCTTAGCTCTTCTCCCCTGTGCCTCATGTTTAGCTAGAAACCTCCCTCCGAGTCCCTGATCCTTAGCTCTTCTCCCCTGTGCTCACAGGCCGCTCACAGGCTTCCCGCTGTGTGTGTTTAGTGGTATATTTTTCATTTCTGTGTCTCTCTCACTTCTCCATCTTACAGAACACAAGCCATTTAAGTGTGTTTCGTTCAACATATCATTCAAAGGTTTCTTGCCTCTGAAAGAAGAATTTTATATATGAACATGTATGTCCTCACCTAATAAATGTCTCTTATGTTGGCTGTACAAACAAGAGCTGTGCTACAGAGACAAAAGACAATTCACGGGGACTATGGCAGGTGTGCAATGCCAGGCAGAGAACTTCATAAATCCTGAGCTCCCACAGAAGACGGCTGACTTCTGAGTTTGACCATCTTTTCTCTTGCTGGGCCTCTTAAAAGTAAATTTCCCATTCCCACCTCCCATTACCTCATGATCTAGCTGAACAAAGTTCTGGGACAAGGATAAAATCCATAAAGGCCCCACAAAGAGAAGCAAATGCATTCAGATTGTGTTTCCTCGGAAGGAATCCAGAGGATTGGTCCGTTTATGAAGCTGGAGGGTTCAGGAATATTTTTAATTTGTGTCTGCCCACAATTAAACCGTGAGGAAGTGGACAGGTGAAGGAAGCTGACTCCAATGTCAGCTGCTGTGAATCAAATCTTTTGTTTAATATTTCAAATTCCCCGATGGGTTTGTTTCCACTGTGAAACTTTGAAGTCTCTCCATCTGAGGTGCAATCAGCTCATCTCTGTGTGTAGCCTGGTTCCATTTCCTTCACATTGCACCGCCACCACCACCTGCTTCTAATGCAGACAAGAGGGACAGGGAGGCAAAAACATAGAGGAAAAGCGGGATCTCTGCTGAGACACCAGAGAAGGGAAGGCAAGAGATGAGATATGCAGCCTGCGTGGCCCTGGCAAGACTAAAGGGTATTATGTAATGACCCAGGGGACAGAAAATAATCAGTTGACAAATCATGAACCGCCTTAAGTTAGCCTTAAACCTAACCAGTGGAATTTAAATCCTCAGCTAGCTGAGTAAGCTTTTCCTATGCCCTTCTTAAAAAAAAGAAAAAAAAAAAGCTTTTTAAATGTTTTCCCAAGCCAAATATATTTCTGGTCGACTTTAAACTATGTTCTTCATTCCTTTTCACATTTTAATTAAAATTGTTGGCTGTAGTTATTAGGGAAGGTTCTAGAACCTGAAAGAAACCGTGTCTGTTTTAATATTTAAGCTCATCGTGATATCTTTGCTTATCATTCATAACTCTATCAACGTTAAGCTTAGTCTTCTGCTCTGTGATGTTCAACCATGACCTCAGACTTATTTCGGCATGATCTTTTTGAATTTAAAACGAGTCTAAGAAACCAGGCAAGGCGAACCAACTGAATTGGCTTTATATCAAATTAAGGGTGTGTATACTTGAAGCATCCTGGAAGTCATCTGTTCGGTATATTTTAAGAAATTGGCGTACGGCAGTATTTTCCTTTTCTTAAACTGAAGCAGGTCCACAGAGCTCGGAAGGCCACTGCTTCCTTCTGGAAGTGCTTTTTGTCTTGGAGTTTAGCTTGAGCGTTGTCTCAACAGGAGGCAGACACCACCCCCATCTGGCAGCCGAGGCATAAAACTCCACGTTACACTCTTCAAGATGGTCTAATCTAGTTTGGAGGCAAATGCCTTAATCATAGAGAGAATCCAGTTCCCAGGCACTGAGCGATGTTCTCAGTGATTCGTGGCTTTAGGAATCGGAGCCCTGTCTCCCCCCTTTCTGTATACCCCCACTGCTTGTCCTGAAGCAGAGACACTGCTTAGGATCAGTAGAATGGAATTTTGACTTTAAAAATTTATTTTTTGATGATCATTTTATATGCATGCACAGCTCTTTCTATAATTCTATTTTATCAGCCCGTGATTAAATATTGACTAAGGAACAAGAAGATCAAAGCCTTATTAGACACCCAGAACTATTATTCCCTTTGTTTTTCAAAACTAATTCCTTTATCGCATAAGTGTTTTTATTTAGATTGTTTCCAGTGTTCATCCTTCAGGGTTAATGCTATAGTTTATTAAAATGCATTATATGGGGTCACCATAGTCAGGTTTTTGCTTGTTCTTTTAGAACACTTGTGAAAGACGAAAAGATAAAATTTTAATCTCATTTGTTATTTAACCCAGCTCTTAATGGACCTTTCCCGTCATCATTATCTTCTTTCCGCTCTTCCCATTCCATCATTGCACACACACACCTTCCCCTCTCCTGAAACAATCTCGTTGAAGAGCTAACTGACATAGGAAGCACAGTGGGCGTGACTTGGTGGTGGAGGACTTACTGGGAGGACTCAGTCATCAGCCCTGACTTCCCTGGGTGCTGCCTCCAAAATTCCATGGTTAAAGGTGGCTGAGAGTCACACTCGCTGCCTTAAAAATCATAAGATTAATTAGTGGTGTGGATGAATAATTAATTCTTCATTCATTGATTTTATGAAAGCTCATCTAGCTAAAATGGGAATTCCCTTCAATGGTCTGTAGCAAGTTCACTGCCCGTAAGCTTTCCGGTCATGTATCGCCACCTACGATGACTGATCTCTATATATTTCTGTGTTGATATTTATGAAAAAACAAAAAGCATTAACTCCATTTGCTATTTCCCTCCCTGGTTATTTCCTCTCTCCACCTTGGGGTATTTCCAGGGTTGCAGAGTGTGTACCCAGTGTGATTAGCTCGTTCTTTCATGGCCTGCCCCAGAACCAAGCTCCTATCACTGAGATTGTGTTTGAAGAGTCCTGGAGATTAAATACGTGTGCTTTTTGACTTTTGTTCACTGGTTCTTTGGATGTGTGTGCGATGCCTCTCTGTAACCATGGCTCATTGCCTCTCCCGCCCCCCACGTTGGTGACCAAAGACAACAAGAACAGCCTTATCTACAGAAGCAGTAATGTTTCGGATAATAACGGACCCGTATAACCTCACAGGACTGTCTTTTCCCTTTCAGCGGCGGGCTGCCGACAACCTGAGGAGACACCACCAATATCAAGTAAGTAATGCTGATGTTCCCTCGCCAGATCGCTGTTAAAATGGGCAAAAGTTGAGCTCCTGAACTGAATGTCAATCCTGTCTCTCAGGAGGTCATGAGGAATCTGGTGAAGCGGTACGTGGCGGCCATGATCAGAGAGGCAAAAACCGAAGAAGGCCTGACAGAGGAGAATGTCAAGGTAAGGCTTCACCCGGAGGCAGCCTGTGGAGGCTCTAAAACCAGAGCTGCAAACGCAACCCTATGTGTTTATAGACATCCGTGTCATGCCTTCTGTGTTTTAAATTAAATGTCTATGGAGTTTAGGGAGAGGGAAGACAGGCAGAAAGACAGTAGCAAAGTAGAGATAGTTCCCAAATTGCTTTGAAACATATTTAACTCACTCTCAAGGGGACTTAACTTAGTGGGAAGGGAAATCCTAGCCCTGCTAGCATGCTGACCATGACCCCAATCCCTGCTACCGGGTAAGCCTTCCATTTTTATGTCAGCCTGATTTCTAAGTTGGAAGCATTTACGAACCAGCCCACTAACAATAGCACAAGCTTCCTGGATCACTGCAGCTCTTGGGGGCAGGGATTTAAGGTTTGCTTTCATTTTAAACTTAGTCTTTGGACTTGATTTTCTAATTTTAAAGTCATGTGACTGGTAGTGAGTGAAGACAGGAAAATGAGAAATTTCAGATTAAATGTTAAGTGATTCTTTTATTCCACATGACTGTCCAGAAACGTTAGAGGAATGTTTAAGGTGAACAAGATTTGACAGGCAAAATCAAACACACCAAAGCATTAAAGACCTCTACAGCAACCGCAGCTAAGCACTCATTGAGGTCAGCAAGTCAGGGAACTGGCAAGCCTACAGAACAGATTGTCAATCAACTAAATTCCAGAATATTTTACTGTAAATCTCAATGATGAGGCTAAGCGATTCTCTTTGCCCTGGAGGGCAGTAGGAGATAGGGTGGGAGCAAAGAAGTTTCCCAAAGACATAGGAAAAAGATCTAGGAGTCTCATGTGAATTGGAGCCAGGCCTTAAGGACACAGTGGTTGCCGTAAGACACTCCCCAAGGTACCGAGACTTGGAAGTTTCTCGGAAGGGTAGGCTCCATGTCATTTTGCTTTGGATACTCCTTTGCATAGAAAAAATGCTTTAAGACATGTGAACCCAAGAGCACGAAGTGGCCTGACAGTTATATGCAGACTCCAGAGAGGAAATAATATGAAACCACCATCTCAAAGAAAATAAAAAAAAAAAAATCAAAAAATCTGCTGAACAGTCATCCTTAGAAGATTTCTTTTTGTGCCTTAGCCATTTTTTCTCCTCATGTGACAAAACACTAGAGAGGCACCTTAAAAGAGAAAGTGTTTATTTGGGTCATGGTTTTATTTTATTTTTTTATTTTTTTTGGGGGGGGCGGGTTTCGAGACAGGGTTTCTCTGTGGCTTTGGAGCCTGTCCTGGAACTAGCTCTTGTAGACCAGCCTGGTCTCGAACTCACAGAGATCTGCCTGCCTCTACCTCCCGAGTGCTGGGATTAAAGGCGTGCGCCACCACCGCCCGGCTGGGTCATGGTTTTAGAAGTGTTGATTTAGTACATCCCATGTTCCTCTTTTTGGGTCTGGCTTACCTCACTCAGGATAGTGTTTTTTATTTCCATCCATTTGTACGCAAACTTCAAGAATTCCTTGTTTTTTATTGCTGAGTAATACTCTAATATGTATATATTCCATACTTTCTTCATCCTACTGCACATACTGGCTTTGGGGGAGCCTAGGCAGTTTGGATGCTCAACTTACTAAACCTGGATGGAGGTGGGCGGTCCTTGGACTTCCCACAGGTCAGGGAACCCTGATTGCTCTTCAAGCAGATGAGGGAGAGGGACTTGATCGGGGGAGGGAAATGGGAGGCGGTGGCAAGGAGGAGGCAGAAATCCTTAATAAATAAATAAATTAAAAAAAAAAGAAGTGTTGATTTGTCTGGCAGAGAGGATAAGGTGGAATAGTTCCCACCATGGCTGCCAAAGGCGCTATGTAGTCCCATGGACATGCTGTCTGTGACCTCCTTTACCCAGTAGGTCCCACCTAGCCCTAGGTGCCATGGTGTTATGAATCCATCATGAAATTAATCCATTGAGTGGGGCTTGTATCTTCAGCATCACAGACACACCTAGGAGCATGCTTTGGGGATCTCTCTGCTCAGTCATGTTGGCAGTGAAGACCAACTATGGTCACACTATAGTCACACTAGGACATAAAATGCCGACAGGGAAGTTACATCAAAATGACACCAGGTGACACAGAAAGAGCCTGGCTTGGTAAGTAGAGTCCCAGGAGAGCAGAGCCCTAGGTCTTCAAAGGCACAGGGCCATTTCAGGTCTATGACATTGGGATATAATGTTTCCAGAAGTGACCACCTAATCTGTCATTTAAATTTCACTCAGGAACTAAAGCAAGACATTTCTAGCTTCCGCTTTGAAGTTCTGGGATTGCTCCGAGGAAGCAATCTCTCCACAATCCCGTCAGGCACCGCGGCGAGTTCAGCAGACGCCGACGAAAAGAGCCACAGTGAAGGTAATAGCAAGGACAAGAGAAAGAATCTCAGCCTCTTTGATTTAACCACTCTGATCCACCCGAGGTCAGCAGCCATGGCCTCCGAGAGACATACCATAAGCAATGGTTCCGCTCTGGTGCTGCAGGAGCCGCCCAGGGAGAAGCAGAGAAAAGTGAATTTTGTGGCTGATATCAAAAACTTCGGGTTGTTTCATAGACGGTCAAAACAAAATGCTGCTGAGCAAAACGCCAACCAAATCTTCTCTGTTTCAGAAGAAATTACTCGTCAACAGGCGGCAGGACCACTTGAGAGAAATCTCCAACTGGAATCCCACGGATTAGCTTCACGGGGTGACCTCAGCATTCCTGGGCTCAATGAACAGTGTGTACTAGTAGACCATAGAGAAAGGAATACGGACACTTTGGGTTTACAGGTAGGCAAGAGAGTGTGCTCCTTCAAGTCAGAGAAGGTGGTGGTGGAAGACACTGTCCCTATCATACCGAAGGAGAAGCATGCCCACGAGGAGGACTCGAGCATAGACTATGACTTAAGCCCCACGGACACAGCAGCCCTCGAAGATTACGTGACCACGAGATTGTGACAGTCGGAGGAGGAATGTTTACCATACCTATACATATTTTCCATAGTGCTCTGGGTGGGGGGAAATGTTTGAAATTCCATTATCAAATGCTAATTGACACTTTCTAGTGTTTATCCATCGTGGCATAGCAACCTGTAACATGTTTGAACAAAGCAGAGGCAACCTGAACCTCCCCCCTCCCCGCCTTTTGTAGCCTGCTTTTGCTTTCACAGTTTATTTTACAAATGTTTCTGTTAAATAAAAGCACCTCGTACTCCTTGTACTGTTAAAACCACCCACAGAAAATTTCTAGCTATCTTTTTCAATTAAAGCCAATGCAATTGATTACATGTGGTAAGTGACTCCTACAGTAGCCATTTTTATGTGCAAAAACGGAGTATAGGGAAATATTCAAGGCTGGACATTTTCACAACTTGGGGGGAGGGATTGCTAGAGATGGTTGGTTATTCATTGAAGAATTCCATGCAACACTACAGCTTGTCTCCAATAAACAACCATTACCAAATTACTTCTTACCACATCAGACATAGTTAAAACAAGCTACCATCCGCCCGTGAGAGCTACATCCCAACCCTTTGGTACCAAGAAAGTCTGAGGCAGTTTGCAAGTCTTCTAGGCTCTATTTTCAAGAGTCGAAGAAGAAGGTTTGTCTTGATGGCTGATGGTTTGTGTTGGCAATTTGTCCTCAAGTTCATACCTCCAACAACAACAACAAAAAAGCCCAGTTGTGAGCTTCAGGTTCAACTGCTTATCAAGACAAATGTAGATCTTTGTCTTTGTCCCCAGTTTGGAAACGCAGCTCTTGGCAAGGCTCTCAGTAATAAAACAATAAACTCTGGTTGTTCAAGAGAATGAGCACACCCAGGTGAAAGTAAAATCGCCCTAGAGCCCAAAGTCAAGGAAAGTTGTTTTCCAATGCTCTGAGCACTCAGTGTTGTTATCCTGTTAGCAGAGGAATGAAAGCCGGACAGCTCCCGCTTCCCCAGTGACGGGTAGATACTTCCTTACGAAGAAAAGGACTCAAAACCTTTATCAGGAGAATCAATACAGTGTATAGTTTCCCTTATGGGAAGTGACTGATCCCTGCCTCTTTTGTTGTTTACAAGATAATTTTCCTTATCTGGCATTCCTTTCCCAGATTTTTAAAAGGAAAACACTCACACATAGTCTCAGGATGGCACTGGCAGTTTCTTAAAGTTTAAATTAATTACTCCCGTCTCTTTTAAGGAGCCACAGGAAGTTCCCTCCCCACATGAAATTAGCTTTTCCTTCAAATCAGTGAAAATTGTTGAGTCTGTTTCACTGTAGGATTTGTCTCTGAAGACTCCAGGAATTACATAATTTAGCGCTGACCCAAGCTGTAATATGACCGTGAAGTAAGAAGTAGCAGCTGGAATGGGGTCAGTCACTCTTCTGTGTGGACAATACAGGTAGACACATTTATCTCATGTCCAGATGAGGAAATCCAGTCAAGCCATAACCTAAGGTAACTCATTCATGAAGGAGCTTTTCCATACCCTTAGGGGTCATTCTGGTCACCACAGTGCCCCAAACATAAACACAAGGAAAGCATTGTCTGCACAGAGGGGTTTCCGATTCTGAAGCCTTGTTTTTTGTTGTTGTTTTGTTTGTTTGTTTGTTTGTTTGACAGTTAGTTAGGTAAAACTCCACAAGTGTGTGTCCCTTCTTGTAAAATAAGAATCATGCACAAAACTTAAATCTTTAGATCAAATCACATCACAGGAGTTAGAGGACTTTAAGAGGTATGCAGCATGGGGTCTCAGTAAACAGTATGCAGTGTGGGGTCTCAGAAGTATGATTGTGGAGTCCCAGAAGGATGATTGTGGGGTCCCAGTGGTATGATTGTGGGGTCTCAGTAAGCACTATGCAGTGTGGGGTCTCGGTAAACAGTATGCAGTGTGGGATCCCAGCAGTATGATCGTGGGGTCTCAGTAACCAGCAGCATAGTGTCCCAGCTATAGATTTGAAGTATTAGAAAGCCAAGACATTGAGCATCACCCCTACATCTGTTTTGTCTGAGGATTTAAGAGAGGACTGGGGGTGTCTGGAGAACCCTAACCTGGTGAACGTGTGCAGTGTTTCATGTACACCTTTATCTCCAGTGAATCAGCGCACAGAGTAAACTATAGTTCTACCAGAATATTCCAGTAACCCAGTAATAGGAGTTCTGCAGGCTTATTTTTAATCTTATGTGTTTTTTTAAATAAATGACCCTGTATATCACCATTCTGCATGTCTTAGCAGAATGGAACTTCAAATCCTCTCTATGCTTCAAACAACACCAAAGTTAATAAAACCAATGCCACGTTTATCCTTTTTCTCTGTCTGGTAGCTTTCCGTATTGGGTAGGAGAGCTGACATTTTCCCAGAAACCTGGTGACTGGTGAGTGTGTGTGTGTGGATCACCTACTTCAGTGTCCTGGAAATGGTTGCGCTCACAGCTCTGGGAGGTCACTGATAGGTGCCCTATAAGTAGGCGTGAAGTATTGCCATTGGTGTCCAATGCCCTGAAGATATTTTATGCTCTGATCACTGTGCAGCATTAACAAGGAGGAACAGACTGTCCAGAGTAAGAATGGGAAGTAACAGTGGTTCTCAGGTGAAGGAAGCTGCTCTGAAGGCCTTAAGTAAGCAACCTGGTTTTCCATCATTATTCTATTGCCTATACATAGAAATTCCCAATACTCAAGAGAAGTTTAAAAATTGCCTTCCATTTGTGTTAATAACACACACACACACACACACACACACACACACACACATATGGTTTTATTCCCTTGATCTTAAAAGAAAATATACATTGGGGGAGGGGAGCCTGGATTAATAGAGTATTTTATGGAAAGTCCAGCTGAACATTAGCAGATCTGAAATAAATTAACAAGACTGCCTTCTCGTGTATATGAAGTGTTGTGTGATGAGGACACACACACACACACACACACACCTGTGGGCCAGTGGTGTGATCCTGATGGTCTCCATATAAATAAATCTGTATTTGCTTTGTAAGAAAACTGGCTATTGAAAAACTGGTAGGTTTTTGGTTTTTTTTTTTGTAAAATGATGAAGTATTTTTCAGAGTGTTTATAATCCTGGACAAATTATATTTCCTTAGTCGCTTATGTGTATAACAAATTTTATTAAATCATATTTTATTTGCTGGCTAGTGATTAAAAGAGTGTAAAAGAAAAAAAATGTCATCCCTCGCTACGACATGACTAGCAGCCTTACTTCAGGGATCCCTGCAAGAATGCAAGCAATAGTGCTCTGTGAATAACTCTAGGGGAGTAAAGGAAATACTAGAAAGAAATACTCGGAATAAAAGAAATCAGTGAACTTTCAAGACAGCGTTCTCATAAGGGCAGCTGGCTTTCTAGCAGCTAGAGCGACAATCTAGGCGATCATGGCACGAAATGCCTTCCTCCGCTTATACTAACTAGTTCGTGATAGACAGGGAATTCAGCTGAGCGAATAGTTGACCATGGCCAGTCCTGTGACCCCTCTCCAAGCACGCCCGTTCCTAGGCACAAAGCCCTGTTAGCAACAGGGAGGGTGGCTGCCTCCCACCCTCAACCTCCTTCAAAACCAGCCTGACCGAAACCACTTGAGAATCTCTGTGAATACATTCACGCTGGTCCAGATTTCACAAGGACCACCTGTCTGACTATAGGTTATTGTGCTGAAAATCAGTTCTATTTTTTTTCTTAAGTTTTAAGCACAGAGCTACTAGTAAACTCAAAATTGCAGTGTACACCGCTGGCAGTTCCCTTAGGCACCACAAATTCCAGCGATTTTACAGTCTTAGGTGGCGTTTTGCTCAAGCGGTTTATCATGCTTTGTTTATTTGATTTTTACATTTAAATATTTAAACTGTCTTAAATAAATTCTCCATAGATAACCGAAGAAACAAAGGCTCGTGAGATTTATGAAAACACTAAACTTACCTTGATGTTCAGTGCCTGAGTTGAGTTGAAGCATAAATCAAAATTTAAACAGCAACTAAGCTTACAACTCCCTATCAGGTGTTCGGGGGAAGACATCAGATTCTTTGGACTTCTAGCAGCTGGAATTTCCTTCAGGAGAATTGCTTATTCCAGTTCCTTAAGTAGAAGGAAGACACCTGCAGTTGCCCAAACTTACACAATGAGAAGCAAAACTAAAGACGCTTATCCTTCACTTTTGGTACGAAATCACTTTAGCGGGTTTTAAAAGCCCCCTTCTTAGAGTTTTCGAAACATACCAAGTTTGGTTCACTTCAAATGTAGAATTTTGTAATAAGCCTAAAGGCACACGGGTGTCAATGGCGTCTACCCAGTCTGAAGTGTACCCACTCTGCTGGAAAGGGACAGAGCTGAGGATGAAAAGCTGAGCCAAGATGAGGTCTTGAGACCAGGGCCAGGGTGGGGTGCAGCCAGGCATCGCTGGCCTGACCCACGCTGGAGATGTCTGAAGGAAACCAGATTCAAACCTTCCATCCCCTAGAACTGCGCATGGGGATAAAACAGTATGATAGGGCTTCAAGTCCTTGGAATGAGCTGAGATTGCCGTGAACCAAGGTAGGCCATTAGCGAGAAAGCACTTTCTGTACAGCTCAGTAAAAACAATAGAAAACTAAATAAAAAGAAACCACTCCCCCATCAGAGATAACCAGTGTGATAACAGTGTAAATTACCCTGTTGGCGATATCTTAACATATTTTGCTTGGTGTGACTTAATATTAATTAAATTTTAGGTTGCTTTTTTACCTTTCAGTGCTGCTGTTAACGAGGTAAAAACACATATATGGCAAGCGTGTGTAACAAAACATCTGTGTCTGTTCACTGGGCTCACTTCAGTCCCAAATCTGCATTACAAGGGTGAGTTTATATATTTGAACGACTCAACACAAACAAACAAACAAGAAACAAAATACGGTGTGGTCCATTGAAATCGGAGCTTCTCCTAGGTTCCTAATCTTTTGGAAAGACTGGAGATTTTTGTAGTTTTCCAGAAGTCTCTGCTCTGGCTTTTCAAAAGTGCAAGTACATCAGTACATGTAGGGATGCACCTGTATTGGTTGCTTTGTTAAGGACGAGTTACTCCTCTCCGTAACACTTAGTAGCTTTCCCTCATCTAACGGTGTTACTGAAACCATCTGTGCTCCCTTACGATACCGCAGAGCATCTGAAGCCACTCACACATTCTTTGCTTGACTGTTTTTCCGACTGCAGCAAGTCCACATACAGTTTCCTGGGGGACAGACGCCAGGCACTTCTGAAAGGCAAATGTGTTGATTTTTGCCCTGTGTTTCCAGGCCACTGGGGTCCCCTCCTCCCCAGGGGTGAGTGTCAACGCCCCCAGTGGCCTGACTGTGGTATGAGCATGCTTCTCTCTCAAGCTAAACGTTGGCAGTTCTCAGATTCTTATTAACTACCTTGCACTTTTTACTCTTTACCCCTCCAGCCTTAAGTAAAAGTGTTATACTAATGTCATGCTTAAATTTTCTCTGGTGTAGTAATTTAGTCATTGTAATGGACTTATTTTATATTCTCCTTTAGGCTTTTTTTTTTTTTTTTTTTTGCCTTTAGAGAAATCTTTTTCCGTTAGAGATAATCTGGGTCTGTCAATAATGAAAGTTTCCCTACCTCCTTAGGAGTAAGAGGCAGTCTGCACTGAGGTCCTTTGAGGGCACCAGTGTGCTCTGAGAGATTTAATTTACTCCCAGGAAACAACTTGCTGGACTGATTCTGTATCGGGAATGCAGACTGCCTGAAGCACCGAGGGAAGGTTGGAAGCTCTGCAGGGTGCTCCATGTCTGTAGACCTCAACTGCTGGCATTTAAATTTTCCGCCTGAGAATATGTCCCCTCTACCTCCACAACACAGAACTAGAGCGAAGCAACGTCCAAAGCTGGCAGCACCGACTCATTAGATAAGTCAAGTAAAAACACCCTAGGGTATTTCCTCTGCTTAGCCGCTAATTAAACATTTTAAAAACTGGAGGTCATTATGCATCTGCCTTCAACAAAAATAAGTCAGAAGCATTTTATGTAGCCTTTACCTCTTTCCCCCTTATGCGGCTATCTAGGTTATATAAAATCAGTGTTCCTTTCTTCCTTAGTGTTTTACTAGTGCTGGGGTGTGGAGCAGAAGGCGCTGGGTTCTGCACATTGGATAAAATGTATCCGTGTGAAGCCAGAACTGCAGGCAAGAGGCAGAAAATCCCCACATCCAGATTTCTCGGTCTTATCTAGGTTTTTAAAATCCCCAACCCCTCCCCGACTTGACCACTAACCTCTGTTTGTTTGATGTAGTCCTTTCTAGGCAGGATCTTTCCCAACATTGCGTTCGTGGAGTTACAGGAGAAAGCTCTTATAGAGTAGTGGTTTTCACTGCAGAAACTCCCAGAGGTCAGCCAAGTTATCCCACAGCCATCTCAATCATTTGCCATTTGCTACAGTCTCATTCCACGGTTTGGACTCCTTACCTATCACAAAATATCCAGAACATTCCCAGGCAGTGGCAGTGACCAATGACTCCGCCGCTAACATGCATGAACAGGTCACTCTGTGAGCATGCGATCTCCTTCTCTGAGGGAAACTCCCAGCACGAGAATAGCTTCGGAGTATGTTAGTTGAATATTTGCCTGTTTTTATTTTTCGAGTGGGAGAAAGATCAATATGTATTCTAGTACACGCTCTAACATTTTACATACTACGTGTAAGTGACTTGGTTTCCCTGCTTTTTGTTCGTGTCTGGTGTTATTTTAGCCACTATGATAGTTGCATGAAAACCCATTCGAGGTTTAATTTATGTGTTCCCGGTGGAGAATGATTTAGATGCTTCATGAGGAAATGTCTCACCACGTGTTTGGGAATTTTTATTAGACTTTCCATGTGTTTACTTTAAATACCAGCTTTTGAGAGTTAGCTCCCAGAGGGTGGCTGCTATGTACCTGGATTCCAAACATAATCCAGTTAGTTCATAACTTCTCTTTTCATCCCCTTTCACAAGGCAAGATGGTTGACTTTTATTGGTCTAATTTCTCACTCATAAAACATATTGATTACTGGCTGTGGAGAGATTACGGAGTTAAGAGCATTTCCTTCTCTGTCTGAGGACTGGTGTTAACTTCCCAGCACCCACATGGGGCAGCTCACACCTGGAACTCCAGTTCCAGAGGATCTGGCGCCCTCTTCTGGCTATGAGAGCCCCTGCACTCACATGCACACCTATAAAAGTAAATCCTTAAATAAAATTTCTCAAATGTATTATTATCTTTGCGTGCACGCTTGTATGTGTGCGTGGGAACGGGAAAGGACACTTTACGGAGTCAGTTCTTTGCTTCCTCCTGTGTGTAACTTCTGGAGACCCATCTGAGGTCACAGGGCTTATTCAGCAAGCACTTCCACCAGCTGAGCCATCCCCCTGGTTCCAATTAGGCTTTGTGTGGGAACCCAGAGAGCTCTGCATTTCCACTGCAATCGCTGTTCTCAGCAAGGGCTCGCTTTTAGGCTTTGTATTTCATCATATTCTGTCTGCTTCCTTTTTTCCCAAATGGTTTAAGTAGCACATACACAGATTAACAGAAGAAAACTTAGCTTTGGGAAGAAGAACATAGATAGGGGAGAAATAAAGGTGACAAAATAAAGGAAATTATTCTAATGAGCTAAAACTGACCCTGTTACCAAGTACAGCCAGAGTTTAGTGAAATTACAAAATGAGAACCTCAAGTGGTTCTCAGTTCCCTCCTGGTTCTTCTTAAAGCATAGAATCAATTAAGATGAGTAAAACCAATCCCATGAGAGTGAAATAAAAGAATATTAAGAATAAAAATAGATATACATCCCAAATGCAGCATTATCATATAAATCTTGCATGTACCGAAGGGTCTAATAGGATTGCCTGCTAGCCTGTAGCGATGGGAAGTAGGGGCTGGAGAAGAGTCAGGTTATTTGAGCGTGTGTGCCTGAAGTGCCCCTTCCTCTCTGTCTTCTACATGGCTTGAAGTGAGCAGCCTCCTCTACCGTATGCCCCCTGCCATGTCCTCTGTCTCACTACAGACCCCAAAGAGCAAAACCTCCTGAGCATGGAATGAAACCATGAGCCAAAAGCCGTTTTCCTGTAAGCTGGTCTCGGGTATTTTATTCCAGCCAGGAAAAGCTACTTACCACAGCAATCCTTTTGATATTACATGGTACCTGCATTTTTTATCACACCTCTGACATTGAAGGTATTGCATGGGTGTCCTAGAAATGATCAGTCATTTGCTTAAAAATACCTCTCTTTGCCTTTGACAGTTATACAAACATAACAAAAAAAGAAGTATCTAGGAAAGAACACCAATGTAGTTTTCTGATATAAACTTGACCAAGCTAGAATAATAGATTTATAATCATTAATAAGTATTGGATTCCCAGTTATTGGGTTCCTTTACTGATGCAATAAGCCAAATCAGACTGCATTAATAAAACCAGATTTAATAATCAGAGCAAAGCAAGCTAGAGCACTCCTGGGTGACTCTCGGGAAGGCAGAGAGAAATCACAGGCAGGTCTGGTGACCAGGTCTTAAATATCATGTAGGCATGGGCTTGAGCAGCTCCTGGGGAGGAGCTGAGCCTTGGTAGGCTGTCTGAGGGGCAGGGTCTGGAATGGGAGGAGTGGGAGCTGAGTTGGAGATTCCACCTAGACAATCACAATATGAACGATTCATTGAACAACGCAATTTAGTGTAGAATAAAAATTACACCTGCACCATGAAAGTATATAAAGTTCTCATGCTCATCTGGAACACTTCTGAGCTGTCATTAGCAAAGAGAACCATATCTCACATCTGTAAAATATGGACTAGGATTTGGAGCAGTACATTAAGAGACATAGCATCACAGTATTTTATCACTCTGATAGTAATATGGATGGAGTTGTCTAAAAATAAATTTGTTAAGCTTTGCAAAGTACAAGGCTGTAAATATTAAGTCAATTTGTAAGGATTTTCCTGATCTCTAATTTTCTTTAACTTCATGTCATCCCCCACTCTCTCCGTAGCAACATAGCCTTTCCCTCAGGGCACAGCATAGCCGTATAATCCTTTGCCATCCTGAAGTATAGACAACCATGGTCTGTAGTCATGGCAACAAAAAAGTAAAACACAATAGCTATGGCTTGAGCTAGGAGATTAATAAAATCCCTTGTTAAGAAAAGGAGTGAGGGTCACAAGACTCTCACCTGAGATACCAGCTAACTCCTCTCCTGCCCACCCTCCCCTGAGTTACACACGTCCTTGGGAGATGGTAGACAACAGACAAATTTGGCCGAGGATGGGACTCCATGGGCAGCATCTGCTGTATCATGATGCATCCTGAGGACAGGCTCTCCAGTGACACCGCTGTTCTGAGTCACCTGCTCCTCTAAGTCAGTCCTGGAAACTCCTTGACTCACCTGGACTTGTGCAGATCTGTTCTTTGATCTGTCTTTATACTGTCTGGGGCAAACACATGTATAGGCAGGTAGCCACGGAGGTCATAAGGAGGCATCAGACCCATAGGAACTACATTATAGGTGAATGTTCCTGGAGAGGAGTGGAATTTGGTTCCCAGCACCACACGGCAGCTCACAGCAATCTGTAACTCCAGCTCCAGGGATTGCAATGGACTCTCCTTGCCTCCAAGGGCAGTACACACATGCGGTGCCCATTCATACCTGCACAAACATTCACCTAGGAAATCAAAATAATCTGTTAAAGAGTCTACTAACTTCTGGTCGACAAACATGGCATTTCCTGTTTATTTAGATTTATTAGATTTTATTTTATCATTTTCATGTATTGTGAACGGAATTACAATTATATTTTAAGAGTCCTCAAAATTCTAAATTGTGTAAGTATATGCATATCAATCATTCACTAACACTATATTATGTCAGTTAAAATTAGATAAAATGTACTTTTTCTTTTATTACCTTGCATTTATCTACGGCACGTGTGTGTGCACAGGTGTGGGCACAGAGGTGTCATGCGCACATGTGGTCCTCAGAAGACGATGACCAGGTTTGGTTCTCTTTTCACAGAGTAATTTTAGGGACGTCATCAGGCTGGGCCATTAGTGCCTTTCCCGTTCAGCGAGGAGCAAGGGACCAACAAGTGGATTGAAATGCTGATTGCAATTTCCACACTTTAAGTTTCACCCTCCTTAGTAACAGGCTTTTAACTGATATGGAAAGGATGCCTGTGGGGAATTCGTGAATTTACCAGCTTTTAAAATTAAATTATTCCAGCTTATTATATTAGACAGGAAGAGGCTAAATCTTGTCATTTTGGAGGATTAGTGTTCAAATTACTTCTTTAGAAAAGGTCATTATCAGACTAATTGGCTCTTTTCACTGCAAACGTGGTATTGAAAGGAAAAGGTAGCTGGGCTGTGTGAGAACGTGAGGTCCGTGACAGCTGACAACGAAGAAGCCACTGGGAACTCGAGAAAAACTGAGAAGGGCAATGGTGTCAAGTAAGTTGTACATGGCTCTCGGAGGAAGATTGATGAAGCCAGCATCTCACCAATTTGCTCTTCTGGGCCATATTCACAGCCACTTAAAGACAAAGCAATTTTCAGTTGTCACTGGGGAAACCAGACTGATTGATCATAAAGGCAGATACACTCTGCAGTCTGACTCTGTCGGCATCTGTAGCATGTTTCTATGCAAACACAGACTCAAGGAAATTAAGTTCAGAAGCTCAGTACGTATGGTCTACATGCTTCTTTCCTGTTTCCATGGAGACAATGATGCTTTAAACAAGCTTTCATGATTTCACGTTACTAATCTGATATTTCTAAACTGAGATGAAGTTAGATATAATCTTGTATAATGGATAATGGTAATTAAGGAGACCCATCTAAAATTTATGTCAGAACTTACTTCTTTGGCTCTTAGACTTGGATATAAGCAATTCAATTTACAGTTTTACACTAATACATTCTGGACACATTATACTCCTCTGGACTGAGTCACTCGGGTGTCAGCATGACTAAAGAGGGAAGAGCCAATTAGAAGACTTTCCAAGGGCCTGTGTATCATGACATTTTGTCCCCATTATTTGAGAATAAAAATGAGACAGCCCAGAGAAATAAGAATCAAGTGTTCGATAAATTCTCCCATACAACTTGAGTCAAATAAAACCGTAATTCATCATAAGAAAGCAAAATGAGCCACAGGTCAAACTAATCTAGTATATTAATCTAGATAGAAAAGAAAATTTCTGTCAAAATGAGTGACAGCCAGAGTCTAGAGAAACGTCGGTAGACGAAGGGAAGGGTTTTAGAAGGGCAGCCCCTTCCCGCCCTTCCTGGAGGAAGAAGGATTTTCGCTGGCTCCACTAGACAGTGCTGACCTACCTGTCTGGATGAACGAATGAAGGCAGATACACAAGGTCCTCTGTTCAACAATGTCTAAATCTAGTGACTTCCAGTATAGCTGTATTCATCAAACACATGTGCTAGGGGTGTTTGTGTGACGGTTGTAACCATGGAAACAGGAGGAAAGCATCTTGATGGAAGATGAAAACTTCTGAACTGAGCTAAGTGACAGGATGGGAAGATGCTTCATGTGTCGACAAAGTTGGAATTCAGAGTCTGTATGCAAAAAGAAAAAAAAAAAGTTTAGGCCCATTTATCCAAGTGAGCCAGCCCGAGGGTAAGAACGAGAGAGCCCATTAACTGAGACTAAGTAGTGTAGAATTTTCTTCTCATAATACAACTTCAATAAAATGAAACTATAATTCACCTCGGGGCAGCTGAAGGAGCCTGCATGGTCTCTTAGGAAACAACCAGGTGGTTTTCCTGAGGAACACAGGGACCTTTACTCTTCAAATACTAATTGTCACCGTCAAATCACGTCTTTAAAGCCAATTTCTTCCTCTAGTATGTGTATGAGTATTTGCCTGCATGACGCTTACATACACCACAGGCATGTAATACCCCTCATGCTCAGAAGAGGGCGTGAAATACCGTGGGACTGGGGGTAGCTTTGAGCCACAGTGTGAGTACTGGATACCACATCTGGGTCCTCTGCAAGAGCAGTAAGGATGTTAACCTCCAAGCCAAATCTCCAGCCCTAACACATCTCACACCTGCCTAAACACAGCAAGTAAAAAGATCACAAATACCAAATACTTGGGCTCAGGCTAGGTTCTGAAATCTGCAGAGTTAAAACAAAGTATATATGCTAAGAAAACTTACAGATAATGTTAAGGACTAATCCAAGAATGTAGCTGGGAATAACAAAGATTTCAAAGATTCCTAGGTCTCTATCCTGGCTGGATAAATGGATGAACAGTATCTTGAGACTCATAGGGTGGAAAATGAGTATACTCTGACAACAAGTGCATTTTTCATTAATGATTCATTTGAATTCTTGTATCTTCAGTTAATTATAGGAAAATAATTTTAATCGGCTGTGCTTACTGAAACTGTTCTCATCCGTGACCCCTTGATTTATGCCACTATCAACAGTAATCATTGCAGACAAGGATAAAGATTCCTTGTCATTTTGTTATTGGGTTAGTGATGCATACAATTGAAGCAAATGGAAAGCCAAAAGCTACAGCAACCGAAATTAGTTTTGTGTGCAGAATAACAGAGGTGGAGAGAAGAGAGAGGGAGAGGGTTAGAGAGAGGGGGTAGAAGGGAGAAACAGCATGTGGGGGAAGAGATTGTAGCAATGTCGAGTCAAGGCATCACCTGCTGTCACAACATGAGTTAATTGAATATATTTAACAACAAGGTTAATTAAATATATTTAACTAACAACAACCAAGTGATAATCTTTAGAGTATCATATTTTAGGGAATTTCTGTCGTGAATATTTTTTTTATTAAAAATTTCTTCCTCCTTCCCGCCTCCCTTTCTCCTCCCCCTTCCCCCCACTGTCATGAAATTTTTGACGTACTGTTTTCATCTGTCTGAGATATGACGATGGTTGTATTCTTATCATATCAGTTATTGAACAGAACTGGCTAATAGAAGCAAGAACAAAAAAAGAACACATATGTTCTTTTTCAATCTCTTTCTGTTAGTGTCTTCTTTCTACCTCCCAATTTAGGCCACTGGTTCTGTGGAATAATGGTAGCATTTTCTTCTTACCAGAATGCTCTTTCACTTGACTCCAACAGAAATATAACAACTTCCACAACACTCACTATCCCGGAAAAAAGCTGTGTCCCTGGTCAGATCTTTCAACCTTTCACTGTCTGTGAAGTGGCAACTGGCATCTGCGTGGAAATTGCTCTATAGATGAGCTCAGGAGTCATGGAAACTGTGACAAGCCTAACTCCCAAGCCCTTTGTGTATGAGAAAGGGAAGGTGCATTATGATCTTCAGTGGGGGACAGAGAACCCTGGGGACATCTTCACGCTGACTCCAACCTTTGAAAACACTTCTCTGCATAGACAGTACCCAGGTTCATGCTTGTGCCTGTCACAGCTGGGAGAAAAGACAGCCTACTTCAAACAGACACCTGTCACATTGACACGGATTCTTCTCAGGAAGTTCTTCTGGCTGGAGAAAACTCATCAATGGCAATAAACATAGTTGATGATATAAACATATTATAGTGAAATTAAAAGCTTCCTCTGCTTCCAGTTTATCCTGGCCAGGACGTTTCTTAGGGGAACTTATGCTTGTTATAATGAGAAAATGAACAACATACAAAATCAATAGATTCTTGAATACCTGTAATATCACATCCTCTGGTGTATGAATAATAAACTCGGTCATTTCTTTTTTTTTTTTTTCTTTTTTTGGTTTTTAGAGACGGGGTTTCTCTGTGGCTTTGGAGCCTGTCCTGGAGCTAGCTTTGTAGACCAGGCTGATCTCGAACTCACAGAGATCCACCTGCCTCTGCCTCCCGAGTGCTGGGATTAAAGGCGTGCGCCACCATCGCCCGGCTTGTCATTTCTTTGAATAGACTGCACACTCCCTCGTCTTCAGTCTGGACCTCTTCTGTCCATGTTTGCCCACAGAAATCTAGAGTTTAAATGAGGCAATAACTCTAGTACAATGAATTGTAAATCCCATAAAGGGTTTGGCACATGTTCCCTCTTCCTCTGCAGGTTTAATAGAGACCCCTTTCTAGGACCTCAGAGTTACTCAAGAGTATCACTCAACACTTACAGCAAAGTCAGTACCAATCATCACTGCCCCTCCCCACTATGGAGACTTCTGTAAGAAAACATAGCTACTCAGAGTTTGGAGTTTTTATATTACAAAATGTTCACTGTCCATGCAAATTTTTATTAGTTCTCTGAGAATTTTGTACAATGTGTTTAGGGCATACTCACCTTTTCCCCAACTCCTCCCCTATCCAACCCCCTTTCCCACTCACCCAGCTTTGTGTCTTTAAAAATAAAACCCATAAAGTTTCATTTGTGCTACCCATATATTCTTATATGCGTGGTCTTCCATGGGAGCGTGGTTGACTTAGCAGGAGATACGCTCTCCCTCTCTTAGCACCTCAGCCAGGAGTGAGACTTTGTGCCCACTTCCCATCTCCATGCTGCGACTTGGTCTTGCTTGAGCATTTGGCATGGCTTTGCATGATGTCACAACTGGATATGTGCACTTGCTGTGCTGCATCTGGAAGACACTGTTTCCTTGTAGCCATCTTTCACTTCTGGTTCTTAACAGTCTTTCCGACCCACTTCCATAATGATCCCTGAGCTTCGGGAGAGAGAAATGATATAAATGCACATGCACACACACACACGTGCGTGCACGCGCGCGCGCACACACACACACACACACACCCTATTTAAGATTGAACATACCATGTCACTTGCTCTCCTCACCTTGACCGGTTAAGTACGCTATCCAGTGGCCACTAGAAAATGTATAACTAATAAAAGTAATCTGTCATCTCTAAAATGAGCATCTTACCTACCACTAATGTATATTTGTGCAATGATACTTTAATTGATATAAATTAATCCAAAAGCATCACTATTTATAAACCTTATTTACCAAAGCATTAGATAATCATTGCTATTTCTGACTTGTTCCAATGCAAATTAAGATACAGACTTTAAAAGCTTACTTATTGGAAAGTTATCATCCCATGTAAGCTATCAGCATGCTTATAGCTGGAGAATTTCAGATTGGAGGGATCTCAAAATCATCTTTTCCAATGCTTTAAATTCAACTGCTGCAGGTTAGTAAGATAAAGCTATCTATGCAAAGTTATCCTTCAAATTCAAAATAGACTGATGGGGTCTACAGTGTTCTATACCCATGAGATGCACTGTTAAGCAGCGCTTGGAAGTGATGAGCTGAATCTACGTCCAGCTACTTGGATGGATTTTAAAACTAGTGTTGAGATTAGATGTGTGCCCAAACCAAAATACTGCATGTGTAATTTCACAACGGGCTCTCACAGAAGCTAAGTGTGACATGTTGTCAGCCACATCGACTGTGTTTCCAGTTGAATGAGTCTGCACCAGAGGAGCATGGCTCCGTTGGGTGTGTTAAATACAGAGATCAACAGCCGAGGACATGGAAGGAGCTTGAATCTTCCTTTAGTTGGTTATCCTGTGGACTTAGGAGTAACATCACCTCTAATCCACTCGTCCCATGTGGGAAGAACAAAGGAAGGAAGAACAAGGAAACAGAGAAAGGGGAGAAAATGCTTCTGGTAATAGGCTTCCTAATCTTCAGGGGGACAGAGTATTATTTTGTAGCTGCACAATAATTATCCCAATAATTCAGCATTAGAACCCACAAAATGCCATTTACTTTGATTTATGTAAGCATTCACACACACACACAAATATATTTATTGAAAATAAGTATATAATTCATTAAATAGAATTTTACTTCACATATTTATAGTCTCTGCTCAGATGAGAAAATATAATTTAAAAACACAACTATACACAGTTTGACTCCATCACTGATGCATGATCACTAATAGACCACTCTTTTCTTTCCCCTGCTGCCTGGCCTCTGGACCCGCCCCTTAGAAAGCTCGCAAGGCTTAAGCCTTGACAGCCACACCTCCGGCAAGTCTATGTACTGTGGTCCAGAACTCTAATTATCAATGAACTCCAATAACCAAGTCAACCCCTATCTTCCCACTCTCCTCAGCCACAGTTGAAGGCCCCTGGAAGCCTCCCTGCTCTCTCTCCAGAGAAACCACAGTGTGTCAGCCATAAATTTCTGTTCCTCTTGAGGCGTGTGTGGCTAAGTTATGACCTCAGACCAGATATTGATGAGTGGATTTTATCCGGCCCAGAGGTCACCGCAAATTGGAAATAAAACAGACAGATGCTCATTTCCTTCCTTGGCCCTTCTAACAGCACCGCAATCCTGAGGGTCCAGAACAAGGAAGACATGCTAAAAGGCAACGTGCATTGGTTATTTCAGTCCTTCTGCCTGGCATTATCATTAGATCTGTGAATATCGCGTTTTTATCCTGTTTCATTTTGAGTAAAATAAAAATAGCACTTGAGCAAAAAGAAGGCTTTTCTAAACCACCGGGAATGTGTTACCATGGCAACGTGATCAACAAAAAATAGCAACGCTGATGTTGACCCAGGATTCCTTCCTGATAAGCCAACATGGCAAACAGACAAGACCTGCAAAGACTTTAAGGGCAAATATCACTAGGATTCAGCATGAACTCACTGTGAGGCCATGTGAACCCTGACCTGGAAAGCCAGCAGACAAAGAGATCAGACTCTGCCATCTGACTGCGTATTCCGCCTTGATAAGGTACACCTGTTTTTCAGGATACCCAAAAGAACAGGTTGTCAGACCCTTGTTCTTTTAAGTGAGGAGCACATATCTAAGTCTTGCGGTAGCTGAACAGAAAACGTCAAAACTAAACAAAAATAAACAAGCAGTAAAATATTAATATCTAATACCTAATAGAGAAAAATAGTAGAAAGGCTTTAAAAATTGTAGGATTTACTTCTCGGTATGTGTATCTGTGTATGCACGTGTGTGTGTGTGTGTGTGTGTGTGTGTGTGTGTGTGTGTGTGTGTGCGCGCGCGCGCGCGCGCGCACGCGTGCCCACAGAGAAAGGGTGTTTGATGCCCTGGAGGCAGTTGTCGGCCATCTAATAAGGGAGCTGGGAACCAAATCCAGATCCTCTGCAAGAGCAGCCAGTGCTCTTAACCTGAGCTATCTCTCCAGCCCCTACAATTTTAATTTTCATGTATTTATAAATAGACTGGGAACATTAGTACCTCATATCTTAATACATTTGCACAATATTCACATCAACATAAAGGTATTTTTATCTAAATAAGATACAATAAAATAGCCTAATAGTCAACCTTTGAATAAAATTATTTAGCAAGCCTTTTGTCTCTTCCTTCATTCAGCTTGCCTTTTCTCCTCTACAGCTTTATAACTTTCAGAACCACCCTAGAACATGGTACCTCTCTGCTCTCCTGTCCACGCAGCTGCTCTAACCCAATAGTGCTAAATTGTTATCTATCTACTTCCCAATTTAAGACCGGCTTTTATACACAACTCACTCCATCTTTAACAAGACATAACTCGAGACATTTTGACTGTTATTTTTGGTGCTTTCAAGTGGTGGCTGCTTCAGGCCGATCACCACGCCTGACAAAGCTGAAAAACAGACACTGTCCGGTCACCACTGCGGTGTCACCTGATGGGAGTTCATGGTTGACAGTTTGGAGAATGACAGCTTCCTCTGTAAAAAGTCAACAGCACCCAAGAATTATTTGTAAATTTCCTTAAAATATGTCTCCTGCTTCAGAAATAATTCAAAGCCTCTCTAAGGAGCTGAACGGATGGTTATTATTAGCTGGTTATTTCGCTTAAGAAATTGAGACAGAGGGATAAGTTATTGTCCTGATGAACACGTAGCTAATGGCTGCAAAGTTTAGGTGTCAGCCCAGGTCACTGACTTCAAAATCACAGCCTCTTTCAAGTATATAGTGCTGTCTTTTCCTTGGCCTTGGGTTCTTAGTTTTAATTTATTTGTTCTAAAGCTTTTAGTTTCTATTAGTATTCAGATACCTCCTTCCTCCTTAAAGTAATGTGTCTGTTTTTGAGAAAGAAAAGAAGTAGAGAAAATGATCTTTGTTTGGGGAGAGACATGGCGCTAATCTTTTTGTGGTAAGATTTACTTAGGATTTACCCTGAGCTATGCTGGCAGACTCTAAGCTCAAATAGCAAAGATGACCTTGAAATTCTGCACAGCCCTGGATTTAATCTTCAGCATGGAAGTAAAAAGAAAAATCTAGCTGAAAATATTCAAGTGTTACCCATGATATTGTAGAAAGGTGTGTGTGTGTGTGTGTGTGTGTGTGTGTGTGTGTGTG
>NC_022009.1:103980020-103992297 GCF_000317375.1 Microtus ochrogaster
GAGCATGCATACTAAGCCAGTTTGCCATCACAATAACAAACACCTGAGGCAAATGACGGTTTGCTTTTGGTTAAGTCTTGAGAGACTTCAGCCCGTGGTGAGACAAGCTCATTGCTTAGACTCTGCTGGCAGGTATACCAGATGGCATCAGTGCAAAACATGTGAATTCACAGACAGCTCATCTGACTGCCAGGAACCAAAGAAAAGGGAGTCGCCCCCAGAGGTCAAATACCTCCCAATAGGCTCCATTCCCGCTGCTCCCTGATATCCATGAAGACACATTTGCTGTGATTTGTGTAATAGAAAGTTGGAGAACCAATATCCAGGCAGGAGGTATAGGCGAGATTTCTGGGGAAAGCAAGGAAGAGGAGATGAATCTAGGCACAGCAGAGATTTTAGGAAACACAGAAGGTGGAGTCACCAGCAGCCGTGGAGGAAGCAGCGTGAGCAGTAGAGAGAGATGAGGTAACGAGCCATGGGACAGAACATAGATTAAAATAAATGGGCTAGTTTGAGTTAGAAGAACTAGAGAGACAAACCTAAGCTAAGGCCGAGTTTTCATAATTAATAATAAGTCTTCATAGCCGTGTCATTATTTGGGAGCTGGCTGGCAGGACAGAAAAAGACTCCTTTTGAGTCGCTGCTGCTCCTCTGCCCCTTTCCTTTAACTTACTATTTGCAATTGTATCCCAAATAATTTTAACTTCAGAGTTCTCTGCTTGCTTACCTCACCCTCTTAGACACCTGGGAGACGACCTTCGGGGGCAAGGAGCTGAAGGATCCAGCCTTAGCCCATAGGCTGCAGAGCCCAGTGTGGCCAGCAGAGGGTGCTGGCACGAAAGGAAAGAAAACTCCTCAACCGATGGTTCTGAAAGACCTCTGATGTTTCCCTGTTCTGTTTTCAACAGCAGCCTAAAAGATAAGAAAGGCAAGAGACTCCAGCTTCAACTGAATGGACGTCCCTCCCCAGTCTTAAAAAGACTGACCATTTGGACACCCAGCTTCCCAAAGGAAATGCTACTGGACATAAAAAGGCAAAAAGGTCAGCGGTAAAGATTGTCTGTAACTTCAGACTCCCATTTTCATCCGTGCATAAATCTCCCAACAGAAACCAAAAAAGAAATTTCCTCAAGTGGACCAACCATAGACATCCAAAGTGTAACCAACTCATCAAACACCCGAGCTAGTTCCAGGACAGGCTCCAAAGTTACACATAGAAACCCTGTCTTGAAAAGAACAAAAAAGAAAAAAGTGGAAAAAAAAATTCTTATAGCTCGTTTATCATATCATAGTGGAGTGTAAAATAATAGCCCAAATAATGGCTAGAGCGCTGTTTAAATGCAAGGGTGTTGCACAACATGCTCATGTGGGTCACTGAAGGAGTTAGGAGAAAACAAAATGGCTCTTGGAGTCGAGTGAAAACATAAAGGGAACGTTCCAGAACCCTTGGGATCCAGCAAAGACAGTGCTAAGATTGCTTGAGCTATACCTGTTAGTGCTTGTGTTAAAAAAAAAAAAAACCCAAGTTGTTAAATAATAAACCTTTCACAGTTCTTAGAAAGAATAGAGCAAGCCAGCCTCAGACACAACTTCCAAAATGAATCTCTAAGGATCAAGATAGAAATTGATGAACTGGAGATTAACCAGTGATGAACACAAGAAGGTAAGTTAGAGACAAATAAAGCAGGATTGGCAAGCCCTTAGGCAAGCTAGTCTCAAAAAGAGAGATGTTTAGAACAATAAATATGAGCTATCAAAATCAACTCATTAGGATCTGAGACCTCAGACAGATCTCTGCCAAGATCTACAAGCATCTCAGTATTAGTCAATATAACGAGATACTGGTAGAAAAGAAAGAGCCAGTAAAATTGCCCCAAATTCCAGGTGTCTTATATTTAAATATCTCTAAAAAGGTGGATAAATAAATCACAAGACTTGGGTGTATATACAGTGAGGTTTTATTTAGTTATAAAAGGTAAAATTATATAATTCATAGGAAAATTGATATAACTGAAGGTTGTTCCATATAACACCTATTGTCCCACGTAATAATCTACACAACATGCATACTGTTCCCCACAATAATCTACACATTATTATTACTGGAAACATCCACATTATTTTCAATTATCTACATAACATACATATTGTTGTACACAAAAATCTACACGATTTACATATTGCTCCACATAATAATCCATATTCAGGCAGCTTAAAACCGCATTTTCTTTCTCATCTAGAAGGTATATGTCTCTCTCTCTCTCTCTCTCTCTCTCTCTCTCTCTCTCTCTCTCTCTCACACACACACACACACACACACACAGACACGATTGACAGGTGTCACAAATACATGACTGGCGTTAATTTTGAACAGTTAAATGCAGAGGAAGTATGTGTACAGAGGTAGAAGCGTGAGATGGACTCTAGAACATTCCTGTGAGAGAGAGAAGGCTCCCAAGGAAAGGGGAACAATAATCCACGTTGTGCGTTTGTCTTAATTCTGAACAAGACTTGAACAGACCAAATGTGACAAAGCGGAAGTTGGTGTTTTAGTAAATTCTTTCTATTGTAACAACCATTCTTCCTTTATTGTAGAGTCTGACTGAAGGAATTCTGGTAGCTATTTGTGGACCGGAGCAGATGATTAGGATACTTAGGTCTCTGCCTACATCAAGACAGAAGGCTTGATGTGGGCAATATCAAGAGTGCCAAAGATGACTGGGATTGTGAACACGAGAAAGTTTCCTAAAAATTCTATATGTGTGTGTATCTACACTTCTCTCTCTTTACCTCTTTCTCTCTCTAGAGAGGGGAAGCAGAGTTAAGTGTCGTTACTGAACACGGAGATAATGCTCCTCTCAGAAGTCACAGTTTACCAACAAAAACCCAATGACAAGTGTGGAATGCAGCCCTTCGAGTTGTGGGTCAGAGGTCATCCCACCCCACGCAGTACAGGATTTTCCCATTCCTCTTGTTTGCCAACCAGAACTTGACAGCAAGAGCCTATTGATGAAGACAACACATACTTCAGTCGTAGGACATGAAGAAACAGGCTGGTATCTGTCTAGAAATGTCTTCACTGCTTGAAGCCTTCATAGCACAGGAAGCTGCTGTGCAGGCTACAGGGAGAGAAAAGCCACCAAGAGGCTTATCCAACTGTGAAGCTTCTGAGCTACAGTAATGATTGTCCTGGCAAGAGGTGCCTGCGGAAGCAATAGCTGACATTCTGGCGGAAGGATTCACACACATGCACAGTTAGGTGGTACCAATTTTTGACTCAGTAGCTTAAAATAAGTAAACAAACAAGCAGATAGACAGAAGGACATGACATTGAGAAGGGGAGGGAGGATCTGAGAAGAGTTGGATGATAGCTGGGTTATGATCAAAATGCATTGTATGTATATGTGAAATTCTCAAAGAATACAATAAGGTGGACCGTGCTAGAGGAAGACACACAATACCAACCTCTTGCTTGCATGTACAGGCACACGTCAGTCCATGTAGAAAAAAAAAAACAAACCAGAAAGTGAAGCAATGGATTTTCAACCATTTACTGCATGTCTGCTCTTCTTCCAGATTTGACATCACTTAACAGTCACTTCTTACATTGGCCTTAAAAATTTCTTGGTTGTCGGATCACTGGGTTCAGGTGTGGCCGCATTGCTTCTTCAAAACTCCCAGGAACCCACAAGGATGACCCCAGCTAAGACTCCTAGCAATAGTGGAGAGGGTGCCTGAACTGGCCTTCCCCTGTAATCAGATTGGTAACTACACCTAATTGTCAGCCTTCATCCAGTAACTGATGGAAGCAGATGCAGAGATCCACAACCAAGCCCTGGGCCGAGCTCTGGCAGTTTGGTTCAAGAGAGGGAGTAGGGGGTTGTATGAGCAAGGAGGCTCCAGATCATGAGAGGGAAACCCACAGAGACAGTTGGCCTGAGCTTTTGGGAGCTCACAGACTCTGGAGCAACAGTTAGGGAGTCAGCCTGGAGCCATCCTAGGCCCTCTGCCTGTGGGTGACAGTTGTGGAGCTTGGTCATTTGTGGGACTCCTAGCAGTGGGACCAGGACACGTCCTTCACGTATGAACTGCCTCTTTGCCTATGGTGGGATGCCTTGCCCAGCCTTAATGCAGGGGAAGGAGCTTGGCTCTATCTCAACGTGATACACCACGCTCTGTTGACTCCCATGGGAAGACTTCACCTGAATGGAGACAGAAGAGGAGTGGTTGGGGGGGGGTTGAAGGGAAGTTGTGGGAGGAAGCGGGAGGAGTGAAGGGAGGGTATGTAAAATAAATAGACAAATAAAAAAAAGCATACCTAAAAACGACTATAGTTGTTATCTGAACTGCCGTAACTGTTGACTTGAAAAAAAAAATAATGAATTTAAAAATAAATTACATAAAATAAGAACTAAACAAGATTTCTTGGAAGGGGTTGTTAATTCCTACTTGGCTGGCATTTTGAACTTAAGTTATTTCCTATGAATTTCAATTTATCAATTTAATCAGAACATAATAGATAAGTTTCTAAACACACTTGCACGTTGTATTTTCTCCACTAGAGGTCTCCAGAGAAATACAAAGTAGATGGTGCTGATACAAAATACATTTGGTAGTAATGTACAAACTCATCTGATTCACTGAGGGTGAAGTTTACATGACTGGCTACTTAATAGGAGAGTGAATCCACCACATAAAGGGCTTTCAAAGGCAGAGTCTAAGGAGGCAGCACACCATTCCCCATCATCCCCAAAGGCTTCTGCCCAACATAGTCAGCAGTCAAGAGACCATGATTCTTCCTTTGGTGTGCAGTGAGCCCTGAAGCTGAATATGGTTCCAGTGTCTTCCCTGTGTCACAACAGACTGTGTTTGGAGGCTCTTGTGGAAATCCATGAAAATACTACTAAAAAGAAGGCTTTAGGAGCCCCACTTCGCATAGCCAGCCTTTGCAATGTGTTCTTATGAATAACCAAGCCTATAGCTTGTCTTCTTAACTTCTCCAGACTGACCACTGATGTTCAATTTTATTTCACTTATATACATATTTTAAAGATGGGAAATCAATACAAGATTCTTACTTAATTTACATTCTTTCAACTTAATAATTTTAAAGAAAGATTTTGGTCTTCTCAAAGAACCCAAAGACCCCAGAGTCTCGCCCAGCATTTCCCTTTGCAGGACTATAATCCAGGCATTAGATAAGGCTAGCAGTCCCATAGCCTATGTGCCTAAGTGCTGAGGGTGGAGCTTTCCCTAACAAGGTGCAAGATTAACTTCAAGTTTGGGCTAAACTTTAAGTGTGGGTTGTGCTGTGTGATCTACACGCAAGCCACTTGAAGCTCAAGTGTCATGACAACCCATGAACCATATCATACGTTGATATGCACACGATACAAGCGAGACCGTGGACAGAGCGCTCTGAGTTTGAACACGCAGGTTTACAGAGAGCTGAGTCCATGAGGAGCCCCCGGAAGTGCAGGAGTTTGAGGATGGTTACTCACTGGTGAATAAGCCTGGCAGTGTGGTGACCTCATGGTCTCCGGAGGCTAGATCACAGAGAACTGCCTATAAATCTGCTTCCCAGGCCTAGAGACAAGTGGCCCTGTCTCCCAGAGACACTATCGCTCTTCAGTTACATAATAAACCATTCTTTCTCACTAATGACTTAGATGCCTGGGTCAGACTTTGCATCCCTGGAAAGTCAGACTTCATTTTCCTGACTTCCGTCATCTTCCCGACTGCTAGGAACATTGCAAGGTCCACTAGGGTCAGGGTCCTGTAGTGGAGCAGAAGAGAAAGGGTCCTGTGTGGAGAGAGTGTGACTTCAATGAGGACCCCGGAACAGAATGTGTCCCTCCACAGATTTTTTTCCCAGTCTTTTCCACAACGTGAATCCACTTCTGTCCTCGGATTTAGAGTCACCCCCCTCTCCCCTCACCCTTCCTTGAACTGTCAGCTGCGGCTCAGAATCCCGTCTTTAGCCTTGGACTTTCTCCCGCTAATTAAATGCAGCATCACTTTTCTGGCCTGGCCTCAGTTTCGCTCTCCTTGTTCTTTGGATTTGCTAGTGGATTGTGTGTCTTCTGGATCTCATTTGCAAGACCCTCCCTGATGTCAGCACTGATCCGAATCGTGACTATCTGAGGAGGGCTGGCATTTGTTGACCTCTGTGGGAGTTTTGTCAGTTTCAAACATGGTGCTTGGGGTGCAAAGATTTCAGATTTCTATTATTGGAAACTATAAAAAGGGCTTCAGAACGCCTTTTGTAATATGCTCTGCCTTGTGCAAAGAAGTTAAACCTGTATTGTTTGTATATGGCACAGTAACCTCTTAAATGTCACCAAAAGCTTTCTAATCGCCAGTTAATATTATATAGACCATATATGTATGAGATAGGTCTGTCTATTCATGAAGTGGTTTTCAACAGCCCACCCTCTGTAAAATCTAAGAGGAACGAAAAGCTATTGTAAAAGTGAACAAGACAAAAAGCATATAAAGTTAGAACCATTTCATTTCAATTAGTATAAATAAAAGATCAGTGGTATTTATCACACAAGTATTCTGGAAGGAACACAGTTGAGTTTTCACGATGCCTTCTCTCTAAGCTCTCCCCGGATTGTTTTGTGCGCTTTCAACCCTTTAATACCAAGATTTCAGAAGTGACAGAGGCCTCTGACTCATGCTCAAACTGTGCTGCATGATCATGTCCCTAATAAATCAGCCGCTTGTCGCAGAACACTCCAAGGCAATTCCCGCAGGGGGCCTACACATCTCTCTCTAGATAAGGAATTCTCTCTGGCCTAATGCGCAAACATTCCCCTTAAACTTTTCCAGCTGGAAAACATAAAGAGTGTATATCTTGCTCGTGGGAAAACAATACTGATATTCGTAACAACACAGCACAGAAGGCACTGTGCATGCATTCAGAGATTACTGGCCGTTTTCATTCCCAGCCTAATGGCCTTTCTGGTCCTTTGGCTTCTTCATCAAAAGCATCCTCCACATCTGACACAGCCATCGTGTGTGAAGAGGTTAAAAAAAAAAGCGCCTTCCCTCAGCTGGGGATGTTGAAGCCCAACACCAAGAGAGTTCAGTTGTTCTTTCAAAAATCGCAAGGATAGACTTGGCAGCAGCCCTGTTTCTTAATATGCATTTAATTACCACATTACTTCTGAGTTAGTAATACTTGCTTCCAGGGCTTATCAGGATATGCAGCCTGTGTGTAATAAAAAAGCAATAAAAAGCAAAATTTTATTATATACATACATAGATATGTGTGTGTGTTTCAAAAGTTAAGGATACTCTCCCAAAGTAGATCTTTGTTAATTAACTCTTTATGTTTATTGAGAAGTGAAATGACATAGCCCAAATTTTATAGGTGTGCAAGGAACGTGCATATTAACTGTAGAAACCATACTTTATATGTGTTGTAAATCTAACCAGCATTTGTGTTAAATTCCCTTTGTGATGTCTTTTCTGGTGAAAAATAACCTCAGTGTTCTGTTGTGGAATGGTTGTGATAAGATCACACCAGCAAAGCAACAGAGCTCAGAGATACTGAGTGAAAGCGGCAGACGGCAGAGTTCCCCACTCCCAACGCCGATCCGGCTTTGTTCATAAACAAAACCTATATAGACGAAAGCCAGGCATTCTGTGAAAGCCAATAAAAGTTCCGTATGCTCAGAACCCAGTAGACTTTCACTGGCAGCCCAGAGCTGTTGGTGCTTCTGGAAAGCATCTGGAAGTCTCAGGTTGCTCCAGCGCCCCCTCCCACAGCCCCATGCTCCCTCCCACCGCCCAGAGGTATATAAACTCAGCTCTCCAGAGCCCAGGCCAGTTCTCTTCCTGGACGGAGCTCAGGGCTGAAGATGGTTCCTCTCCTGTCCTTATTGGCTCTGCTGCTGCTGCTGTGTGATCTCAGCCCTGCAAACGCCAACAATTACTATGACAAGGTCCTGGCTCACAGCCGCATCAGGGGTCGAGATCAGGGGTGAGTCCCTGGCTTCTTTTAGGTTATTTTTCCACTTAGCCTTTTCTAGAAATATGTATGAAATTCTTTATAAATGTGCCTCAGGGTGGATGTTGGGCTTTTGTTGCTGTTTTACTTATTGCAAGGTGACAGGAGAAGGAGAAATGAGTATTCCTGCAAAAGTGTGTGTGTGTGTGTACATATGTATGTGTATATATATATATGTATATATATATATGGCTACTACAACATATATGTCTTAAATGCATAAGAATTACTGTCAGCATAATTATTATTACTTTATGTGGATTACTAATTTTAATGTGATTAACAAATTACAATAGGCTAATCCTTTATCATTTGGTTCACTTGAGTTTTTATTTCCTTCTGAAACTGCAGAACATGGCTTTCAAAATCAAAGAGTCTTCTGTTAGATGGTGTCATGTTAAACGCTTTGAAATACCTCACGGGATCTCAGCACAAATTTTACTTGATTTATATATGAAAATTAAACTCTGATCTGAATAATTAGTTCTCCTAATTCTTTGAAGTATTTTTATCTTTTAGGAGAAATGTAGGATTTTAAAAGTTATGAGAAACAACTTAGCAACTTAAGCAAACATCTGCACTTTTTACATGTGTCTCTTGGCGTCGCTCCCAAGTCTTAGAGGGTTTTCTTAATGCTCAGAGCACTCCCCCAACAGTGAGGCAGGATTGCCAGCCCTTTAAGAGAAAGCAGACTTGAAATTGCAATAAAGAAACACGTTTATTTGTCCTCGTCAAAGAAACAAACTTCCTTTCTGTAAAGGCATTGCTCCAAACTTACTTTGGACACTAATCTGCTTCCCTAAAGTACCAAGGGGACCACAGAGCAGAGTAAGTAAGAAGGTGGGTGTCCTTGGCTGTCAGTCTCCCACTGTTCAGGTGAACCCTAAAGCCTCCCATCCTCCAATGAATGCATGCTCAGTTTAAAAACAAGTGTGTGTGTGTGTGTGTGTGTGTGTGTGTGTGTGTGTATGTGTGTGTGTGTGGAAAGGTCACTATTAACATTAGTGTGTACATAAATCCAAACTTGGCTAAATAAAATTCTGTGTGAATATTTCTATCTGGTTAACTTTTTAAAATGCTGATATTGTTCTCAAATATACAATGCATCTTCCCTCCTTTACCCCCTCTCTTCCCCTTCCTCCTCCCTTTCTTCTTTCCTCCCTCCTCCCCCTCCTCCCCCATTTCTCTTCTCCTCCCTCCCTCTCTCCCTCCCTCCCTCCCTATCTCCCTTAGACTTTTGCGTTTCCTGAGACTCAGTAGGACTGGCTCAGGAGTTAGATTGGCACAAAGTTAAAAATCCCATCTTGGAATGTCAATTCCTAACCTCTCTCTTCAGCCACCTGACCTGAAACTCTGAAGAGATGGTAGCCATGCGGATTAACTCTTTTTTTTGCCTCCCCTTTCCTTCCCAGCCCCAATGTCTGTGCCCTCCAGCAGATTCTGGGCACCAAAAAGAAGTACTTCAGCTCATGTAAGAACTGGTACCAAGGTGCTATCTGCGGGAAGAAAACGTGAGTCTCGCTCTTTTCTTCACTGACAGTTTCATGATGAGCAGGGATTTCACTAGCCTCTTCTTGGGCACACGACCCAGTCTGAAAATCCTGTCCAGTCTCCTGAGTGTTTAAAGAGAGGCTCATCTGCACAGACAGAGAAACTGCTCTCATCTCTCTTCTTCCAGGAGTGGATTTCTCTCCAAGCCCATCAGCTGGCGGGGAAGGGGCCAAAGCCAGTCCCAGGCCAGCAAGATATGGCCTGAATCAGTAGAACAAACATGGTTTCTACTCCGTTTGCCCTCCTTGTTGTTTGGTCTTCCTTTGTCTTAAGAGAGTCAGTTAAAGTCTGTGTTTCATTTGCCCTTCTCACATCTACACACACACACACACACACACACACACACACACACACACACACAAGATCAGGGAGAACAAATTGATCTGAAACATAAGAATTTAAAATCCCAAATCAATGTTTCTCCAGTCATCTAGAAGTTATGGAAAAGGTTCCACATCAGCCCCGAATTTTCTCTGAAGCATAAAGTAAGAAATGAATTGCATTTTCCACTTCTTCGTAACCATTGATGCCCTTCACAAACTGCCTGATCTCCAGGGGACCATGAAGGTGGCAGCAGAAGTCCATTACTCTATTGAACATCCCAATGGCTAACGGGATAATTTTTTTTAGCTTAGTGATCCAACTATGGCTTAGTTGTATCTTTGGCTGATCAACTTAAAGCTAGAAAGAATTATTGCCTATGTATTAGATAACCTTATCGATTTATTTGACTGTCATCATGGGTAGGAAAACTAAAATCCCTGGATCTATAAAGGTTAGGAATCACTTAATGCCAGATAATTATTTTACAAGGAGGGCGCTGTCTCCAAAGTGGGGGCAGTTTAGTAAACCAGACAGGGTGGCCATGTCTTTCCAGTGATGAAAACCATGGCAAGGGCTTCTTCTCACCCCATCAGCCTGAGCTGCATCCTCTAAGCTGTAGTCTTGAGGGCAGCAGGGTCTGATGATCTGCTCTCACACCATGATGAACTTCAGGGACCCACCAAAGAGTAGAAACATTGGTCCACAACTTATTTCAGCCAGGCGTGGTAGCTCATGTCTATAACCTCAGCACCCAGAAGGCCAAGGCAGGAAAACGACCCCAAATTCTAGGACAACTTGAGCTCCAAAATGAGACATACTCAAAATTAATGTAAACAAATATATATGTATGTATGTATTCATATATATATAATTTCTAGCCTTGGGCTACTGGTCCAAACACTCAACACAAAACTATTGAATCTGGGGAAGTCAGTGATCTTCCCACGCAGAGTATGAGGAAAATGTTTCTATGATCTTCCCGGAAATTAAGGCAGTCTTATTTCCATTATGTAATTATATTTGAGATGCCAAAGTTGTCACGCAACAAAAGACTCTTGTTTTCCATTAAACAAAAGTTCTGCTTGTAGCCAGACATTTTACCAAAGCTGTAACAATGTCCCCTTAGCAAAATTTCCTCCAGGATCTTCCATTTCAAATCAGATTTACATCTCTTCGCTGAAATAAATGTAAATGCTGGTCTCGAATAACCAAAGAAACCAGTACTGTGGATAGGGAGGAAGCCTGGCTTGCCCTCCCTTCCCTTCTGCTCAAGTTGCCAGCGTCTACTGGGTTCTGGCAGCTTTCAACTTGGCTTCTGGTTAAAGAGCTGCTTTGGGAATTTACCGGAAGGAGCAGAGCGGGTCTCAGGAAAAGCACAAGCATTCCTGGGTCTTAGCTTAAGGTGTTGTCTAAAATAATGGAGCATCCATTTCATAAAGCATTCTGCAGGCTCCCTGTGTGATGCCAGTGGTGTTTACAGCTGGTTTTCAGTGATGTTTCTGTGACTGCTCAGATAGTGAGGAACTATCTAAGCTGTGCAGAGCAAGGACTGATCCTTCTTCTTGCTTTCTTCTACTTCTTGCTCACACAGGAAAATGGATTTTTGTGTAGCATACATGGTCTCTGGGGACAAAATGCTTTAGTTGTATTGGAAGTGTTAACTCAGTTAAACACATTGTCCACTTATCAGTTGAAATCACGGACCACTGTGCTACAAGCTCACCCCTCTACTGCATGCCTTCCCTACTTTAGAGCTGAGCCTCAGATTATATGAGCGTGTCATTATTATTATACTAGTGTGTCATTACCTTTGTCTCACAATGGCATGTCCTGTTCTCATGTATCCTCTAGCCTCTAGATTAACTATAGCTAGACATACTTCATCTTATTACTTATAATGTGCATACATCAAATTCATGAGGACATTTAATTAATTCCTCCATAGTCTATTTATTTCCGTGGAGACCTGTGTAAGTAAAATTGTCACCAAGGGGAAAATTAAGATTTGTATTAAGGTCAAATGAAGTTTCCCTGTTCCAGGTGCAACCAACTCTTGAAACTACAGAGAAAGTTAAACTAGAATAGGAAAATTTTTAACTTGTAAATCATAGTTAAATTAATAATAATGTTATTAAGTAATTAACTAGTAAAAACTACTGACAATTTAAAACCTAAGTAACTGTGTCTTAGTCAGAAATGCAGTTGACTGCTTGCCTTAAATGCACAAAGCCCTGGGTTCAATCCCCAACACCACATAAAACCATTGGCTTTCATCCTACCATTTATGGGATGAACTCAAGAGGATCAGTTTGGAGACATTCTCAACCTCAGAGGGAATTCAAAACCAACCAGGGTGTGGGAGATACTATCTTATGGGGGAAAAAA
>NC_022009.1:103992448-104000736 GCF_000317375.1 Microtus ochrogaster
CACATGAGATAAGATTATATGAATTATATGGGTTAATGTATTTCTATTGTTTCAAGGTAGCATATCCCAATGAGTATTCTTTTTCTACACATACCTAACAAAGTTATTCTAAAACCACTCTTTTGAGATTCACAGCCATTGTGTTACCACTGCTCTTCCCTTGCTAAAATGTTGGGAAGACTGAATTCTAATATATCAAGTGGCTTGTTTAAGGATATCTGTCTACTGCACAGTGAGCCTGCTTAATAAACTGTCCTTCAGGATAAAGATGCAGGAACCTTCCCCCAATACCACGAGGGTGCAGAGAAAAATTCAACTTACAAAAATGTCTGTTATCTGAAGGGCAGGAACAAAAGCTGGCTTCAACAGTCTTAGCAAACCATGGGCATAAGTGTTATGTTCTATTGGGTGTTATGTAAGGGTGCACTTTTTGCACTTTCCTGGTTTAACATTGAGACTTTTTTCCTCGTCCATGCAGCACTGTGTTGTATGAATGCTGTCCTGGCTATATGAGAATGGAAGGGACGAAAGGCTGCCCAGCAGGTAAGATCTACATTTCAAGACTAACTGGGGAACATGAGGCAGACAGCTTGTGGGGAGGCCAATATTGTGTGCGTGCGTGGGTGTACAGGTGTGTGCATACACATACTTAGCAAATCATAAATCCAAGCAGATTCTCCATGTTTTTGTGTTAATCTCATGCTTACCTACCCTAATGCTGAAATATTAGACCTCTCTTCTCATTAGCACTGGAAGCTGATTGCTCTAGACACTAAATGAGAAGTAGCTCTGCTTCCCCTCCACCTAAGTCCCCATCTTTGAACTTGTTAAAAAGCATGGTGCCTACTTTAAGAAGGCAACATCTACCGTTGACCAGATCTGGGCTTGTAATGGCCCTTGCTCTGAAATGTGCTCACCTTTGAAATGTGGTTGTCCATAATTTTGCCAACAAAAGAGAAGTCGTTTTCATTTCCTCTGGATATGCAATGCCAATCATCACCCTTCCCCAGGCTCCTGTATCGCAATAGAATGGTCTCCTCCTGGAGCACAGGTCCTCCAGGCCTCGAAGTGGGTGTAGACTTCAGAGCGCTGGTATAATACTGTGTTCAGAATGAGATGCCAGGCTGATGTCTCCAAAGCACTCAGGCCTGAGCAGCTGAGAGACCATCAAAAGCCTTACTTGCTGAGACATGGTGTTTGGTTAATGCTGTTGGTGACGATGTCCTGTGACTAACTCGTATCACATCTGCAACCAGTTATGTTACAGGTTTTCCCAAATGAAACTGGGGAGTCAAGTTTGGTGTGGGATGTGTTTTGTTCAAATCAAGGCGTGGGCTTGCCATGAAACATTAACGTTTTTCACTTTTACCCACTTTGGTCATATTGAGAGTTCTTTTGCAGACTTTATGATTTAATTTAATAATTGTCTTGGGGAATTCACTAAAGTAGTCATTTACTTTATGACTATGTCCAAGTGACACCGATTTTCAAATCAATGGGGTCAGGAAAGCAAGTGATACACAGACAGCTAGAAACACTTTTTCAGGTTGATATTGAGACCAGAGAACCTTCTAAAAGTATTAGACAGATTTTTCTTAAATTAAAATGGAGAGAACTGTGTCCATCTATTGCCTTAGTGATCAAGAATCCTAAAAATTATAGATGTAAACATAGTTCACTCTTTGGAGATTCAGCACTGCAGCACGTGTTATCCTTGCTAGTCTCAATGAGTGGCAAGGAGCAAGCAGCTTGTCTTTAGGTAAAATAATCAGATATGTTTTCTGGAAATTCCGATTGAACTATTAGTGATGTGATAGGATTTACTGAATGTTACTTCAGATTGATCTTTGAAAACTCACTTCTTTAACACCAAGAATCTAAGAAATAAGAGTTTGAGTGATCTGCTATTATATAATGCACTCGAAATGCAACTTTTGTCTAAAGTGGGTGATACATGGTGTGTTATTGCTTAAATTGATCAGTATATTGGGGGATAGGGCAAAGCTTGAATGATTGCAAAAACATTATATAGATCAAGTACTAAGCATCTGTTCATTTCTTGGTTGTTTCAGTGATGCCTATTGACCATGTTTATGGCACGCTGGGCATTGTGGGAGCCACTACTACTCAGCACTATTCCGATGTCTCAAAACTGAGAGAAGAGATTGAAGGAAAGGGGTCGTACACCTACTTCGCACCGAGTAACGAGGCTTGGGAAAACCTGGATTCTGTAATTAACCTTTTTTGTTATCTGAAACATTTATTGTGGAATACAGCCATTTTCATTTTAGTTGGTCAACTTATTTATAAACACTAGAACATGCTGTATCTTTCTATCATACATATGTGAGAATATATAAAGACAAGTTATTGGGCAATGGCGTATGCTCACACTGCCATAGTGGGGCTCCCCAGGAGATAATGTTTTTAAAGGGAAAGAGAATGAGCTAAAAGAGTATTTATTATTATTATATTTTATTTCTCTCCCTCTCACCTCCTTGGGTATGAGAAAATACATGCAATTTCAGATAACATATCCATTAGAAAGGTAAGTCAAAAAGCCTAGCATTATTTTAAAAATCCACTCTAAGCTATATTACATTACATAGCAATATTTTATTATGTTTATAAATAACATAGTTATAGCTGAAAGAAAAGCTATGTAAATAGTTTATGCTTGTTTATAGATGTATAACTACATGCCATAGAGATTGCTATTCCTAAGCTACCACAATAGTAAATATGTATGGATAGTTAAACCAAGTGTTATAAACAATATTTGATTTTGTGAACAGACTAACTTAGGACAGATTAATTCATAAAATATTCCTCAATTTCCAATTTTATACAACTAGCGGAAAAACACATTTCTACTTCCAGCTCCTGTGGCGATGAACTGAAAATCCTACAGGGACTCAATGCAGCATCTCAGGCAGAGCTGTTACTGCTGAGTCACGGGCTCTTGTCTTTCCCTACACCTTAGCACACTCCCTGTTCCTCTGAGCGCACCCTATGGGTTAGTGCTGAGTCACATTCTTGGCTTCCCCACACCTCAGTTCCCTCCTGATTCCTTTTCATCCCACCGGGGCTTCCTCGCCTTAGCAGCAAAGGTTAGAAATTTTCTCCTGGAAATGCATTCAGTCCTTTGCCTACACCTTGATGATTTTGCCTCTCACTCTAGGGTGCACAGCCATAAAATCTGTAGGGTTTGTACTGATTTCCCTTGCGACCCCAGCAATTCTAATCTCCATATTAATATTTCCTCTCCAAAGATGATGTGGCTATGTAAATAAAGGATACCAAAAATGTCAGTCATTTCTTTTTTATATTTATTTATTTATTTATTTATTTATATTATTTTTTGTTTTTCGAGACAGGGTTTCTCTGTGGCTTTGGAGCCTGTCCTGGAACTAGCTCTGTAGACCAGGCTGGTCTCGAACTCACAGAGATCTGCCTGCCTCTGCCTCCCGAGTGCTGGGATTAAAGGCGTGCGCCACCACCGCCCGGCTAGTCAGTCATTTCTCCATAAATGCCTGTATTGCTCTAACTCTTTCTCCCCTAATAGGCAGAATCAATGTCAACATTCAGACTTAAAAACTATAAGTGACCTGGCTCTCCCATCTCAATTCCTTAAACATGACCGAATCAGAAGATTCTCATGTTTGTCTGTGGTAATGCTCCTTGTGCTTTTGCTCCTGAATAATCTTACTCCTTGATTGGCTTTCCAGAAGCCAAGCCCAATACACACACACGTACACACACACATGCACAGGCAGGCAGGAATACATGCATGCACACACGCACATACATACAGACATACACGCACCCATGCATATAGACACACATGCATGCACGCACACACACACACACAGATAATAGTTTTTTAAAGGGGAGAACTTCAGTAGTAAACTAAAACAAATGAGCTTTTATTGAATTCCTCCTAGGACATTCGCAGAGGACTGGAGAACAATGTCAATGTCGAGTTGCTGAATGCTTTACACAGCCACATGGTTAACAAGAGAATGCTAACCAAGGACCTGAAGCACGGCATGGTGATTCCGTCAATGTACAACAATCTGGGCCTTTTCATTAACCACTATCCCAACGGGGTAAGTCTCGTTCATCAACTTCACGTTTCTAAGGCGTGTTTTCCCTAAATCTATCTGTTCCCTCGTTAGGACCTTCACAGACATGATAGTGTTTGTCACTAGAATGTAAGTACTTGCATTAATTAAAAGAAAACAACTTGGCCTTGTGAAATGTCAATCCAATTGGCTCCTCCTAAGGAATGAATGGTTGGCATCTGGGAGTCACCGTGTATTAAATGGTTCCTTACACATAGTGAAAAGCACACTTAAGAGTGTGGTGACTGCCCTGTCTCCACTCTCTGAAGGCTATGCTGATTGAGAGTCTTGAGTTTTTGAGTTAGTTTGACTATGGCAAACTGTCGTCTCAAGGTTTTTATCAACATTCAAATTTCCAGAGTAGAAAAAAATCCCATTGATGAGGCAAGGCTACTTATTGTTCAGCAGGCCACATAACAGTCTTGCAATGGGAATTTTTATTCCTTTCTCAGAACTTATTTCAGAGCTAATTAGAATTATTTACAGTTTTTGACCATCATTAGAAATAGTATAGAATTATAGGAAAGAATAAAAATAAAATCAATAACTCAAATGAAGGCAATTATTGGCCTTGGATGTCCAGAAACGCTTTTAATTGATTGGGGTTCTGAACAGTTCTGCTTTCTGTTTGATAATACTCAGGTCTTAATCCACAGCTACGGCCCTCCGCATGTAGGGTCTGGAGGCTATACCTACTAGGTCCCCAGATTATGCGCTTAGCTCGTAGACACTTTACACCGTACTCGCTAGTGCATGGGGGTGCGGAAATCGCCCTGGTGCCTTAGCGATCAGCACTGGATCTGATTTTTTGTTTTTCGAACGACTGCAGGTTGTCACTGTGAACTGTGCCCGAGTCATCCACGGGAACCAGATTGCCACGAATGGAGTGGTCCACGTCATTGATCGTGTCCTGACGCAAATTGGTACCTCCATCCAAGACTTCCTTGATGCGGAAGACGACCTTTCATCGTTCAGAGTAAGAACCGGGCAGGTTCCCCTGATTTGCTGAAAGAGAAGGAAGGTTCCTTTTCTGGCAAGATCTGTAGACTGCAAAAGTGCTAGTCAACAAATCTGGCAAAGTACAACAATATATTCCATGAAATAACCATTTCCACTTCATAAAGGAGATACCATCCCATATATAGTAATAATACATGTTTGGATATGATGGTTAATATTCTTGGTGTGTGAGTACAGTGTTTGGGGTCTATAGAACACGTTGATTCAGTGACTGAACATGTTGCTGGATTTTGTTGTAGTCAGAGAAATATTAGCAGACTTTCCTTTCTAGCCAATGGTTTGAAAAAAACTGGGGAAGACTTCGTCGGTTGGACCAAAAAGTAATAGTTTAATAATCTAACATGCAGAAATGTCTCTGGGGAGGCTGTCACTTCCCTCCTGATATCCTAGGCCATTTGTGTTTCAGGCTGCTGCCATCACCTCCGACCTATTGGAGACCCTTGGAAGAGATGGTCACTTCACACTCTTTGCGCCCACCAATGAAGCATTTGAGAAACTCCCACGGGGAGTCCTAGAAAGGATCATGGGAGACAAAGTGGCTTCTGACGGTAGGAAAATGTCTTCCTCTCATGGAGACCTAGGATGGAGGCCATGGGAAAAGAGCAGTTATGGCCGATAATGGCAGTTGTGATAGGAAAGACAAAAGTGTTTAACATGAGGTGCTCTAGAAAACATCATTTAAAAGATGGAAAAAAATACCCAAGTATCATTCTTGATCAAAACAGCTGTAAGGTTGCAGCCTTTCATGCTGTTTCCGAGCAAACCAGTTACAGATGTTGTGAAAGGTTAACAAAGGCTGGAGAGATGGCTCCGCAGTTAGGAGCTCTGGCTGCCCTGGAGGAGGACCTGCCATCAATTCCCGGGACCCCCACGATTCCAGAGGAGGTGATTTCCTCTTCTGACCTCTGTAGGCCCCAGGCATGCATGTGGTGCATGAGCATACATGTAGGCAAACACTCATACTAATAAGACAAAATAAATAGATCTTTTTAAAAATGAAAAAGAAAGATTAATCAAGTGTGGCAGAGTAATATTGGGCTTGATTTTAATATGGAACAATATGATACAATACTTTCAACTCCAAATGTATGCCGCAAGTTCTAACTGAGCAAAGAAAGTTATATGGTTCCCCTTGGCCAGCACACATTGCTCCACAAATGTATTTGAGTCCTTTCTTGCCTCCCTTTCAACAGCCAGATAGGTTTTGTGTTGTGCTAACTACTTCCATATACTCAGTCTCCAAATATATTTGTTCAAATACAGCTGACACACTTTGAGAATGTAAGTCTCGATATCATAGCCTTAAGAGGCCACTCCTTCCAGATGCTCTTCTGGATTTTCTAGGTGTTGTTTGGAGGGAATGGCTTGCCTTGCCCTCAGGTTCTCAAACTAGTTTGCCAATCATGAATGATCTTTTGGAAGGCGAATGCAGCATTCTGTTTGAGTGTTTTCCAACAGTCATGGCTAACAGATAACTTCAGAAACTGTCTAAAAGACTTTTCTTTTTCTCTTTCTCTTTTTTTTTTTGTTTTCCTGGTGCTGCAAAAAATAATTTTGGAAGCTCGTATTATCTTCTCCTCCTTTTTAATAAGCTAATCTGTTCCCACTGAAGCAATGACTTAAAACACCCACTTTCCTAGAAACTGTATAGTTAAGACTTTAGAATTTCAAGTCTTAATCTGTGTCATATACCCTTGGTGGATGCATAGTGTAAGGATCAAATGTTGTTTTCCTTGGCCAGAAGTTGACTGCCCTTCCCCCTTCTCTCCCCAGCTCTTTTGAAGTATCACATCCTAAACACTGTGCAGTGTTCTGAGGCTATCACTGGAGGAGCTGTGTTTGAAACCATGGAAGGAAACACGGTTGAGATAGGCTGTGAAGGGGATAGCATCTCTGTCAATGGAATCAAGATGGTGAACAAGAAAGACATTGTGACAAAGAATGGTGTCATCCACCTGATTGACGAAGTCCTCATTCCTGATTCCGGTGAGCATGGCCTCCCATCCACCTCCCCGTTACTAGCCAATTAAGGTGTTTGGAGAGTAAGTCCATGAAGAGCTAGTGACAGGTCTATAAAAGTACACCCAGCAAAGTGGCCGTGTGCTCACGAGTGCCAACTCCAAGGCCTGCGGAGTCACGGGCAGCCCGTGCAGGACGTTGGCCTGGAATCTAGTCTTTATAAAAGGTTTTCACACTGCTAGTGTGTTTCTTGGCAATAAAAAGAGAGATAGTGATGGTAGACTTCTGGTAAAGGAAAGGGTGTGTGACTCACAATGTGGAAAGAGCTGAAAGGTAAGTGATTGGGGGTTAAAGAAAACTACACTATACAGCAATAAAGACAGAGAGAAAAATTCCCTCTAAAGTTATTTGTGCTGATCAAGTCTCTCACTTGGAAGCTAGACTCTTCATACTAAGGCGGAGAAGGATGTTTTACTAGATTGGCGCTCGAGTAAACAGCTTACAAGGGTAGAAAAGAGCCAGGCATTGATTTACGAACCCTGGGATGTAGATCATAACAATGACGACATTGTTGAGATGGCAATGGTTTATTTTACAGCCAAACAAGTCATTGAGCTGGCTGGGAAGCAGCAAACCACTTTCACAGACCTGGTGGCCCAGCTAGGCTTGGCGTCCTCTCTGAAGCCAGATGGGGAATATACTTTGTTAGCACCTGTGAACAACGCCTTCTCTGGTAAGTTCTGAGCTCTGCTGCTTCTTCCTCCCTGGGGGACCGTGATTATTCTGAATACCAAGTCTTAGTTTAGAAAATATTAATGAGGCTTTTGCAGTCTGGCAGATGCAGGTGTCAAATTATAAACGCATAAAAAAAAACAAGAGACAGTTGCTTCTGAATCATGAAGGGAAGTACATTTTTCACCTAGGTATTGCTACTCTCTGACAATATTTAGCACACATGCTGAGGTCTGTTCTAGAAACTTACTTCACAGGAAAATATATAAATTTTGAGGAAAAGTTTAGTGATCAAAAGTCAAACGTGTTAATGGTTTTTAAGTATCAAGTTGCAGTATATGACATTATTAATTAAAGAAATAAAAATTTCTAGAAATAGTGAATCTCCCTTAGACTAATACTGTGCGCATGTTTTGGCTCAAAGCCACTGTTGTTCTTTCTGCGGGGTTGGAG
>NC_022009.1:104000906-104002010 GCF_000317375.1 Microtus ochrogaster
TGGCTTTCCATTGAGCTGGGATTTGTAGTTTGGTGGGATGCTGGAAATTGTAGTGCAGCCTTGTCTCCAAAAGGAACAGCCTCCACGTTTTGGAGTCTGTGTGCTCTGACCCCTTGACCAGCAATAAGCATGAGCTTACAAGTGGCTCATCATAGCCTCCCATGTGACTAATGGACGCCTAATTGTCAGGGGGGAAAAGAAAGAAGGAACAAACAAAGAAAAACCTTGGCCACTATAAAGATTTGGATTGTGCTAATGTCCATCATGAGAATAAAGTCTCCTATGTAGATGGAGCCATTGTTTGTTCAATAAGAGCTTCGTGGTAATAGTTTAGGGTGACAGGCCAGCTTGTATTAGCAGATGGCCTTGCTGGCCTTGGGTATTTAGCTCATTTTTATGATGTGAGCGAGGGACACACATGAAGAACATGAGAGATGCCCACTTTCAGGTTTCTCCTCCAGCCGTGTTGCTCATGTACAATAATGTTCCTTCCCCATGGACTTTTTTCACAGATGACACTCTGAGCATGGATCAGCGTCTCCTTAAGCTAATTCTTCAGAATCACATACTGAAAGTAAAAGTTGGCCTTAGCGATCTCTACAACGGGCAGATACTGGAGACCATCGGAGGCAAACAGCTCCGAGTCTTTGTGTATCGCACGGTAAGTGGGTTGGACCAGGGTTGACTGTGCCTCTACACTGGCTTGAGTGTCACCTGGCATGGGCTGGTCCAAGAGCCACAGGGAATGTTCCTCAGATTTTTGTAAAGCTGATTATAAAATTTAATGCCCATCTGATCAGAGATAAGGACAACTCAGAGAAAGACGATGAGGAGAGCATACCGATGCGCTGTGTGTGACAGATAATCAGCCTTTGTTTCCATGAACAAGGGACTATGTTGTGAAATACTCATTTAAATTCCAGAAAATTCCCTATAGAGTAAATGTTTGCCTTGTAGTTTAGCAGATTTCATGCTGAGTCAAACATGCAGGGTAACCCTATTATGGTATCTCCATTCAACCATGGAGTATCATTTGAGTGATTTTTAAGATGAATTTATTTTTTTTTATTTTTTATTTTATTTTATTTTATTTTTTTGGTTTTT
>NC_022009.1:104002136-104003646 GCF_000317375.1 Microtus ochrogaster
TGTAGACCAGGCTGGTCTCAAACTCACAGAGATCCGCCTGCCTCTGCCTCCCGAGTGCTGGGATTAAAGGCGTGCGCCACCACCGCCCGGCTTAAGATGAATTTATAAAGGCCGATACAGAGTTCTGGACCCTATGAAATGAATTGGAAGTACTATATCCTGCGGGAAATTTCCTAGAAACATTGACTGTCAGTATGGCAATGCAGCCAAAAGGCTATCTGGGGAGGAAAGCATTACCTACAAACTGATGTGGCCCATGGTGGCTCTTCATTAAGGCTTCACAATGGCAAAGCACACATTTTAAATAGTTAAGAAAATCACTTCACTCTCAATTATACATGTACATATATTAAATTATACATATACACACATTGAATCATACATATGCATACAGCAAATTATACACACACACACACATTAAATAAGACTTCTGCTTACAGTAAATTGTATATGCACATATATTAAATTAAGCTTATGCATTTATTAGATTTTTAAACTGGAAATAAATTGAGGTCTAGACATTTAAGTCATATGTCTTACTGCCAAGAAAACGTACTAAATGTGAGGATTACAGGAAGTACTGAACTTTGGAATACTTACAGCCAATATTAACATCAAAAGTTACAGAGAAGCTAAACACGAGACAGGACCACGGAAAATAAACGGAAGTAGCATTTTATGTAGTCTGTGTTCTGCCGACAGAACGCACAGGCCTAAGGTAAAAGGCAGCTTGGCTAGTGGTAGGAATGGATGAGAAGTCACAGGAAAGTTACAAGACATTACAAACAAGAAAGAAGCTCTTTTTTCTGGCCCTCATCAGTCTACTGGCCTCTAGGAAGGACTAGCTCAGGCGGAACACAGGAAAGGTATCATGTTTCGTCATTCCCTCGGCCAGGCTATCTGCATTGAGAACTCCTGCATGGTGAGAGGAAGCAAGCAGGGAAGGAATGGTGCCATTCACATATTCCGAGAGATCATCCAACCAGCAGAGAAATCCCTGCATGAGAAACTGAGGCAGGATAAGCGCTTTAGGTAAGTCTCCCCAGCTGTACCTGCACAAAAGAATGAGCGCTATTGGAGCTATCCAAAGAAGCATCCTGCTCATAGTATTGCTAACTCCAGTAATGCATTGGCAACACAACCCCAACACCCAAGGCTCAACAAACATCATGGAAGAAGGAAGGAAAGGTTGTAGGAGCCGGATCTTTGCTGTGAGACAATAGTGTCTATATGTGACAGGGAAGTTCACTCAACAACAGCGTGGCCACCTAAATAAGACCTTCACCGTGACAATGCCAGGTGGCATTGTATGAAAGAGGGACATTTCATGAGGCCACACCCCTAGATTGGGAATTACAGGCATCTATGGCTGATGAGAGGGAGAGTCAACTTTGTGCAGTGGGGAGTCACCTAATAGGTTTTCTAACTCTCGACCAGCCCTAAACCTGTGTATATATCAGCAACACTAAAGGGGCTCATCAAACTGTGTGTGTGTGTGTGTGTGTGTGTG
>NC_022009.1:104003746-104030021 GCF_000317375.1 Microtus ochrogaster
AATTAAGGAACACGAGGTCCTGGGTTTGAAGAGTCAGGGGAGATGGCAACACAGGAGGGGGCGATGAAGAGGGGACAATGATGTAAATACATCCAGGGATGAAATTCTAAAAGAAATCTAAAAAATTAAAATGAAAAAATACATACAAATGTTTTTAGATGAATACGTGCTTTCAGAGTTATTTGGTCTGTTCCTGGGGATTCAAAGTATGATTTTGTGGGCAGAAAAAAACCCTTAAAGTCTGATTTACTCCTTGAGATTTTTCTTTTAATTGTTTGTTTAAAAATGGTGATATAAATAAAGTAGTATCAATAAAGTATCAAATGAAACAAAATTTTATGTCACATAAAATGTGACTTTGATAAATAATGTGATTTTACAAGAAAAACAGAGGTGGAGAAATTTATAAATTATTTTAGTCATTTTCCTGTTAGACATTTTACTTTACAGGGACATTGCGTTTAACCCCACGAAAATGTGTGAGGTGGTTTCTCAGTTTCCAGACCACGTGGATTCCACCCTTCTCTGTACCGTGCAGTTGAGTGAACCTACATCTGACGCATAGCAAATTAAATGCACATTCTCTGCTCTCAGCATCTTCCTCAGCCTCCTGGAAGCTGCGGATTTGAAAGATCTCCTGACACAACCCGGAGACTGGACCTTGTTTGCACCAACCAACGATGCCTTTAAGGGGATGACAAACGAAGAGAAGGAGATTCTGATTAGTGAGTAGTGGCGGGTGCCAGATATTCACCCCTCATATTAAGAATCTTGGCTCTTCCTCCAGGTTTTCTGCCCACATTTAAGAAAATAAAAGAAATCCCCCCAACCCACCCCCTGGTTTCCTTAACAAACTTTGATTTCCTTTACCATGATTGGGACGTGCGGACAGCCATTTGTTAATGTTTATTCATAAACTGCTCGTTGCCATACCATAATTTATCGAAAGACTCACAATTGTATGGTATAAAAGGGAACTGTCGTAGTTTCAAGACTAATTGGCATAGCTTGAGTTGATTGAAATGACTAATATCTTGATAAAACATTGGCATCGACTCGAAAAATTTTGACATTGTGAGAAAACAGAGAACTGGGAAAACAGAAACAATGGGGTGTTTTATCTCTTAGTCTTGTATCAAAAATGTCAGAAAAGCAGCGTCTTACTAAATCACCACCTGTCTTTTCCTGCAGGAGATAAAAATGCTCTTCAAAACATCATTCTTTATCACCTGACCCCAGGAGTTTATATCGGAAAGGGCTTTGAGCCTGGAGTCACTAACATCCTGAAGACCACACAGGGAAGCAAAATCTACCTGAAAGGAGTAAGTTACTACACGGGATTTACAAAGTACTTTATCATTATTAAGTGGTTTCCATATAGTTTCTCCTTAACATCACCCCTTCTTTTGAAAGGTGAATGAGACGCTCCTGGTGAATGAGTTGAAGTCCAAAGAATCTGACATCATGACAACAAACGGTGTCATTCATGTTGTAGACAAGCTCCTCTACCCGGCAGGTCTGTACTGACTGAATGTACTGATGGATAGGATACCATTCGACATGAACTGAGTTTTGATCACCCATTCACTTCCTTACCATATCCATTGAATATTTATCTCCGTAGACATCCCAGTTGGCAATGATCAGCTCTTGGAAATACTGAACAAACTGATAAAATACATCCAAATCAAGGTACAGAACGCTGTTGGATTTTATTTCTAGTATGTTGAGGAGATGTTGTATGGCTAATGTAAAAAACTAAGAAATTAGTATAGCACAGTATTGGTATACCTTTAGTATAATGTAGAAAACATGGAAAATATAGCATAGCCCATATACTTAGCTGTGAACTATTTTATAATCTTAAAATATTTAGTAACAAACCTGATAGTTATTATAGAACCTGACCTGGCTTCATTTCTACTGAGTGACCTTAGCTGTTTTTATTTTAGCTAGAATTATAGTGTCCCTGGGGTACAATACATTGTATGTTACTAAACATAAATGTTTGTTTTTAGTTTGTTCGTGGCAGCACCTTCAAAGAAATCCCCATGACTGTCTACAGTAAGTATATGAAAAGTGTGGGCTACAAATGGGGATGATGTGCAAGCAAAAAAATATATATATATTATCTCTTTGTATGTACAAAGACTGCTGATAATCTGGTATTTAGAATTCCAAATCCTGCAAAACTCATTGTCCTTCAAACGGGGCTTGAGATCTGGAAAAGGCCTCACAGGCTTGGTCTCACCCACCAATTCCGTATAACTGCTTCTCTCCTAATTGAAAACAAGAAAGATGCATTACCAGAGAGTAAAGACGTGCTCTAGAACGAGGGAAAATAAACAAAAAGAGCATACACAAGGACAGACTACTAGAAGACACTCCAGAGCTATCCGGAAACAGGATAGCATCGCAAAGATTGTCACTCATCCTGTCCTGGGCCTAAGCCATGCGCGGGAAGATGTGCAGACAAGCCCTGATTCCTAGGAGATGCTGGTTCAAAAACAACCACATCCAAAACTGGGCAAAGGAACCCCAGTGATTGTTTGTTACCCACTACGCTACCAGATTATCAAGATCAAAGCTCAACTACTAAACAGTGGCAAAAGACGTTTCTCTCTCATCGTAACTGTCAATCGTCCAATAACTTCTTCATTATGGCCCTCCTCATTTCTTTCACTGCAGCTTTTAAAACTGAGGTTCTTTCCATTTTGTTTTGACTCTACCACAAAACAGCCAAGTATGCTAAGGCATTGCTTTACTCGCCTTTATTCTGACTAGAAATTTATCCTCCTTTCTATCATGAACATTCAGTTATCTATTTATGCACATTCCCCTCAATATTAATGATAGACATGAAAAATATCTGGAGCAAAACAAAATGTCTGCTTCTCTACCTGATAATACCTCTGCAATCCCGGGGCCGGGCTCTCAGAGATGTCTTAGGGATTCCTTTCCATTGGTATCATGATGATTTAGCATGCTGTAAATTCCAGCCATGGAAAATCACTCCTTATAAAAATAGCAGGGTCCTCATGGCCTTCATTCATCAGATATGAGACTCTCCCATGCTATAAATCTTTACAAAAATCTTGTTTATCTTTCCCAATTTATCCATATCAGTTCCACTATGGGCTGCACATGACAACACAATATTTTGCTTATAATGAACCAAAATGCATTATAGTATTACATGAATTATGTTTTCAAAATTATGCAAACCTAGTAACTTGCTAGCCCACTCATGCACTGTTAAGTAGCCCTGGGTTTACAGCCCTTTGTGGGCTGTTCCACATAGAGGGGCAGGCTGACTGAAGCAAAGACTCCACTTTCTGGTTCATTTGTTACCTTCTCTCTACTATTTCTTCAGTTTTGTTAGTGCTCATTTTTCTTCTCCCCCCAAAATATCACACATTTTACATTTTTATTGGAGAGTTCACTTTGTTATAAGTTGTCAAGACAAGATATTTTATGTAGAGAAGGACAAAAAAATCAGGAAATTTTTAGACCTGTTCAAATGAGTTACGCCTTCATAAAAGCAAAATTACCAACCAAGTCCAGATTCTGACATTCAGATTCCTTGACACCATGCATCACCTTTAAAAGTGATCAATTTTTCCACTTGAACAATAGCAACAGAGACATCTGTGTGCTCCAGGAGAAGAGTCCTATGTGGCAGAACCACCTGAGAGATCAAGAAAAACACGGATTTAATACATTGTAGAGTTTTATAATTTGAGTTTTCAAGAGAGAACCTATGATTGGAAAGTAGTTCCCCTAAAGGCCGAGCACACACCCCAGTTCAGAAGGTCCACACAGCTTAGCTGTGAGAGCCAGGGTTGAGACTGGTTGGAAGGCACGCTGGGCTACTGACTCTTAGTCACAGTTGTGATGAAATATCCAGAGGCCTTTAGCTCTGATGAACTGGCACATGCGGCAAACTGCACCACTGAAACCTCACCCAGGAGGTGCTAAACTTTCACCACAAAACCTTTGCGTGGAAACCACCTTCAAACTATCCTAACAAAGCTGAAAATTAAATAGTGACCATGTCCTATTTGTTGCAGAAAGCTCATGACTCCCTGGCTGAAATTTATTCTCCTCTAGAATCGTAAATGATCTTCCGTATTTTCTTCTCTGTGCCAAACGCATGGGAGTACTCCAAGGGTCTTTTTCTTCCCATAGCCTTCTTTTAACTGAGAATCTGACAATGCAATTTGAGTTATCGTGAGTTGCATGAAATTAATCATGTTTATTTGTCTTCTGTTGCTACACAGCCAGTTTTCAAGAAGCACAATGGAAAGTCAGTGTGTTAGTGCTGCGGGTCGTAGTGGTAGATTTCTAAGTAGGATGCGTCATTGAGTTAGCGCTTTCCCCCTCTGGAACATAGTCAAGCCACTGGCCTGCAGGATTCAGCATCTGGACACGAGAAGACATTAATGCGCTGTGAATATTTCCGGTGATTGCCTGAACCTAATCCCATAGCTGATAACTTAGCACCATAGGAAGATCAAAAAGGACAACTTCCTTTGAGTTGTTTCTGTGTAAGCTTCCTTCATGCTCCACTTTTATTTTCAGCAACTAGAATTATAACCAAAGTCGTGGAACCAAAAATTAAAGTCATTCAAGGCAGTCTTCAGCCTATTACCAAAATTGAAGGTAAAAACCAACATCCTCCGTGGTTCCTTCCACTCTGAAAGAGTCATGAGATCAATTCATTTCTCTGAATATACCTACAGTCTTTTTGGAACTAACATGCTAAATATTCCTTTACAAACAGCATGCTGTGTAATTGCAGATTGTGGAGTGCAATATGTTTTTAAAGCAAAGTAGATGGTGCATCCCTAATATTTTCAGTACATTTGCTTGTATTTATTTTCATTAAATTGAGGTTGTGTCGACACTAGTACCCAGATAATCACTTCACAAATTAACCTTAAACATTTTTGCTATAGATTCCTTCAGGAAATATACTTTTTGTAGCTCTTTTTCCAACCAACACACACACAATCTCTTTTATGTCACTGAGAGAAAAATTTTCAAATATATGCAGGCATTTTTTCCCAGTGAGCAACCTATGAGAGTATAGAAAATGTACATTAACAAAAGCCTTAAAAATTCCAAACAGGCATGATATACATTAAAACTTAGATTGCCAAGACAGAAAAAGAAATAGCGTAGTTTAGTGAGTCAAAACCAGGAAGCTACACTTTAACTCTGGACATATTTTATATACATATGTATTAAATATATACCTCTCATATTTCAAATGTCACTTTTCTCTCTATATACTATGCTAGCTGATGTCGATCTCTTGGATATTAGCTTGATTTCAAGGCTTTTTATTATCTCTAAGATCAAAACTAAGTACCAGTGTCCTTGTTTTTGCATGTTGCAGCAGTAATTTGCATAAAGAATATACCTAATATCATCTTTCTTCCATTAGAAAGATGAAAACAGTCTTTCCCAAGACAGGCAGATTATGGGTTTAATTGAATCTTGGGAACACCATTGTTTTAATTATTCTTGAATTTGAGTTTGATTTTTCAATTTGTGACAGATTTACATATGTCTCTTCCCTTTAAAGTAACCCTGAGTTAAACTCATTGAAAACAAGAGGCTAATTCTCCGCCTGGTTAGCTATGGATCTATTCATTCTTAGCACTACAGCTTAGTTAGCCTTTAAAAATCTGTGCTTTGCTTAAAAAAAAAACAACAGCAACAACAACAAAAGCCCAGTTACAATCATTTAATTTTTCTACCTGTTGATGAGGAGAAACTGAGATTTTTAAGTCGAAACTAAATGTTAAAGGTTTTGCTGCAATATATATTGATCATGTCAATGAAAAATGATCATATGATTTTAGCCAAAGACATAGATTTAAAAAAAAAAAGAGTCACTAAAATGTCACTCTGATAAACGGCTTCCAAAAGTAAAGCCATTCATGTGTGCTGTGTTCCCATTTTCAAGAACTCTTCTCCTTCCCAGCTTCTTCATTCAACTCATGAATCCTCTCGGGCTTTGTCAGCTGGCTTCATGTCATGGTTTCCTCAGTTGGGAGCATCCTTGAGTCAGGCTACTTAGGTTCTTCCTCATTATTATCTGCATGCAGATGGGGTCATCTCATCTGTAAATACTCTGATATAAAACCGGAAAGCGATACCTACTACTGTGTAGCACAAGTGAAGAAACCAACAGCCCTCTTGGCAACACCCACATCTCCCTGTTCTCTTGGCAACACCCACCCACATCTCCCTGTTCACTACTCTCGCTCCCTTCTCTGGGTTTGAACTTCGTGAATTCATTGATGCTTTATGAGTTTTCACTAAATGCATTAGAGTCCAAGACATAATTTTAGAATATCTTTGGCAAAAAGACACCAAACCAAAATTCAGAATGAAGACTAAGTCCACTAAAATTGAGCAAATGGTCCCTGTGCAGGACGTTCTCCCAAGCTATCATCTGAATACACAAAAAAGAAGAGTTTAGTAAAATTCCCTCCTTTGTAGTAATAGTTAATAATCAAAGGTGCTTCCAGAATTTCAATTCGACCTTTCTAAAGAAAAAAATCTTTATGCATAGTGCTAACTCATTTTCTTGTCGTGAGTCATTGTATATACTTTAGAGGATTACCCTTCATGTTAGCCATCTCTAAAGGGCTCACATACAAAATATCACAGCTTGAAATACTTACAGTTTTCTCTCTCTCATTATTTATTACTTATTACTTAGCTCTGGGTAGTGGTGTGCTTTGATGATTTCTCAGCAAACAAATCAATTTTCTCAAAGATAATCGATTATAGCTCCATTCAGCTGGTGAGAAGTGCAAGTTAAATGTACTGAACGAAATAATTTTTCCTCCTCTATAAAACAGCCCTGTTCAACTAATGTAGCAGTAAGCTTTCTAACATTCCAGTTGATTTTCTCTGGGAAATCATTTTGTAAGTCAAATGCAACCAGCCCGCTGTGCATTTGAAGGGCTGTGTAATTTAGTCTCTGTAGCTGTGTATGTACATCTTTCTCTTAGTCAAGGTAAGTACTCAAGTCAGTTTTCCTAGAAAGTCTAAAACACAGCATCATCAGGGTAAGTATATTAGATTTTTTTAATGTCCAGTCATGTGCTCTTAGATAAAAAATATAAGGTCATCAGTGATAAAAAAAAAATTTAAATTAAGTTTTCTAGTAAAGATTGGCAGAGGATATCCTATGGCAAAGTGTGATTTAAACCAGTTGTCACCCAAGCAACTCCAATCTGTAATGCCATCTGATTCCCAGAGAAAGCCACATAAAATACTTGGTGTAATCATTCCTTACATGCACTAACACAGACGACAGCGTGCACAGCTTGCTGGTGCAACACTGTCAATGCCGAGGCAGGTGGGTGGGGTGGCAGCGTTAACAGATGCAGCTGAGGTGTTTGTTCTCTTAAATATATGTCTAACCTAAAGACAACAGGAAATGTTTAAAACTAGCTTCATAAAACCAGAAACACCGAAGTCTGAGCGACAAGAAATGTGGAGACAAACCTATTATTGGGGCAATGTAAGGGGCTGCTTTAAGGCACTAACCTGTCCCCTAAAATAATGTCTCAGGGCCTGCCATGACAAAGATCCACGTTGAAGGGGAACCTGAATTCAGACTGATTCAAGAGGGAGAGACGGTGACAGAGGTCATCCATGGAGGTATGTCTTGAGCCTTTTCTTCTATCTAGGTGGCATCCTGTGACATTTGAAAAGAGAGTTGGTTTAGAATTGTCAAACAGCTGATTTTTCTCTTGATTTTCATTTTACCCAGGCATTTTTACTAGGTCTGAGTTCTTGATAGCTAATCAGGGACATAGTGCAGCTTATTTTTAAGTGGATTCAGTCATAGTTTAACAATGAAGCCCCTGGACCACTTCTTATGAATATTCAAACAGTAACCATGAAGTATAATGATTACAAACATGTAAATACAAAAAGACATTTTGTTCTCAGGACAGAAGAGAGTTGGTGGTTTCTTTGTGAGACTCTGGTAATATGGGCTGGTGCTGTGGGTTGGTAGGAGAAGACAGCTTCCCCCAAACCTGACGTCTGAGTTCGATCCCTGGGTTCCACATGGTAAAAGGACCAAGCTGTTTTCTGACCTCCATAGGCACACCATAGCTTCTCTCTCTCTTCTCTCTCCTCTCTCTCTCTCTCTCTCTCTCTCTCTCTCTGTCTCCCTAAAACAAAACAAAAATGTAATAAACTTTTCAGGGACTGTGCTAACAAGCCAGCACTAGGTTTTATTGTAAGGTTTCTTTTCCGATGCCAGACTCACCTTGGCAACTACCCCTGCCACTCACCTGAATCCCAAGAGTTACTCATACTGGTTGGAACAAATTCATAGTCTGTTCCAACAATGGCTACAATTGACTCTCAAACACGAACATTGTAAGAAGCGTGTCTTTGATTAAAATCTCCAGCTCTCCTAGGTATAAACACCGTAAGAGGGTAAGTCATGTGTGGTTTTCTTTCTCTGCCTTCAGAACCAGTCATTAAAAAGTACACCAAAATCATAGACGGGGTTCCTGTTGAAATAACTGAAAAACAGACCCGGGAAGAGCGAATCATTACAGGTAATTTTTAATTCCATAGGTGCGCTGTACTCGTTATAAACACAAGTTATACAAACCCTAAAATATGTGCATTATATAAACTTTATCTTTATCATAGTGACTATTAAAATAACTCTGTTTCTCATTTTCTTTTTGCAAAAAATATATAATATTCTAAATACATTACCTATTTTTAACTCTAAAATTTTTTAGTAGATATGTCCATAAACATGCATTTTTCCACTGTGTTTACGTATATGCTTTATGATATTCTGCCTCTAGCTTACAGTTTACTAAGTTATTGAGTAATAAGAGGAATTTTCTTTGAGGTTCCATAAATGTTAAAATCTATACATCTACATACTAAGATGTATGAGTCTATCTAAAAGAATTGACAAATTCAGTAACTTTTATATGAGACTCGTGTCTATGAATTAACCTAAAATTTTAAATTTAACACCTTATATATTTTATACTTAAACATTCTACAGAGGCAGTCTGTGCCTCATATTTTAAAATAAACTTCACTGGGGCATAGCCATTTCCGTCATTGGCATAGCACCTCTGCCTGCGCTTCCTAGGTTGCTGCGTGGCTGCAGCCCACACCACGTGGCCCGGGTTCTTTTCTGCCTTTACAAAAGGAGTTTGCGCACTCTTGTTTCTTTCCTTTAGGTCCTGAGGTAAAATACACCAGGATTTCTACAGGAGGCGATGAAACAGGCGAGTCGCTGCAGAAATTCCTCCAGAAAGGTCAGTAGGTCTGGGAACGCAAGAGTGTGGCGCTCCGCACTTGTCCCATTGGCTAACGTCAGCTTGAAGGCCTTGAACACGCTCTCCACACCACCTTGCTCCAATGCTCATATTCCACACCAGCATAAGGCGTTTGTCCAAAACGGGGGACAATGCCGATAACGGTAACCGTGCAGATCGTTTGCTGGTACACTGATTAACAGCTGGCGAAAACACTACCAAAAGCCAGCACCAAAACCTTAAAAGGAGCTGAGAGGTGGTCTGGAGTTCTTTATTGAGCAGATAGCAGGATGTATCGTGTCAAATTTCTTTTCATTGAGTGAACCAATTTCTGCTGTGAACGTGTGTCCTCTCAGAGGTCTCCAAGGTCACAAAGTTCATTGAAGGTGGCGATGGTCACTTATTTGAAGACGAGGATATTAAAAGGCTGCTCCAGGGAGGTTAGTAAAACACCAACAACTAACCCGTAACAGGCGGCGGAGGAGGGCTTCCGCTTTTTAAAGACTGGGTGTGCAGGCCGTTCCTTTGATTAGAAGAAAAAGACAGCGCAGTGAGCTGTCTTCAGCCTGTTGACTGGTGTGAGTAAGTGGTCCTTCCCCAAAGTGATTGCTGGCTAACCAGTCTTTAAAAAGTTTCATGGTATCCACTGGGGAGCAATGAATACTGTTTTGCCTTCACACAGAAAATTGGGCAGATATTTTGACTATGTAAAAGGAGAATGATTTTGCTGGCTGAGAAGCCTAAATTTGAAAATGTGTTTCGTATTTCAAAAAAAAAAAAAAAACGTATTCAATGTCCCCGTGACAAAGACAGGCATGTCTGGGAAGTTTGTAGGTGCATAGTTAAACGTAAACAGTGCTTTTTGCGACTTGCATTTCCAAAACTGCATTCTCATGAATGAATATGCATTTCTGCTTACTGTTTCAGTGATAATCTGTCCTCAGGATTATATATTCTTCAGCATACAAAATTAATCTTTGAAATATGGGATGTTCTTGGTCTTTGGACTGACTTTCAAAAGAAAAAAAAAGGATTCAAAATATACAAATGCTCTCTCAGTGATGGTTATCCAAACAAACAAAAATAAGAAAGGATTTTAAAGTCATTTAGCTCATTGACACCTAAAAAAAGGCAATTTTAGTTCAATGTACTAAAGCTAAAATGTAAGACTAAATATGATTCAGAGTATAAGAGTTTGGAGTACAACAAATATGCTCTTTGCAATATATTACAAATCAAGAAAGACACCTGAAATTTGATGTTAATCTAAAACCCAGTTCAGATGGCTTTCTGCTTATAATTTTTTTAAAACTTTTATTCCTATGTCTACAAAAATATAGCTCCTCTGAAGATCTTGTGTGTTTCTGGAAGTGATTTTTGCTTATTTGAATATAGATAACACTTCTGGATTTGTGACAGTGATTCTTCACTCCACCAACAATGTATTTTCTCTTCAGTATATATTCAGTATTTCTGAAAAATACAAGATTTTCTTCCAGAAGGCAGGGAGCCAATGGCATATTACTAAGTCATAACAAAACCAAACAGTCCTTGACAACAGAGTGCAGAGCTCACTAAGTAACTCTCTGCCATAAAAACATAAAGGGCCTTGAAACTAGAGGGCATGGATTGTGAAATGTAAATTGAATTCTTTGTTTTTCTTTTTAACCTTTGCCATAGTCAGCAGCTTCGTAGAATGGCAATGCTTTTTAGAGAATTAATTAGAACCTTTCTCTACTTATATTGTTTCATTCCCATAGGCTTACACTGTGGGTAAGTATGTTTCCCTTCCTTTAATTAATAATACTCCCAAAATTTCCTTTGAAATAGCACTTAAACAGTAAATATTTGGTTTTCCCTCCATGAATATATGTACGACATTTCAAGAAAATGCTGTTTTCTCTTTAATTAAGAGAGCTATTTCTATTTCTGTTTCTCTTGGAATTTCTTTCACTTCTCTGGATGTGAACTGCCCGCAGATCTATAAGGCATGGTTTTCAAAGAGTGCCACTTTGGAAGGCTTAGCAAAGTATTTCTAAGGATTTTTCTTTTCTTAAAAAGAAGGGCATGGACTTGGGGAGATGACTCAGATGTAAAGAACATGTTCTGCTCTCTCAAAATACTGAGATTTGGTTCTCAGCACCCACAAAGTAGCCTTCAACTGCCTGTAACTCCAGTTCTAGGAACTCTGGCACCCTCTTCTGGTTTCCACTGTCATTGCACACACGTGATGCATATAAATTCACACACAAGCACATACACAAAAATAACAAATAAATGAATCTTTGTAGAGATTCACAACTTGCAATATAGTTACTAGTATATGGCCCTTAACTGGAACAGTTAGACTTCCTTTTTTACCTCTCTAAACATCAAGTTGCCACTGAGTCACAACCAGCCCTTTGACTTCAGGTATCTGTTTACCTCTCTGAGTCGCTTCCTAAAGCTCTTTCATTTTGAGATATCTGAGGGCCTAGAGAGTAAACACAGGCTTTTCACTTTATTATAATTTCCTCCTGAGATGTTTCTGAACCTAACTGAATTTGCTGATTTGGATGCTGCAATGGCAGAATAATGATAATTGGCAAATCTCGTGGTCAGACACCACCAAATGTACGTAAGGGAACCTGAAAGCAGTTGTTCATTTGAAAAGGGGAGCCTAGGGATTCCTCTTCATCCTGAAATCAATTTGCAATGAAGAAGACTTAATGATCTCACTACAAACCAAACCTTTACTCAGTGTTTAAGGTTGCATCCATCTCATTGTGATGAGACTTCATAAACAATTATTTTATTATCAAATAAACCTGTAGCTAAAGAAAATGTCTATTTGACATGTAATGACATAGGCTTTGCTATTAAAGGACATTTCTCTCCTGTCATCCAATCTCAAAAGGTTCTCTGTGGTTCTGTGTTTAACTAGAGTGCTAACACGATACAGCAAATAGTTACACGGAGAACTGGCAGGCTGGGAATGTACTAAGACTGGAGCAAAGCTCATAAATTCTCTAAACTGTAGGTTTTCTCATTTGCTTGCTGTTGTACATCTGACACGATGCTTGCATCAATTTATAAAATTGAAAAAAAATCCCCAATAAAGAACATTGGCTTTCTTGCTGAATATTGATACTGTATAGAAAGCAAATAGTATTTTAAAGAAAAGATGAAGGTAATCAGAAAAATGAAGTCCCCACAGGAACCAATCAGTCTTTAATCCCAAATACCTGCAAAATGAAGATAAAATGTAACCTTAGGCTTGCTAGATAGTCACAGCAGGAGTTATACTCAAAGGATTAGAGAATTACTTTTCAACTATAAAACAGAAGTCATAGGAACATGACTTCATATGAAAATGAGGGCTAGAGAGAGGGCTCAGTGTCTAAGAACCCTGACTGCTCTTCCAGAGGATCTGGGTTTGAGACTGAGCACACACAAGATAGCCTAAAATGGTCTGTTGTAGGCTGAACAACTGAACTCTAGTTCAGTGGGTTCTTCATGCTCTGTTCTACAGACACTAGGCATACATGTGGTGCATAGACATCCATGCAGGTAAAGCACCCCTATACATAAAGAAAAAATGAAAAGTTTTATTATTTGTAGCTATTTAATATCTTAATGATTTCATAGAATGGGCCATAGAATTAGGGAGAATGAACATTGAAATTCTTCTAAATTGCTTATCAGCCTATAATGAGAATGTAGGAATACATAAGACATACAACAACTGAAATATGGGTAGCTTTCTTAGCTTAGCTTACCAAAAAGTCAGCAATATGAAAATCATTTATTCCATGCAAAATTTGTACAAATGAAGAGACTCCAAAGACACAACACAGCACTGTGCTTTTGTGTGCATTCAAGATGATGCGTGGGAGCAGATAACCTCTCAGTCAGTGCCAGATTCTTAGGACCAGTAAATTTAATCCTCCAGAACCCACACATTTAAGCAATGGCTACTTATACTTTATACGTTGTCCTTGGCAATGGCCTCCTGATTTTTACCTGAAATCACAAAATGATTCTAACTACAGATCTTTAATTTTAGACACACCTGAAAAGAAGATACAAAGCAGCAGCAGAAGGGTTCAAGGTAAGTGTATCAAATATACTGAAACATGTTTGACTTATTTGGCTGTGGTGTAAGTCACATAGTAGATGAAACTTTGACTGTAAGCCAACCCAGTATATAGAACATTGACAATAGCCCGGTGGTAGTGGCACAAGCCTTTAATCTCAGCACTCGGGAGGCAGAGGCAGGCGGATCTCTGTGAGTTCGAGGCCAGCCTGGTCTACAAGAGCTAGTTCCAGGACAGGCTCCAAAGCCACAGAGAAACCCTGTCTCAAACAAACAAACAAACATAAAAAACACAAAAAAAGAATATTGACACTAAGTAATTGCATAATGTTTTTGTTTTCCTTTTTTTATTTCCATATTTATCCATTTATTTTATTTCCAACTTTTATTGATTTCCTGTGGATTTCATATCATGCATTCTGGTTCTGCTTATCTCCCTGTCCCCTTGTTTCTCGGCCCATGCAACCCCCCCCCAAAAAAAAAACAAAATTTAAAAGAAAACCCTAAAACAAACCAAACAACAAAAGAAGAATCTTGTGAGGAAGCTGTAGTGTGGCCCCTTGAGTCACTTAGTGGACCCTTTAGTCCATCCATCTTTACTTGTAAGTGTTCATTCCTATGAGTCTTTGGTCTGGTTCAAGGCCTCTGGTGGCTTCTTTACTAATATAATGGGCTCTCTCCGGAGCTCCTCTTGGGTATCCCATTGCTGTCCTAACACAGTAGAGATACTATTGTTTTAGATCTGTATGTTCACTTCGCTTGCTCCAACAGTTCAGAGATGAGGTGGATTTTGGGATGGACCAACTCATAGCTCTGGTTCTGGGTCTAGATGGGAGATGGGCTGATCAGTCCACCAGTTTTCACTCCTCATGACGGCCCAGGTGAGCTCTTCCGCACTGCCTCAGATAACTCACCCAGTGCAGCCTGCAGAAAGGAGCAGGGCCAGTTCTCCTCTCTCCGGTCCTCAGACCTGGACCACTCCCTCAAACCACCAGGACCAGATCTACTGTTTTGTCCAGGCGAGGTGCCGGGCCCTCTCTTCCAACTGATGCAGGGGCTTTGCGGGGGCACAAGCTCTCCTCTCATGCCCTCAAGGCTGGCTCAACTGCACCTCTGAATTGTATGTTTTTAAATAAAAGATTTATCATGACTTTCTTACGGGCACACTTCCATCTTCTAGAGACTTAAAATCATCAGTTTTATACTTTCATACACCTTTAATTAAGGCATAATGTTTTTCTCACAATAAAGATAGTATAGATCTAAATAACTCTTATTACAAGGATCGCTTTGGACAGATTTGTGCACCAGACAGCCCGTTCTTACCAGTGAGGTTTTGTCACACTCCTATCTAACCCTGTCATTCCCTTCTACTCAGGATCTAGAAGACGATCAAGGGAAGGCCGTTCCCAGTGACAATCCGGAGTGTAGACAGCAGAGTTTATGTAACCAACAACCTGATTTTAAAGGGGAATTGTAAGAGCCACACTGATTTCAGAGTGCAAAATGCCAACAAGCAGAAAAGATTCGTCGAGCAAGTCTGAACACAGATTTAATTCCTTTGTTTCTGAATGAGAAACATAAGGGAAACAGTAGTTAGTCTCCAGTGGGGTAGGAACTGAAAGACACATAGGACCATGCAGGGCTTTTATTATCTCAATGAGAAGAGTTCTGATTGACTTGGGAATCAACCAAAGATCAACCTAGTGGCCAGATTCATTATAGCTGTGTCTCTGCTCTGTGACCTCTTACCTCCTTGAGAAGAGAGAGGCTGAATGTGCTTCATGGAAAAACCCAAAGCATACAGTTGACTCTCCATGGAAGGCTAGGCTGTCAAAAGGGGTGTTCAGTACACAACAAGCAAACCAAGCAACCACGATACAACCTGTGGCATTACATATTTCTCATGCAATGTGGGTTTCCTGCTAAATTTTGTTAGTTTTACACTTGATTTATACTCTCGAGATGTTTGTCATATGCTTCTTGCAATACACGTGTTTTGTCTCAAACATTTCAATAAAACCATTTTTCAGGTATAAAGAGAGTTACTTCAAACTGGGTAATTCAGAAAACTCAAGGTTTAAGTTAAAAAAAATGAGTTTCGACTTTGGAATAGGACTCTTTACTCTTTTATTGTTAACAAGTACTCAATAAAGGAAATCAAATAAAATTAGTGTTGCTCAAAATTATCAGAGTATTATGTGATATGAAAGATCGTTACACAATTGAATAATCATGAATTATCAATAATGTGTCTACTATAACTGTGGACCTGTGTTTAGTTGTCAAAATTTAGAAAGTTATCCTCCTCAAAAGTTACTCATAATATAAAATAGGCTGAGATGAAGGAAACAGGCCATGGTACACATGACATCAATTAACAATTCCTGAGTGTGGTGCAATGTGAGTCCCAGATGCCCTTCAAGAAACTGACATTAACCAGAGCATCAACTGAGTGTCACAGAAGAGGAACCCACTGGTTTATGCAGAACCTGACATCAGTATCTAAAAAACAGTTTTTAGTCATGTGTGTGCATCCATGCAATATGCCTGTGCTCACTGTATGCAAATACACAGGTGTGATTATTTCAGATCTATGCGTCTAGGAATGAACAAGTAGCCTCTGTCTACATTCATACACATAAAATATAGAAAGCATTAAGAAATTCTAAATTAAAAATTAATCCAGAATTTTCCTTAATTTATCAGAATGCTCTCCTTTATTTTAATAAGTCATGGCTAGTACAACAAAACCAGGATTTAAAAAAAATACTGCAGAAACCTCACCAAGATATGGAGAATGAACATTGTCGGAAAATGGGTCATTGAGAAAATTAGAGAGGGAATTTAAAAGTTCCTAAATAATAATGAAAAGAACACATCTCCCCAGGACTATTGGGACATAGCCAAGGTAGTTCTGAGAGGGAAGTTCAGAGGCTACAAGTGTTTATATTAATCAGAAATACCTCAAATAAAAAGCAATGGACCTCCAAGTCCTAAGTAAATAAAAACAAGCTAAGACCCAGGGCATCAAAGTTCAGCAAAGAAATTCAAGGGAATCAAGGGCCAACAAGGCAATGCACAGAATTGAGAAAATAAAGATCCCATTTTAATAAACAAGACTGAAAAATCTCTAGTCATCAAAACAAAGAGACCCAAATTAATAAAATTAGAGATCGAATGGGTAGTTAATATAAATCCTAATGAAACACAGAGAATCATTTGGTAGCACTTTGGAAACATATACTTAAATTTTTAAAAAAATATATAGGTGAAACCGATAAATTCCTAGACATATATGACATATCAAAATTAAATCAAGAACATATAAACAATTTACACATACCTATAATAGTCAACAAAATTCACATCATGTTAAAATTTTCCCAACAGTAAAAGCTGGACCGAAATCTATGCTTTACCCAGATTCTGGACTACCTGGATCAAACAGCACAGCCACTGAATAGAGAGCCCAGGTCAGGGCAAACTCTGCAGTGAAAGTGAACCTGATTGGAAGAACCTGTGTCATCCTCCTTAACAAGAGTATGGAGCAGCAAGAGAGCTCAGTAGTTAAAGCCACCTGTCAGCAAGCCTGAGGGCCTGAGTTCGATCTCCAGGACCCATATGGTGGAAAGAGAGAGCCAGCTCTTGTGTGGGCGCGCGTGCACACACACACACATACACACACATTAGTAAATTCAATACAGACAACTGAAGGAGATCAAGAGATACAAATTAGAAAAGAAGTCAAAGTATTGTTATTTTCAGATGATACAATAGTATACACAAGTGACCCTGAAAGTTCCACCAAGAAACTTCTGCAGCTGATGAACATTGCAGCAAAGTGACTGGATACAAGATTAGCTCAAAAATATCAGTAACTCTCCTATTTATAAATGATAAACTGACTGAGAAAGAAATCAAGGAAACAACATAAAATGTCTTTGGGTAACTGAAAGGCTTTTATAATAAAAAAAAACCCTTCAGGTCTTTGAAAGAAGAAACTGAAAGGGATATCAAATGGAAAGATCTCCCCTCTCATGGAGCAGTAGGATTAGCATAGTAAAAATGGGCATCCTACCAAAAGCAATCTACAGCTTCAACAAAAACTCTGTCAGAATTCCAACAATTCTTTACAGATCTTAACAGAACAGTTCTCAGATTCATATGAGAAAAAGCCTTAAGCAATCCTCACCAATGAAGGAACTGCTGGAGGTCTCACCATACCCGATTGCAAGTTTTTACTACAGGGCTATAGCAATAAAAACCACAAGATATCAGACATATTGATCAATGGAAGAGAACTGAAGAACTAGACATAAATTCACACAACTCTGGACCTGATTTTTTATTTTAAAAAAAAAATCTAGAAATACACACTGGAAAAAGGACAGCATCTTTAACAAACAGTGTTGGTCAAGTTAGATGTCAGCGTGTAGAAGAATCTAAATAGATATATACTTATCACCTTGCACAAAAGTCCAAGTGGATCAAAGACCTCAACATAAATTCAGATACACCAAACCTGATAGAAGAGAAAGTGGGGAACAGTCTTGAACCCACTGGCACAGGAGACAACCTTCTGAACAGAACACTGATAGTGCAGGCACTAAGACCAACAAAAATAAGTAGGGCCTCATGAAACTGGAAAGCTTCTGTAAAGCAAAAGACACTGTCAATAGGACAAAATGGCAGCTTACAGAACGGGAAAAGATCTTCATCAACTCTACATCTAATTAATTCAAAATATATAAATAACTCAATAATCTGTACATCAAAAAGCCCCCAAATAATCCAATTTAAATATGGAATACAGATCTAAACAAAGAATCCTCAACAGAGGAATCTCAAATGGCTGAGAGACAAAGAAATGTTCACTGTCCTTAGTTGTCAGGGAAAGCAAATCAAAACTAATCTTACACCTGACAGAATGGTTAAGATCAGTAACTCATGGGACATTTGAAGGGAGGATGTGAAGCAAGGAGGACACCCCTCCATTGCTGGTGGAAGTGCAAACTTACACAGCCACTGTGGCGATCAATATGGTTACTCAGAAAATTGGGAATTGATCTATTTCAAGACCCAGCTAAACCACTCTTGTGCACATAGCCAAAGGACATTCCATTCTACCACAAAAACATTTGTTCAACTACATTTTTTGTGACTTTTTTTTTCATAATAGCCAGAAACTGGAAGCAACCTAGATGTCCCTTAACAAATGAATAGTTAAGCAAAATGTGGTGTATTTATACAAAGGCCTATTACTCTGCTATTAAAGAAGTGCCATCATTATATTTGCAGGCAAATAGATGCAACTAGAAAAAAATCACCCTGAGTGAGGTAACCTTGACCCAGAAAGGCAAATATGGTATGTATTCACTTCTAAGTGGATATCAGCTATTAGGCAAATGATAATCGAGCTACAGTCCACAGACCCAGGGGAGTTAGGTAAAGAGGAGGTGTATGGAGGGAATCATGGATCTTCCTGGGAAAGGGCCATAGAACAGATTTAGTGGTGGACTGGGGTGGGTACGGAAGTGGGAGGAATAAGGTGGGGAGAATGGAGGAAAAGAGTACAGGGAGATACAGATGGAATTGGAGGACATTTGGGAGGTGGTCAGGAAACCTAGTGCAGTAGAAAATTCTTGGAATCTATAATGGTGACCCTAGTGAGGATTCCTATTAATGGAAGGTATAGAGTCTGAACTGGCCATCTTTTGTAACCAGGCAACGCTTGAGTGGTGGGACTGGGTTACATCCGGCTGAGTTGTTGGCTGAGGAAGTCCTGTGGAGATCCCCAAGCAATGCAGGCTGATGGTAAGCAAGAGAATCACTCTCCAAAATTGGCAGTGGGACGCCATTGCTGAAGGCAACATCCACACAGCTCATTGAACATAGAGAGGTCAAGTTGGTGTGGGCATGTACTCTTCACTCTTCTGCAGGGTATGGGAAGAGAAACCTGGACACCAACACAGCCCCCAAAACCCTATACTTATCATCTGTCCTGCTTGCAAGATGTGCTGGGGTGCAGAACTTGTGAGAGTGGCCAACCAAAGTTTGATTTAACTTGAGACCCACACCATGAGAAGGACCCAATGCCTTACCCTACCTGGATGGCCAGGAACTGGAGGATGGACAGCCCAGGGACCTAGGGCAGAACAAAACACAACTGGCAAAGAAAAAAAACAATAAAGTGATTACTGCTACACTCATAGATTTATAGATTGGTGCCTTGTTCAATCATCATCTGAGAGGTTACCTCTGGCAGGAGATGGGACCTGGGTGCAGAGAACCATAGCCATACATTACACAGAGAATAAGAGGTAAAGACAGGAGATAGAGGGTGAGGGAGAAGGGGGAGGGAACCAGGGAGAGGAGGAAGGGCTATTTGTCCCAGAGGGACAGAGAGGAGACAGGTGTGGCACAGGGGAAACTGGCAGTTATAAAGGTAAAGGGGGAAACCCCGTGTTAGAATGAGGTGTGTAATTTTAATCGGGCATGCTAGTTAGGTGAGACAAAGAGGGCTTTTGATTGTTGGACTTCAGTATTTCGATAACTGGATCTTAGTAGTCAACCTCAGGAGAAGGAAGTGGCCATATAATGGAACAGACCTTGAGGGCTAGTTTTAGGAATGTGATCTAACAGTTTTTAGCAAGGAAGGGGGAATGAGGGAGAAGGGCAAGGCCTGCCAGAGCCTTGCTCCAGGGAGCTAGTGTCCGTTCAGAGTGATCTGAGGGAGAGGGGAGGAGGTGGGGGATGCCAGGAGGAGTGGAAGGAAGGAAGGAAGGAAGGAAGGAAGGAAGGAAGGAAGGAAGGAAGGAAGGAAGGAAGGAAGGAAGGAAGGCTGCCATCGGACTGGATCAGATGAGACAAGAACCTATTAGCAATCCTTTTTTTTTCTTCACCTTAACACGCCTTTGCTCACGGTGAGTTCAGGAAGGGGACAGCTTCAATTCTGGGCCTCATTCTTGAATTTCTTTTCACCAAGCTCCTACATCATTTGCCCTAGAAAATTCCTGTTTCAGTTTTTTTTTTTTTTTTCTGATTTCTCTGCTTAGTCAGTCACATAGCGCATGGCTTTGGAGTTGGAGTTCCTTCTGCATATGCTGGCACCGGGAAGTCGTGCTTCACCAAAGGGGACCAGACCGTGACAACAGAAATTGGAAGAGGTATCCTTATGGGTCAGGCAGGCCACCGCTGTGACAAAAGAGCAAACTCTGGACAGGAAAGACTCTCTACTGGGTCATCTGAACAGGAAAGACACTCTACTGGGTCATCCACTTCCTCCTGTGCTGCTTTGAACATCATAACACACCACAGAGATCTCCATACTGATGCCACCTTGTTTCAGAAGCCCAGAGGACTTCGCTCCAGCATTGATGTGCCCCGCCAGCATCACAGACCTAGAGCAAATGCCAATGTCACAGTGTGGACCTAGGGCAGAATTGCCAATGAGAAGCAGTCTTGAGGTATCTGGAAAGGAGGATGCAGTTTTGGGAAATGCAAACTCATCTCTTTTTTGAGTCAATAAAGATCAGCTGCAGAAGACATAGAGGTTAATCAACTCCTGTGTATGAGCTAAGCAAAGCCAAGGGCTTCAGCCAGCTACGCTCTCCAAGAATTTCATCACACCGAGCACAGCTGTTGGGTTTGATGCTACACAGATAGCATTTTAAAGTGAATGCCTTGATTGGTGATTTTTGAAAAGTTGTTTTTATTTCATGGCCACTGGTGTTTTTGCCTGCATGTATGTCTGTATGTAAGTGCTGGGTGCCCTGGAACTGGAGTGACAGACAGTTGTGAGTTCCCATGTTGGTGCTGGGAATCAAAATCAGGTGCTCTGAAGGAACAGCCAGTTCTCTGAACCACTGAGCTATCTCCAGAGTCCTGATTGGTGATTTTTATGACACCTTATGCATCTATTTTCATGACTCTCCAGGGTCCATGTGACACACATGGACAATGTGACACACATGGACAATGTGACACACATGGACAATGTGACACATGGACAATGTGACACATGGAAACAAAGTTGTCTCAATGAAACGACTGACCTGACAATATAAAAGAAAGACACATTTTTCATTTGCTTTATCCTGGTAGATAAATGTTGGTTTTTACTATTAATGTGTTTTGTCTAATGTTACGTCATCCTGGTAGAAAATCTGGCATGGTAATGAACACTTGGGTACCATTAACATCAAAGGTTTTTAACTCCATGACCTAGACCAGCAGGTCTTTCTTCAGTGACAAGTCCTGAGAGAGAGGACTAGCCCAGAAGGTAAGAAGATAGAAATTCTTGAGATCAGGAGGCCTTGTACAAGCTGTCTTACACCAAGCACATTTATTAAGAAGTACAGCATCTTATGTTCTATTTCCAGGGTTGAAGTGGGGCAGAGTCAGCAGCAGCTACCATACGATGAGACCGTCTGCAGTAGGCTTGTGAAGCTGTGTTGCACAAAGGGAACCCATGGGATCTCAAGAGCCTTACAGACCAAGCAACACAGCAGCCTTGGGAATGATAACCCCAGCCTCTTCACAGAAAAAGGCCAAGTTCCCAGGAACTGAAAGCTTCATTTCTTTGAAGCTCTGGCTCCAGGCCCTGCCTGGCCTTGCCAAGTCTGGTCCTGAGCAAGGGACACAACCCTGTGCCTTTCTGGTCTTTCATCAGGGCCTTTGAGAAAGCCTTGGATCTGTCCGGTTCTCAACACCTCCAGCCCGCTTGATCTCCTTCCCTGGTTCTCTGTGAAGCTACCCTTTGCTTTCACTAACTACGGTGCTTTGTAGCTTCGTGATTTGAAACTAGTCCCACGTCAAGTCTCCAGATGTGCATTCTGCACAAGCCTACATCACTCCTGATCTCTTGACTGTTCCTCAAAGCACGTTACCAGGCTTCTTCTCTTCTCTTACTGGTCTGTCAGCTCACATGTCTCGGTTCCCATTTCAAGCTCTTCTTACCTGACAGAGTGTTTCCTGGCAGCGCTCGTCAGCACACTGGAGTCAACCACGCCTAGCTCCTGAATTTACTCCTCAAAAAAAAAAAAAAAAAAGTAAACACAAAACTACACATTCCTGCCCACCGTTTCTATGAAATAAAAGGTTTTTTAAATGCCGTATTTTTTCATTTCTATTTTTCTGGTTCCCAATAAAATATAATTCAGCTAGATCGTATTTGACAAAGGGTGGTTGGAATGTGCTCATTTGCTTCTCCGACAAGTTTATTAATTGCTTTGAACTGCTTTTCCGAAACAGGATAGCAGTTTCCGGTTGCTCAGGCAGTAGTGCTCCTCGCCATCTTCAAGAGTCATTCTAGAACAATAAGGCTATAAACAACCCATTTGGAGGGAAAGACAGCTTGAGAAACCTCCCAGGCTGCCGTTCATCTGCGCACATCTGTTGGTGGTTATTAGTCACAAGAGAAAGCCTGAGAGTTAACATGTTTCCGTTATGCTCTCCCTCCTTCAAAGTTTCTCCATCTTGGCCAGCCACTGTTAGATGCTAACTTCACTATCTCGCCTATAGTCTGAACAGCAAATGCCTTCCATAGACTCAAGTTTAAAGATCCCTTCCCCAGGTTTGCTGCTGTTTTAAAGGCCACAAAGCTTTTAGGAGGTGATCCAGCTGGTGATAAGATTACTAAAGACAGGACTTTTAAGGCTATGCCTGCCTCTAATTCCACCAGAATGTAACAGCAACAGCTGTGTGCGCTGCCATTATGGATGGAGATACTGTGCCCTGCCTTGCCACTATGACTAGCCGGACTGAATCCTTCCTCCCGTCCATTGCGCTCGTCAGCTATTTTGTAAAGATCCATCAGAAATGTAACTAATACGGACTTTGCTTCCTGTCATAATGACATCCATTGGACTGAACGTAGTTCACCAGGGCCTTCTCTCCTACAAGAACGTAGGCTAGAAGTCACTGCAGGTTGTTCCCCACTTTGTCATGCTAATGGTTATTTAACACTTTGGGGCACTTCACTAATGAACAATTGTGCTTGGCAAAAGGATTGTTCCGTTGTGTAGCTGACTTCACTATAACAGCACCACTGACAAAGACAGGCCATGGATAACTCGTAAACCTGCTGGGTTTTATTATCCAAATGCGGCAATTACCATCTATCCTAGAGCAGGCTTGCCAGATCCATTCAGAGTACTGACAAATGAATAGACACAGAGTGAAGAATGCGACCATGGAACTCGGCACAGCATTTCTCTCAACGTAATGAATAGATGGGAAGAGGCCGGGGGAAGCATTTCAAATGTTATTATATGCTCACATCAATAACTGACTATGACTCATTATTTTTAGCCATATTTTTCTGTTTTTCTAGTCATGTCTTTATTAGCCAGGATCTATTAGTCTGCAAGCAACATAAAACTAAACCTTATTAAGCTTGGGAAAAGAATAATTTAAATCTTTGTTTGTATACTAGCAAATGAATCAAGTGACTTGCACATCTCAAGAATTAACCACAAACCACAATTTAGGGGTGTGGTTCAGGACTACATAAAAAGCTCTATTCTGCTGTATTAGTTTTGTATTGTTGTTTTGGGATTTTGGCAGGAGGTTGTTACCCTTGTTTGGGGGTCTACATAGTATGGTGGCTATTGACAATCTATAAGTTACCTAGGCAGAAGGGAAGCTGAATGCTAAAAAAAAAGTGACTGGTTGTCCATGAGTCAAATGTTTGCACTTTGACCAAATCACTGCAGGATATATATATATCACATTTTCAAATGGCTAAATCAATATTATCAAACGCTGGAATATACATACACATGTCCATACATAGGGCATAGGGCACTATTGTTTCTTATCTTGTTTTGAATGCTTTTGTCCCAGATTCATAAATAATCCTAATCTCCAGTGGAGTGACAATAAGAACCCTGGGAAGGCAATTAGCTTGTGAGAATAGCATCCTCATGAGCAGGACTCATGCCCTTATGAACTCATGGAATATTTACAATTGTGCCAATGGATCTATCAGATAAACCTTTGAACACAGGAGGGTAGACGTATAGAAGGTATTTCAACTAGAATAGAAAACTTCTCTTATATGCATATTGCCACATGACCACTTTATAAGATGAGAACAAGAATCACCTTAGCAGGTCAGCTAGACAAATGGGATGGAGATAGGGTGACCATTGCAGCAGAGATGACAATAGAGAGGTACACACAAGCTCAAGAGGAGAGGAGGGGTTGAAAGTGTCAACCAACGATGGGACAAGAAGAACAGCCATGGTGGTGGAAGAACACTTAGTGACTACTGCAGCGTAGATGTCATGGTGAGTTCCAGTGGGCATATTAAGAACAGAGGCCAAGAACGGCTACATGGGTTAAATGAAGAGTACAGGATTAAGTTGGTTTCCTGGGATGTTTGGGTGAAGAGGAATCTAAATTATGTGTAACATAAAACAATGCATTTCGTGTTAGAAAATATCAGTGAAAGTGTTCTGCAAGGCCAACAGTGAAAGTGTTCTACAATGTCTTACTAAATCTTCCAGGTTGGGGTAAATGTGTGTTTATATTAGGTCAATCAGTTGTTCATTACTTCATGATATTTTCCCACCATAATTTCTTACATGAATTACTGCATGTACCCCAGATCTCTACCTTTTGTTCCCTGCTATCAATATCTTTAAAAATTACCCATGTACTCTTAAAGTCACGCCACAACTTCAAGATTAAAGCCAAACTCATTCTTTTGGCTCCTCCTCATCAATCCTACCTCTTGGACATTTTCCACTCCAAAACTATAGTGAAGAGCTTAAGCTAGTCTTCGCTTTGAATCTTCTATATTGTGTTTACGATGAACATTCACTTAGAAAACCCTATTTAACAATCCCCAACCTCACGCCACCACCCGCGTTCGTACATCTCAAAGAAAACTTCCCCCTTTTCATCTGACTAACATCTCTTTTAAGCGCCAGCCAAGGAGCCGTCTTCCCTAGCATGTTTTCCATCATTCCTCAATTTCTTTGATCTTCTCATTCCAAAAAGCACATTTTACCCATGATCTCACCTATTAATTGATTTTCCTATCACAACTGGAAGACACTAAAAGATTCGTCAGGTGACAGATAATGCTTCACGACTCTTACAAATCTGGATAGTGACTTCTTAAAAGGTTTGGCATAAGACAGATAAAAATATCTGGAGCGGAGTGAGAGAGGATACTGGGGAGGGAACAGAGATTTCTAAGTGTTGGAAGGCACCCAGTAAATCCCAGTTGCCACATTCGAACTCATGAACTACTACTGGCTTGTGTGAGCATCCATTCCTGGGAAGTAAGGAGAAAACTGACTTCACTGTTGTGTTTATAGGTCTGAAGTCACCCTTAATTAGAAGAACACTTGGTTTTCCTCAGCTTAGCATATACTCAGAACAGCAGATGTCAGATTTTGGCACAACTGAAATAAACTTACCAAACAAAAAAATATATATTCACTACTTGAACCAGATAGAACATTAGAGAGGAAAACAATTAGCATTAATGGCAAACATATTTTCTTCAAAATGAGCCACACAGTTTTCTGAAGAAAACTGTTATCTCCATATGGCTTGCTAATCCACGTGATTTGATTTCCTTACTAAAACTAAAGGAAACAGGGGGATGAGAAACTTTACCAACTGAATAGTGCATGAAAATAAAAACTGGGGCTTCTTTGGCATGGTCTTGCATGCATAGTTTTAGATTGATTGATCATTGATAGAACTTGCAATCTGCCCACCTCTGTTTAACACAGTGCTTCCCTGTTTTCATCTGTAGACCTTCTGTGTTCCTCATCAAACAAATATCAGGTCACAGAACAACCTGCCTGCATCAGATGCATCCAAAAGAGGAGGAGGAGGAGGAAGA
>NC_022009.1:104030121-104053220 GCF_000317375.1 Microtus ochrogaster
AGAAGAAGAAGAAGAAGAAGAAGAAGAAGAAGAAGAAGAAGAAGAAGAAGAAGAAGAAGAAGAAGAAGAAGAAGAAGAAGAAGAAGAACTCACCTCTCAATCTGCTGCTGCTTCTGGTTGTTCACGAGTTTGTAAGTCACTGTTAGAATTATTCATCATGACTGTATATTCATTATTCATTAAATGGCTAGTTCTTGAAAGACCATGTCCCTTTCATTCCAGGACACATGTCCTTTAATCCCAGCCCTCTGGAGGCAGAAATAGGCAGATTTCTGTGAGTTTGAGCCCTGTCTTGTCTACACAGCGAGATCCTGTATTAAGAACCAAACCATAGAATTCTGCAACTACCATTTTTAAGTGAAGTCAGTGGGTTTTGATTTTTCCAGTATTCTCATTCTGAACATGTGTTGATGAATTTGAAATTAATTTTCATCTCCCTTTGAGGTCACCAAACTCATTGGTCCAAACCTCTCTTTTTTCACCCTCCTCTTTCAAGGATAAAGAAGTCTTCTTACACCTCAGCTCAATCTCAGGTCATACACTCAGCCCCACTGCCATTGGTTAAGCCAGACTCGGAGTTTACTAAGAAGCACACAGGAGACACTTACAACAGATGATGCTGAAAACTCTGGGTGTCATTTGTCACATCGAAGACATAGACTCAAGTGTCAGCACTGTGAGATACATATGTCATAAACAGTACTGAAGAGTATAATTTGCATTTATAGAAAGAAAACTAATATATGGAAAATGGTTTTCTTATTACTGGAGCAGAATTAAAAATTGAAAACTTAATTTTTAAAATTATTTTCTTAAAGTCATTTCCTCTGGTTATATTGCAATTAGTTTTGTAGTTCTGGCTTTAGAGATGTGTTTATAACATTAAAACAGTTTGTTTTTATTTATGGTCAGGACCATCTGAGACGAACAAGATCTTCATTTGACAATCCAAACAAGTTTTTTTTTTTTATTTGCTTAAGACAGGATCTCACTTTATAACCCGAATTGACCCAAAGCCCTAAATCCCTTGGGATTACAGGCATGCACCATTATGCCTTACTCAAACTCAGAATTTTTATCAAACTATGCTATCCAGACATCCTGACTCCTTATAAATACTGGTTTTTTTCTAATCAAAATTAAAACACATCACTGTCTAATGAAGTGAGCCATCCTTGATTCCTGGGATAATGATATTACAAAATAAAGTCAATCCAGTTCTTATTCCTGTGCTATAGAATGTACAAGAACTTCTCTATCTTTTACAGAAGATGCAGTTTCGTCCAGGTCCTCTGAAACAGCATGGCCACCTAAACATGACCCGAGATAACAACACCAATCAACATGCTAAAGCAGATGGGAGAAATCTCATGAGCTTCCCATCCATACATGACAATCTGCAATCGATGACCGACGAGAGAGGGAAAGTCAGTCTTATCCAGGGATGAGCCTTCGGACAGATTATCCAATCCCAAAATGCATGTCCATACTAACAATGCTAAATGAACCCTGGAAGGCATATTGACCATACACACACACACACACACACACTCAAACACAAACACACATATATATATATTCAATAATTTGAGAGGGTGTAGATGGGTATAGGAAGAGGGAGGGGGGACTGGGAATGATAATATAAACACAGTACTTGTGTATGAAGTTCTCAAAAAATGTTTAGTTTTAAAATTTCAAATTGAAAGTGTTAAGAGTGAGATATCCCAGTGGGTGAAGTTGTTGTCACCAAGCCTGTTGACGTAAGTTAGAACTTGCATAATAGAAGGAAACCAACTCCTCCTCCAACCACCAGCTATGACCATGGCATGTGCATGCACACACACACACACACACACACACACACACATACACACACACACCATGCACACACACACGCAACAGACCCATGCACAACAAAATAATGATGAACATTAAAAAAAGTGCATGTGGGGTGACTAGAAGTGACATCAAAAGAGAATTCACAAGATAGTGGCGAGTGCCTCATATGCCTGATTACTGGGCTGGAGAAGCTCTGTGAAATATCTACCCTCTGTGATTTGTTTTTCAGTGTTCACAGGAAATATCTAGACCCTTAAGTTCCAGTTAGATGGAAAAAGCAAAACATAGGAACGTCGACAAAGTTAGATGGACCATCACCAGGAAATTTGGCACGTTCCCTTTGGGATGAAAACAACCTAAACATTGCAGAGGTCATGTGTTCGGGGTCACCTATCAATCACTCTCAGGTTGGAGCAGCCCACTCAGGCCAAACTCTGAGACCGTATGACAGCTGACATCAACAACCATCCACGTTGTGGTAACATGCAGATACGAGAAACAAACAAGAAGTAGAGTCTGGAAAGTGCGTCAGGAACGCCAGCATCAACTGTGGACAGGTCTGGATCCAACATTGGGCGTTTCTCTAAGCACTCACCTCATAGCTGCCTTCAGTGGAGAGGGCCATTCTTTTCCCTCTGCCACATCTGAGGACTAGCAGACACCGCTGTCTGCTGTTTCAGAGTAACTACAAGATGAAAAGAACCACGGCCCTTTTCAATGCAAACCAAGCTCATCCCTTAGCAGGGCTTTAGTGATGGAAATTAGCTGTACAGATTTAAAAGGGCCACAGGAATAATTATAGAAGGAGTCATTGATTTCCCAATGCTGATAAATATTCAGACCTTTAAGCTCTATTTCCCCATATTTCATTTTCACATTATAGTTGTTGTGAGTTTCAGTTCTACATCTAATTTTGATCTAATCATTTAATTCTAAATAAAATGGTGACTGTTTATATGAATACTTATTTATACTTCCCAGCATATTTCGTCTCGCCTGGTTCTTTATTCTTCCTGCCTTTTCTTCTTAACCTTTTCCTTTATAGCCCACATAAAACAAACTCAAGGCCCGTAGTTGTTTTCTTTAGTTCAGCCTTGATCCCAAAATGTTCTCTTCATTTACTGGATTGCATTAATTGGTGTTTTCCCAAAAATGATTTATTTCAGTTTAAGCTTTGAAAGACATCTTGACAGCATATGAAATAACTGGAATGTCTCTCCTTGGCAACCAAAGGTTTAGTTATATTGCCCTATAATTCCCAGAAGTCCTGTTGAAAAGTTAGCCAGTTTTGTTCCTTTGATTTTACTGTGTATTTAGCTCTGCTCTGATGGCTTCAAGCTTTTTTCAATCCCGTGTTTAGTAGTTAAGTTCCCTGATAGGTGGGGCTATTTATGTATTCTGCCTGCTTGCATGGTTTAGGAATTTGGGCATTTAATTTTTTCCAGTCTTATTGGTTGAGCCTAGTACTGGACTCCTTTAGATGTGATTTGGATAGATCATCTTCTAACTGTTCTTAATACACTATTTTTGCTTTATATAGAAAGCCCAGGAGATTTCTAGCTCATGATCCCCCCAAACCACAGTAGATAGAGTTTGAAACATCAATGGTCCCCAACTCAGCTCCCCCGCTAATTGTCAACACAGCTAGAAAAGCTGGCAAATGTCTTGATGTGGAGAATATCAGTAAAATTCAGGTTCTTGCCCTACCATTAGTAGAAGTGGCCTTCTTAGACTATATGAAACTGTCAGAGCTTTCACTCTGCCTTCGCAGAGGGGAAATTCCAACTCTTGTCTTCTCCAGAAGCCCCGAGTCAGCAAATACTCTTGAATAACAGACTCAAGTTTCCAATCGGTTGCTTTTTGCCAGCACAACCACTAAAATTGCTACTTTAGCTTCCTCTGCCCCTCACCCCAAAATGTTGTCAGTGCTAAGCCCAATCATTAGTTTGTCCACACAGTCAGCAAATGTCTCTGCGGGCAGAGGGTGCCAGGAGGGAAAACATGGGAACATGTACAGTTCCCACTCTGTACCATTAGTTCATGTGTTTCTCATCCCTTCTAAAAGTTTCTGCACAATTCGATAGATGCGATAGTGTACAAGGCTCTCCTGGGCCCCCCCCCCCCCCCGTGAGCATCCCCAGAGCCTTATGGCTCAGTGACACTTAGCGGATGAGATCACATGTTTATGCTGGCAGCAGCCTTAAAGTTGGTGTGCTTGTTCCTGTTATCAGCTCATTAATAGCCAAGAGGAAGGAAAAGATTTCATAGATACATGTAAGTGACGAGATAGCAGAAGAGATAATGTGGGAATCTGAAATTAATCATGATAGAAAAGTAAAGTCATGGACTCCACAGAGCTATAATAAGCCAGAGAAAAGAGCCCTCAGTGACAGCAAAGTGAGATTCATGGGGCAAACATGCAGGAGAATGGGAACGTAAACATAATGTTATCATTTTTGATTAGTGAATTACTTAAGACTTGTTTATTTTGATTTTCTATGTATGAGCCTTGCTGTCATGGATGTGTCCTGCTTATGTCACTAGTGTCCAGGAGGCTGGAAAAAGACATCAGATCCCTGGACTAGAGCTACAGAGGGTGTTGAGTTGCAACATGGCCCCGGAAACGGAACGCTGGTTCTCTGTAAGAGCACCCCCATTGAACCAACTCTGCAGGTAAACAAGTTTTATCTGAAATAGTCATCACCTATAAACAAGTTAGAAATGGTAAACAAAATGCTTGCTGAAAACAAGTTTGTTTCTTATTAAAAAAAAAAACAAAAGAAGAATTCCAACCATCCAAAATTATAGTAAATATTTCACCATGAAAAAAGGCTAGAACAAAGTACATGGGACGAGAAGATACCATCTATTCCACTGTGCAATACGATATCTAAGGAGAAAAAGAAACTATGAGATTGGCACACTGACTATTGCATGTGGATTCTAACATCATTTGTGGCCAAATGAAACCCTGTAATGAGTTCAAACACCTTTGTCTCCACTACATCACTAACATCTTTACTCCAGCAACCCTACAGTAAGAATGGTGTCACTAGACATTAATCCAGTTGCATTCAGAAAAATTGGGGGAGCAACAATTAAAAATGAGTCATGAAGAGATGTCAGTTGGGTGAAGTGGCAAGAAAGCCATCTCAATAGGAAAGAGAATCTAAATATTTCACACAAGGGCATTTTGGTTTGATTTTGTGCTCAGAGTTCCAAGTTACACAGTACAGAGTGTTTTGTCTTCTTCATCCAAAACGTTAATAGTGACAATGAAGATACTTGCTATAAACTACAGAGAACAAATGACTATGGGGGGGGGGAGAACCTGCTTCTTATCCATTTCAATTCTTTTCTAATTCCTACATTACCTTAAAAGGTAGAGCACAGTTGGGGTTAACACAGTCTAAAACAGTTCATGAGATCTTTCAAAGCAACTAAAAAAGCAGAGTTGGAAAGATTTCCAACATGGAGCAATGGAAGGTGTTTAAGGCTATAGGAATGCTAACAGTGCTGCTTTGTTCATCCCATGCAGTTCACATGGACCAAATCATTGTGCTATATAAAGTAGATATCAACAATGTTTGTCAATGAAAATAGAATAATTTAATATGTATTATGTGTGCATAAACCTACCAATCCATCCTTGACATCAAGAATAACCTATGTTAGGAGCTGGAGAGATAGCACATTGTTTAAAAGGACTTGTTATTCTTACAGAGGACTAGGATTCACCTCCCAGCACAGAGCTGGTGGCTCACAACTGTTTGTAATTCCTGTTCCAGGGGATCTAAAGCCCTCTTCTGGCCTTTAAAGGCACTGCACACTTGTAGTACATATACACACATGCAGGCAAACACTCATACACATAAAATAAACAAAAATATATTAAACATATTTCCTATAGTGGGCTTTTAAAATAGTGACATTTGAAGATCTTTCCTTTCAGTGTGTGAAGGGTGTCTGTGTTCTTTTAAAGGTTCCTCAGCTGTGTACATGTAAACTGTCCTTCTCCACACAATCCCATAGAACAGGAGTGGCCAAGTAAAACAAACTTTTATTTAGGAGAAAAAAATAGCTGTTTATAATTATCAGTCTCCTATCTGTCTTTCTTTCAATTCACTAAATATAATAACGAAAAACATTTTCAAAATTAGAATAATTACACCAGTTGTCCCTTACTAATTTGAAGTTTGAGATTCATGATTTCAGTAATGCGTGGCTGTCTTCCAGTTTTGAAAATGCTTGGCTTTCAGAAGGATGGGGAGAAATCCAAAGAAGCAATCACTAGGTTGAAATTGACATCCGTGGCGGAAAGCAGTTTCCAAGTTGAGAGGCTGTTGTGGTTTTCACATCCATTAACTGTGAGAGCCTTTGCAAATCTCATCCACATGTGCACAGTCTCACGAGGATTTGCTCTCTGACTTGACCAGCTTGGGAAGCTGACAAATGCAGACTCTGCAGTGAAAGAGCGTCCAAACCAAACTATAAACCTCCCAAGCTAGTCAACCACTTGGGATGAAATAAAATGATGAAACCCAGTCACCATGCTGGACAGGGATGGCCATCATACAGGGGACTCTGGGTTATGGTCTGTTAGAGTCTGTGGGTTGCAAGGCCACGGCTATGTGAGGCTCTGTTCGGGTGTGTTGGTTGGTTTTGTAGCAAGGAAGAGGAGCAAAGGAGATAGAGAGAGGGCAGAGAGGATTCAGAATGGACTCACTCAGAGTCAGAGATTTCGAAATAATTGCTAATGTGTGCATTCCACAATGTAGTTTTTATTTGCAAAGGTCATTTATAAGCACTTTATTCTCTGATTGGGCTGGGAAAAAATAATTAATTAGTTAATAAAGGCAAGTTAATGGGGAAAAAAATCAAAGTAATTTGAATGATAGAATAACAGAGAAAGACATATATACAAATCCCAGAGGCTGATAATTATAGCCCAAGGCAGTTATAATAGTAATAGATCTATTTCCATTCTCCTATTTTACCACCATCCAACAATGTAGTGAGGATCATAACTACCTGCTAGAAGAGAGAAAAATGGGAGATGCTGTAAGAGAATCAAGCATCCGAGGCAAGGCTTCACCATCCCAGCTCAGACTCACACTAGCGCGGAGGGATGCAGTTGTTTTAAATCCTACTAAAGTCACTTATGGCACATTGTGTGCAAGACCTGGACTATTAACATTACAAATATTTAATCGAAAAAAATAATTCCAGAATTAAAATTATTTTGAAAGCATAAATAATAATATATATAATTTTTAGAAGAAAAATACATGATAAAATACATATACATGAAATGGAAATACATATCAATCACTGCAATTTACCTATTGCCTGATACATGCATGTTTTTAAAATACCATGATGTATACAACAAAGGTACATAATTTTAACTTATAAAGAAAAGTAAATATAATTCCTTAATAGTTGTAAAGTAACTTTACAAACAGAACTGGCCAGGTTATAAAGGAAGACAGAGTTCAGAAAATGATACAGAAATCCAACTGCAGGGGTAGCAGCATGCCTCTGAGCTCTCATGAATACTAACCAGGAATGGGCAGCCTAGACTCCATAAGACAAGGAAAGTAATCAAATGCTGCAATGCAAAACTGTCCCAGGGAAGCAGAGGCTGAAGTTTCCTTTGGACCACATAAGGGGCTAGGCGTTCTCACTGATCTCTTGGGATGATCTGGAAACAAAGCTCTACACCATCATTATAAGGAGGTGACAGGCCTGCCTTTTAGAGCTTAAGATCAGGACTCGGAACAGTGACATTTCTATAATGACTCAGCTCTGCACCGGATCAAAGTCTAGCATTAGACATGAATAGCATTTGCCATGAAAACTTCAAAAAACCAAATTCAATGAAACTCTTACTTTCCTGGGTCGGAGTGTGAGGATAAGAATTATTAAGCAAAAGGAACAGAGATATAAGAGAAATAACAGAGATATGAGACAGAGACACAGAACAGTATCGAGAGGGACAAATAGCAAATATTTGTCTCGTTTATTTTCCACACGCTTATATACTTCACTCCAAAAGGCGTGGTAGGATGCAACAGACTTCTTTAACGTGGTATAAGGAATAGACTTGAGTTCCCATGACCTTTGATCCAGATGGAGCAGATCTACCTCTATACCTAAAATGCTAATTAACCTCTCATTTGCAGGCACACCTTTTAGCAACAACTTCAAGAGAGCAAAAATAAGCTCAGACTCTCTGACCTCCAGCCAAGGTGGAACAGGCTCACATTTGTGGGTCCTCACAGAAAGTATGGTACCTTGGCAAAATCTGCCAGATATGCCAAGATGCGGGCAATTCATCACTAGGAAAATAATCAATAGAATCAGAAGCAAAGATGCAGGATCTGAACAAAAGCACAAATACCCTGAAGAAATGTATGCTATCGTGGAATGAAAGAATACAAAATAAATATCAACTATGAGAAATCCTGGATGGGATAAACAAGGAAAGGCGGAAAAGACGGGTGGCTTTGAAGTTGCAACAAATGAAAAATATGCAAATAAAACGAGGAGAGAAGCTGTGGGAAAATGTGCAGATTCATGGACCAGTGGAAAGAGAGCATGAGAGTTCACAGACATGCCATTACAGTCTCAGAGACCTTGAGTGACCCAATGCCCACAGTTTAGTTACTGGATGACAGAACACTGTGCATCGGTACAAGGAACAACTCAGCAGTAAAAAGGAAGGATTGATGGATTTGTGCAGCTCTGTAAATAAGTCTCAAGATGGTATGCTGTGATAAAGAAATCCAATGTTTTTTAAAGACTATATAGCTTAAGTCTATTTACAGAAAATACAAATGATGGCGACCAAAGACAGACAGTTCCTTGCCTGTGAGTGACAATGAAAAGAACACACACCAAACTGAAATGCAGAAACCTTGTTCCTTGACTTCTGCATATACATTTGTTAAAAAATAGAAAAAATATGTTATAAAATTATACATTCTATATAAATATTTATGAATATATTTATATATTTACATATGAAATATATATAGAATTAAACTTAAAGATTGTATTTTGTTTTGGTTTTTGGTTTTTTACAGATCCCTCACTGTAATTTCAGGTATGTTTATAAAAAGTCTTAAAATTCTAATGATTCTTCTTTGTTCTTTTTCATGAATTGTTGTCAACTCTATGCTTTTGCATTATCATACATGTTTTAAGATTTACCAATTTATATAATCTCCAAAGGAAAATATATTGAGGCTGCTTCAAACACATCAATTTGAAAGAAACAATATTGAGTGTTCTAACCCAGAACATGGAGTGTCTTTCCATTAAGTCTTCAATATTGTCCTCACCAGTATTTAGCAACTCAGTGCATACGGCTCATAATTTGCTAATTTTTCTGAATTATCTCATATTTTCAATGTATTATTAGTGATATTTCACAGTTTCCATTTCTAATTATCTATATCTGAGATTCTCATTTTTCTTTATTTTTTCTGCAAACATTGTGTTCTAATATTTGTTGTTGTTGGGGATTATTTTGTTCTTTATTCTTTAGGCTCTTTGGGTATTTTGGGGGGTGTGGGGGCTGCCACCTAGCTCCTAAATAAATCATAAACAGAGTTTTATTCTTTCTTATAAATGCCCACTCTTAGCTTGGCTTTTTTTTTTTCTAGCCAGCTTTCCATAACTTAAATTACCCCATCTACCTTTTCCCCCTGGGATTTTTCCATTTTTCACTTCTGTATACCTTACTTTCACTCTTTCTCCATGGCTGGCTGGGTGGCTTGGTGGTTGGCCCCTGGCATTTTCATCTTCTTCTTCTCTTTTGCTCCTCCTTCCTTCTTCCCAGATGCCTCCTCCTGTTTATTCTTTCTGCCTACCAGCCCCACCTATCCTTTCTCTTGCCTCACTATTGGCTGTTCAACTGTTTAAAATAATGTTTTTCAATATGGGCAAAATACAACTGTGAAAATTTAATAAAGTAGATGAGAATTAATCATAATTATTATTGTGTACTACTGTGTAGCCCTGACTGGCTTGGAATGTGATGTGTAAGAAAAAATAATGAAATTCCTGAATATTCATTAGTGACACAGTTAGAATTGGCAAGAAGGAGAATGGTGCCACCCTTAGGGTAGGATGTAGGAAAGATCTAGTTTCTCTGTAAGCCCTAGGGCTATTCTTGAGTGCTGGGAATTAAGTGTGAGCTGGGTCACATTTTTTTTTAAAGAAGTGCACCAACATTAAAAACCACATTACCTTTCATTTATTTTGTCTATGTGTGTGTACTTATGTGTGTGCACACATGTGTGTGGTGTACATGCCCATGCATGCACACATTCATGTGCACCCATGTGTGCTGGTGCCCACAAAGTCCAGAATAAGGTTGGACGCCCTGGAGCAGAGTTCCAGAAGGTTGGGAGCCACCATGTAGCTGCTCACTGAGAGCAGCCAGTGCTTTTAACTCCTGAGCCATTTCTCGAGCCCCCATCCTTGACTTGTTGCTTTCTATAATGTTCTGTGGGCATAGACTCTTTATTTTTTTAATCTTAAATTAATTTAAGACATTGTTGGAACATGGCCCAAGAAAGGAGTTGTGTAAGGAGATTAGTGAGCGTTTCTGAGAATTCCAAGAAACCAAGACAGGAGTCTTGTGACATCAGTTTCTTAAAAAAAAAAAATATGGAGTTATTCTTGGATTATACTTGTTTGCCCATCCCTGGTGTAGAGGACAGGGATGAGTTTACTTGAGATATTCTTTGCGGCTGGCTATTGTTATTGTTTATATGCCTCTATGGGAAGCATGCTTTGCCACATGGGGGTTGCCCACCACTTTTGGCTTGTCTTTGTGATTATACGTGACTCTTTACCCCCCAGAGTCTGATGCTCTGAAGCAATCTGGCTATTGCATGAGACTTTGGTCCGCCTCATTTGTCAGTTCCATTTTCCCAGAACCTACTGCTAACTAGAGCATTACACAGACATGTACCCTGCAGGCGAGATAAATGAAATCTAAGGTATCAAGACCAGGGCCAGCTGCTTTAAACTTTCTCTGACGTGGGGACTCATTCATTTCTCTTAACATTTAGTAACATTTCTTCATCAACTCTTGCTAAAGGAGCACGTTGTCATGTCTTCTGTCCCCATGTCTTTTCACCACACTGCAGCCTGAATCCCGCAGGTATATCCACCCATGTCTTTAAATTGTGCCCTTTTCCTATACAAAAAGTTTTCCCCTATCTTTAGTTTTAACACCCCAAACCCAAAACTTCAAGTGAAAAACTAGACTTCCAAAAAAAAAAATCAGACATGAGTCTCCAAACACTTGAGCAACACAAGCAGAACTAAAACAATCCAGAGGCAAAGATGAGCCTGCAGCACAAAGATTATAGAACATATTGGGAGCTTCCTGGCAGTGTAGGTGGTATTTTAATGTCTCGCTGTGAGAGTCCAGACACAGATGCCCTACACTTAGGGGCAGGTGTGCATACAGCCTGAACATCACAGGGAATAACAGCACATAGCAGGAGTAGAGGAATCCTTAAAATTAAATGAAAATATAAAATAAGTATTTTCAGGACCAGAAGTGAGATGAGAAGCAAGGATGTAAAGCCACGGAGTTCGGTGCTGTGCGTGAGAGCAGAAGAGGCTGCAGGAAAGGCCCCCACCATGCAGTCATTGGACCAAAACTGCAGTGAAAGTCAGACCAGGAGCTGAAGCTGCGATCTTCATAATAAAATAAACCAAATGACCAAATTATTGCTGAAACTTGAACAAATCTCCATGTCCAAAGCATGGCAAGGGAAGGTAGCCTTGTAGCAACATGCAGGCTGCCTACAGTGTCCAGGCTAGCCTTGGTGACAACGTTTATGACCATCTGATGGGGCTCAAAGCTGGCCACAGTGTATGATAAACAGCAGAAAAGCAGAGAAAAGCTACAGAGAACATATGTGGTCACAAGACAGTCTGACACTCTCTCAATCCCCAAGACTGTACTGGTAAGTGAGCCAGCCAACAACTCCAGCAATCAGGAAATCCATTCTTCCTAAACCAGATGAAATACATGCAGAATTTCAACTCTTTGATAGTTAGTTTTAATTAAGACTTATGCCATAAAACAAAAATAGAGCAAATAAAAAAGCAATCAAGTGAAAACGTAAATAAAACAGTCAGGTATTATGCTGACTGGTAACGATCACAGGGTTTTTTTCAGAGGGTCATAATATGTCCTAAAATTAGACTGTGCTGAGGATTACGTAAGTATTTAAATGTGTTAAATATTAAACCAAACATTTAAATTAGTAAACATTAGCATATGTAACTGTTATCTCAAAAAGCATTAATTTAAAAAGAAAGTAAAACTGTAAACTAAATATAACAAGAATTGCAAAGTCCCAAGGACTGGAAAGACGAGTCAGTGGTTAAGTCCCTGGCTGCTTTTGTGGAGGATTCAGCATGGATTCCCAGCACAGGTGTCGTGGCTCGCAAAGGAGATATGATGCCCTCTCTGGCTTCAGGGAGTATTGCACACACATGACGCACATACATATATGCAGCCAAACACTCACACACATAAAATACAAAGAAACAAAATAGTTTAAAAAACAATCACTATATCCCAGCAACTCTGAGATATGCAAATTCTTGTACTAACTCCCTGGAAGCAGGATGTAGCTTACAGCCAATGGTGACATAGCTGTCCTCACCCAGAGAGGCAAAAGAATTTGCTAACATCTACTTATTTGAAAGGAAGGCTTCCTTGATGCCACACTTAAAGCGTCTTCAATGTATTAAATTTATGCCATTTTGTTCTTAAGGGAGTAAAATTGATACTGAGGAAAATATTAGTAGAGTAGGAGCAACAACTCACAAGTTTACAAAGTCAAATAAAAACCTGTAAGGACACTAACTAAGGAAAATGCTGATAATTAGAACCTTAATTTTGATTGTTAACAATAGAAGGGGGAAGTGTCAAGGCCCAGAAAGAGGCACAAGTTCTGCAAATTTAGTGAGGTCTAAGCCCCAGGGCTCCTTATTTATGCAGATTTTCTTCCAAGAACCTACTCCTATTAATTTTTCATAAAGAAGGATCTTAGCATTGCATCACTATGGCCCTTATAAGTCCTGTCTCCAATCCTGTTCTCAGAATAGTACAAAATGTTTCCAAGGTCAGTTGGCTGTTGTGCCAGGTTCACATTAACAGAGGCAATGGCTCAGTACCCCAGACCTGATGCTAACATCTCATGCTCCATTGTTCAGTTAGAGAGAAGATGCAGTTGTGGATTTCATTAAGAAAAACTGTGTCAAGGGTTGGAAAGATGGCTCACTGATCTTGCATTGGAAGCCCTTGCTAAGGACTCAGGTTCAATTCTTAGCACCCATATGACAGCTCAGAACCATCTGTAACATTAGCTCTGTGAGATCTGGTACCATCTTCTAGTCTGTGGGCACTGCACACATGTGGTGCGCACACACACACACACATATGCACACGTGACATGCATGCAAACCTGACATAAATATGTAAATAAACAAATAAATACATAAGTAAGGAGTTAATATTTTACAATCGATCATAACAATAGGTTCAAAAGTATAAGGAGAAGTCAGTTCTCCAAGGTGTCTAAAAACATTCCCACTGGGACATGAGACAAAAGGAGAAAAACCACTGAAACTCTATTCAAGCCAGTCAGTTACCCAAGGAAAACTGTTAAGTAACTGTTTAATTTGCAACTGGAGTCTATGGCATCACTTTGGTAAAATTACAGCAGTGCTGTTGAATATACAGTCAGTTTCCTCCTGTTTTTCCAACTCAGTCATAATTTTGCAGTATTGTGTTCAACTCAACTATGGTGTCTTATTTGCAGTTTTACTGTTTTTTATTTGTTAATTTTTCAGCTTTCTTCTTACCTGCATGAATTAATCATGTTTTATAAGTGTTTCAAAAAATCATAAAGTATTTCCAGTAATTATTTTTAGTGATATAGTGTAGGAAATTTTTCTTCTTTATTTGGGGTTATAAATATTTTTGTTATATAAATACACACACACATACACACATACAAAATATACAGACACAGACACATGAAGGACCACTACATCATGAAGAAGCCAAAAGTTGAGTCTTACCTGTTGAATTATAATGCATATAATTTATATCATATCTTTAGGTCTAATGGAACTCATATTGTATTTTTCAATCTCATGTTAAGGAATCAAAAAATGAAATAAAGGAGATAATAACACCTCTGACCAAGTAATCAATGCATAACCATAAAACCAGAGCTGGGTGTGGTGACATGTTCTTGTAATGACAACGCTCAAGAGATCGAAACAGGATGATTGCCACAAGTTCAAAACCAGACTGGGCTGCATTGAGAGCGCCATGCTACCAGGGCTACATAGTGACCCTGTCTCAAAAACATTAAATAAAAATTAGAAAAATTATCCAACAACTTAAGAAAATAAAGTTTCAGAAGTCATTTGCCTAAAATGTCAGGTAGGAAAATAAAACAACCCAAACTTAATATATTTTAAATATTTACCAAACTCTTTTGTATATTTATTTATTTTATTTTCAGGAGTATATATGTGTACCATATGTGTGTGCCTTGTGCCTGCAGAGGTCAGAAGAGGGCATCATCTTCCTGAAACTGGAGGTACCCATGCTGGTGATTCTCCTGTAGGTGCTGGGAACCGAACCAAGTTCCCAGCAAAAGCAACGAGTGCTCTTAACTGATGGGTCCCCTTCCCAGCTCCTGGAAGTTCCTTTTAATTCAATCCCTTTGCCTATGGATTTTACTGCTGCTAAGGTTACTGGGAAGCTGAGGACTGGAATGAAGGAGAGAGAAGTGTAGTTGAACACACTCCTCAAAAGACCTCATGCAGCAAGGAAGGATGTATGCACACATTTATCACAGAGCATCTGATGTGTATCCCGTGTGTGCCTGATGGCAGACTATGCTGGGGCATCCGTGGCTCGCTGGGTTCTCTGACTACTCAGGCTGCAGGCCATTTTTCCATCCAAATGAAGAACTTTTGTCACGTTACACACCCATGGTCTCTGCTCTGACGGAGGAAGTGGGATGTGTTGCTCTTCTGATGATCTGTGACTTTTGCTTTCTGACTTCATAAAAGTCTCCTCCAAAAGCTTCTTTTCATGGTTTACAGCTGCTAATGGGACTTTGGGTTAATAGCCAGTGTTTAGAGCGAACAGGAGAAAGTGATAAGCATGCTAGCCAGTGTACAAGTACGAGTTGCCGTGCTGGGGACACCTAAAATTCTCACCACAGAAAGGACAAAGCAAGCATTTGCAGACTAGATTCGTTTCAATCCCTAGGCTCCTTCCATCTGCATGAAGTTGTTTCTAGCAAATTCCTTAATACATGTTCGCTTTTGTCCTCACTTTCATAGACTAGATACCTCTCGATCTGTAGCCTTCTTCCATCTTCCTGGGGCTGTCTCTAGCAAATTCCTTAATGAAACCGAGGACAGAGAAATAATCGAGACTGGAAAGCTGTCAATAACCTGCAGCCAGGAATCAAGGTTTTGTGCTGGTTGTGGCATGTGCGAACCCTGACTAGATGGGGCAGGAAGAGGGTTTCGGGTTCGAGACACTGTGTGTCTTACTAAGAATTGTATAGTCTGGTGAGGTTTTTAAAAGGGAAGCTGGATCCAATTTCCGCTACTTTTTTGTTGAAAGCAACTGACGAGCCTCTCTAAATATTGGCATCTCGTTTTTAAAACTGTTGGCAAGCCTGAATAACCTCACACACGTAAAAAGCCCCATTTGTAGATATTCGAATTTGGATTTCCCACTGTCGATAATCTTGAAAACTCACAACATCAAAAGTACACTCCAAGTTCAGAGTAGAGCCTTTCTGTCCTGGAACATTAGTCTCTCTCTCTCTCTCTCTCTCTCTCTCTCTCTCTCTCTCTCTCTCTCTCTCTCTCTGTGTGTGTGTGTGTGTGTGTGTGTGTGTGTGATTTCTGTCAAGTCTCTTACTAACAGCACTAATTCTTCATCAGCTACCCAAAATGATAGAAAATGTAGATGAAATTAAAATAAATTTTCATTATTGAGAGGGTCTTACTTTATATATCTGTTGCTGTGATAACCCACTGATCAACATAATTTGGGGGAAGAATGGGGTTATTTGCTTATATATCCCTATCACAATCTATTGAGTAAAGCCAAGGTTGGAACTCAAGACAGGAGTCTGGAGGCAGGAACCAAAGAGGAGGCCATAGAGGAATGCTGCTACCAACTTGCTTCCCTTGACTGTCTCACCCTGATTTCTTAATAGCAGAATCACAAGTTCAAAGGTGGAACTGCCTACAGTTGGCTGGGCCCTGCCACATCAATAATGAATCAGGGAAATAAATACACCTCAGGCTCTCCCACAAACTAATCTGGTGGGGGCATGATCTCAATGGAAATTTCTTCTCTAATGACTCTAAGTCATGTCAAGTAGACAAAAAAAAAAAAAAAAACTGCCCAGGAAAAAGAGTATTTAAAATTCAGATTCATGTAAACCATTAAAGACAAACTGTTCTCAAATACATATAGGGAATTATATACATGTACATAACTAATGTATATGAACATATATGTGTGCATATATGTATAATTAAGGCATATGTATATACGTGTGTGTGTTATAATTTGAATATAGACTGTTCTGGCTATTCTGAAAGCGATGGAGCCTTTAAATGGTAGGACTTAACTGGGGAAGTGGGTTGCTGGGAGCAGGGCTCTGAAGGTTCCAGCAAGTTCTCTCTGCTTCCTGTCTACTTTCATGTGAACGCCGACCACTGTACTTTCTCGGTGTTGCAGATTCAGTCACTCTGACACCCATTCCATACTAAAGTAGACTGTGATCTTCTCAAACCTTCAGCCAAAACAAAGCCTCCCTAAGGGTCACTGTCATGTAGTTTATTCACAGTAAGAAAAACTGACTAGCACAGTGTTTGCATTTAAGAGCTATAACTAACACCACATACGTTTGCTTGATAAAGCTTTGTAGAATGAAAAATTGCCCATGGAATTCTACAAAGCAAGCTTGGGCTACTCTCACTACCTGGCTCAGCTTGAAATGGTCTTTGTCTCACTTTTTTTTTATTATTTGTAAAAGTTGCCCCAAATGAAACAACGTAAATGGTAGGAAACACATATGAACCCTTTTCTGTTTCAGACCGCATGATTATTTGGAGGAAAGTGACTGCTGAAGTCATAACCATGGCATCCCAGTTCTCCTACAGGTGCTACAAGTGAGTCTCATGGAAGTACTAAGCAAGAAGCTTCCAGCCACAGACGGCCCTAGGATGACCCAGCTCAGGTATGGAGCCCTGCGGAGTTGGTCAGAGAGAACCTTAGCACTGACATCCAGTTGATGCCTATTTGGCCATAATGAAGCTGTCTGGTCTACATACACATGTTCTATATTGACAATTATAACAAATGCTGATTCCTTTATGTGAGATATTGAAACGTGTTGACCTCCTTTCTTCCATTCTCATCTCAGAAAACTTAATGCTTGTTAGAGTATTTGACAATAATTAACAAAAACCCAAGCATATTTTAATTTTATTTTTTATAGTTTTATATTATAATTTCATTTTATTTTATGCATCTAAGTGTTTGCCTATATGTTTGTCTGAGCACTATATGCATGCAAAGTGCCCATGGGAGCCAGAAGCTGGCAACAGATCCTCTGGAACTGGCGTTACAGAAGGTTCTGAGAATTTCAGTTCTTTTCTCTGGAAGAGTAGCCACTTTTAATCTCTGAACCATCTTACTAGCCCCCAAGTATATCTTTAGGTTGTTCATAAAACCATCAATCAAATACAGTCAACTAAATGCACACAGTTAAAATGGAGCGAGGAAAACGTTATTTTCATGTATTCACAAATAAAAAAATACTCAAAATGTAAACTAAATTTTCGTATGTTAACAAATGCCTATAATAAACGAACGCACTGCCCACCAGAGTGTAAAAAATCACCATCTTCAGTCTAGAGGAGGAATGTGGAACCATCTCAGTGAGCCCTTCAAATAGTCCACTTGCTGGTGAGGGAATTATGGCTGGGGGTTCTTAAATCATTTTCCCAAGTGACACACATAAATTGTAGAAGAAAATATGGACTCAAGACCGTATGATAAAGAAGTCTCCAAAGGAAGGGAGAAGCTGGTCCTCCCATGTGGCGCTGACGTCCTGTCCTCCGCTATGGGAGGACAGGGAATTGGAAATGGGAAAAGCAAGGGACATATTTGGAGAGTTATGGAGGTTGAAATGGGCATCTTACATAACTTAATGCTACCAGTCAACCAACTTTGATAAGAAATCAGAATATTCTCAGAATATTTCTTCAGCTGAATCACAATATTTCATCCATATGAGATGAAAATGATGAATGTTACATTTAATTACAACTGCCAAGGGGACAATTCAAGGATATCTCAATATTTTCCCTTACAACAGTGAGTGTATAATACCAGTGTCGAGTCAAAGTCAAAATAAGGAGCATTTTTATTGAGGCTCCGAAGTGCATGCTATTTTCAAACATCTCAAAGTGATAGATTTTTTTTAACAGAGCTCAAAGAAGTCCAACCCACTTGCAGAATGCAGTTCAAATGTGCTTCTAATTTAGAGAAGCGTTTCCTTAATAATTTGCATCCAAAAAAAGGAAAGGGAGAGGAAACAAGAATTCATCCCATATGAAATCTGCTGTTATTGTTCAAGGTCTTCACTGGGATTTTTTTCAGCTGTAGTACTTACTTATATTTCCCTGACTAGCCATGGATTGTTTTCAATATTAAGCTAGATTAGACTTACTTATGGAGTTTGAATTGGAAGACAGCTCTAAATACAAAGACTACGAGTAAGAGGGGTGGAGAGATGGTTCCGCTGTGGGAGCACTGGCTGCCCTTGCAGTGGGCCCCGACCTGGTTCCCAGCACCTGTACAGCAACCACAGCCATCTGTAACTCCAGTTCCAGAGGATCTGGTACCCTCTTTGACCCTCCATGGGCACCGCGTGCATGTGGTGCTCACACGTACGTCTATTTTTAATTGACAAATGCTCCAATGATTCATTGGGATTTCAAGCAACATAGGCAAAAGTTTGCTCTAAATATACTAGTGCCCTGGTTTCTGCACCTAACTGTGGCCAATGTGCTATGATTTATTTAGACAAAGGATTTTATTCTTTTATTAAGATATTATATTCCTAATATAATCAGAGTCCAGTATATAGCTTACATGCTGTCTTGAACATATTTAGTTTGAAATATTTGGTCATTTGATCCACCTTAGATATGCTAAATATAGATACATATGTAGTTATCACAGCCCAATTGATAAAGACAGAAGGGCTAACATGGCATGGGACACGGTGTAATTAGCTTCTGGGAGACACAGAAATCTGGTTACAGAATTATATTTTGGGACCTGGCACAAATTTAAAAAGAAATAATGCACAAGTCTACAATTTAACTGTTTGAACTGAAAAGAAAAGCAACATATGCTCGAAGCTCATTTTTACAAAAATGCATTTCTCTGATGCCTGCCCATGGGCTCGTCATAACTGGAAGACAATCACATGGTCACAATGGCTGATTAGCCCTTCTCTCCTCCTTCCTGAAGGCCCCCCTTTGCGGACACTCACCACTCAGGTTTACACCATAGGAAACTTCCAACCTTACAATTAGTGAGATCGTTCACAAGACCCTGATTCCCCAGCATGGGTGGTGACTCCTGCACTATGCAGTCAGAGTTGGACACGCATGCACTGTTGATTCAAATGTACAGAGTCCTTTCAGACAAAAAGAACAAATACATCCTATGACCATACAGTGTCCCAAAGCTTAGCTTCTCAAATCTTCACTTTAGGGGTCCCTCATCATTTCTGGGATATCACTATTCCATGATATGAGGCTTCCTGGGTATTCGAAGGTCACAGGGCGAAGTGTGGAGAATCAAGAAATACATTCTAAATGTGCATATACCTCTAGACAAGGTATTAGGATTCATCAGAGACCTCAGCTTTCAGCCAAAGAAAAGCTACTAAGGGCATTGTTCATTCCTAAACCTCTGCTGTCTTGTCCAAAGCTGGAGCAGATGCCTGAGGTTACCTTATCTTATTTATAGTGACACATGAGATACTGTCTGTTTTGAGCCCTTTTCATCTCTGACCTCATAACCAAACTTATCTCCTGTGGTCGGAGATGCCTCCCAGGGAATTCCCAGGCTTCTCTCCGAGCTTTCTAGATGATCCCCCAGGCCCCTGTCAGAATTAGCCTGGAATCTGTGTAATCTTTCCAAACCCTCCTGCTCCTCACAGAACTAACTGGAAAAGTTGAACACCGCTGTCCACGAAGCTGATCAAAATATACTGTTTAAATTGGCTTAGAAGAAAGGAGTCAATGGCATGAATGCTCTTATTTCTTTTTTTTCCACTTCCCTTACCTCACCCCTTCCCTTCCTTCCTTTTCCTTCCTCCCTCCCTTCCTTCTTTCCCTTCTCTTTTCCTCCCTCCCTTTCTTCTTTCTTTCGTGGTGCAGGAATTTGAGCTCAGAGCCTTACACGAGCTAAGTACACACTCAATTACTGACCTGCACCCTGGCTTTGCCTCTAATTCTACCAGAGAACTTTTTAAGGATTTAATATTAAAAGGCTGTTCTGGAGATTTGATGTGGACTTTCTCTCAGTGGACTGGGGCATCTCAGCATGTCCTAAAAGTAAGGGCAATATGCTTTGTGTATTGTAGGGCAGATTTATTGCCTGCTTCTACACGAGGTGAGAGACGTGTGGTAGTTTCTATACGCAAATTATTATTATTATTAGTAGTAGTAGTATTACTATTATTATTCCTTTTCTTCTTGTTATTTTCCTTAGAATTCCAATCCAGGCAAGACTTCCTGGTTCCTCTCAGATATTTAATTACTGAAAACCCAAGTGCTCTTGCGAGCATTTCTATAATAACTTTAGTTAAGAGATGATTTGAATGTTGAGAAAAAAATGAAATCCACAATGAACAAGGCTTTCCCCACATGGTCTGTCTGAGCTCAACATCCCCAAGGAATAAGAGGAAGAGCAGTGGGTAAACATGAGCAGCATTTTTGCTCTTAAGAGCTAAGCGGTAATCCCTGTGGAATGAGCGCCGTGGGGAACTTGGCTTTATGCAGCTTTCCTGGGTTCTGAGCTAGCAAGTAAAAAATGTTTGAAATTATGGACATTAACATTTCTCCTTTTATTCAGCAGACAGGCTGTAATCAAGAAAGAAACGCTTTTGTTGGTTCCTTTCTTCTTTCAGAGATCTTGGATACTTTGAAACTTTGCTATTAAAACTTTCCAGAGATGTATGGTATAGGAGGAATTTTTTTTACATGCTTTAAAACAATAAAACAACTGAAATAACAGTTCAGTGACTACTTTTTTAAGGCAAATCAGTTTAATGGGTGAGGCAGTAAAGAATGCACTGTTAAATAAGACTTCCTCTCTAAGTGAATGAACACTATGATAAATATTAGGACAATAACACATTATTCAAATACTTCATAGATGTTTTGAAAATGCATAGCAGATACACAATTTGAAAAACAAATATAGGAGAAAAACAAAAGCCTTAAATGTCCTGGATGTTAAACCAATGACTGCACAACAAAGCAGGAGGAGAAAGTGTGTTTGACACTAACAGGCAGAGCAGAAAATCGAGATGCAAGATCATCTATGGAACAGTTCAATGAGAATATAATAAACTCCACATGGGCTTGCCTTTGCCTGATTTCTCCTGCTTCCACAGAAAGCTGGGACTGAGGAATTTGATGGGAAAAAAAAGTCTCTCAAAATTCAACAGGATGAAAAACAATCAATAAGGAACTGGCAAAAGACATCAAGAGATGGTTCCTGGTGGAAGATTAAATGGGTAACAGGCATGGGAAAGATATTCAGAGAGTATTTTGGGGAGACCAGGGCCTGGGTTTGGAGACCCACTGAGGAGACATTGTTCAAAGGATATATTTTCAATTAGAGAAAGAAAATTTCTCGAGAGAGTTGTCGTACATGAGTGTAATGCATCCCAATGAAGTGCATGCTTGAAACTTACTGAAAAAAAATGGATTCTCAATGTTCTCTTGAGGGAGAACCCATTTGTATCAGAGGTGATGTATTGATTCGCTCAGCCAAGACACAACAGAACACATCTATTGTGTATCAAAACTCCATGAAGTTTTGTGGACTTTCCTTTGTCACTTCTATGATGTAAATTAACAAATTCCCAGCATGAAAAATAGAAAAGTCAGCTAGCACCACTAGCTTTAGAGAAAGGACCCCAAAGACTGCAGTCAAATCACCACTACACCTAATGCTAAAGAGATGGAAATGCTCAAGGCTGTCAAAACAAAGGAGACAATGGGTGTCTTAAACACTAGTGGGGCAGAAAAAGTTGAAGCCATCCTGAACAATAACACTCAACAGTAGATTTTTAAAAATTAGTAACTTTAGGGCTGGAAAGAACGCAACCATTAAGAGCACTGGCTATTCCTGCTGAGGACCTGGGTTCCCTCCCAGCACCCACATGGTGACTCACAGCCAACTGTAACTCCAGTTCCCCAGGATCAGACTCCCCTTTCTCACCTCTTTAACTATCAGGCACACATGTGGTGCACAGACATCATACAGAGAAATCGCCTACGCATGAAGTTTAAAAGATACTATTTTTTGAAAGAGTAGGTCTTGGATTTACTCAGCACCCAAATGTAAAAGGCCATTTGAGCTGTGAGGGAGCACGTGGATCTTAGGGCAGCTATGTATAAATCACGTGACAGGTTATCAGCTTGTGAGGACTATACGTGAGTATAGAGTAGAAAGACATAAGGTACAGTAAATAGGTATAGTGTGGAGTGGAGAGGTGTGGTGGATCATAGACAGGTATAGTGTAGACCGGAATAGTGTGTGGGAGATATGTATACTGTAGAGTGGACAGGTAGACCATAGAATAGACAATAAAGAGTATTTAGTCTTTGCCAAACTTTAATAGGAAGAAATATAACAGATTCCTCAAAGTTCTGAGATAAAATCTTGCTTTCATTCACTAATAGATACTATATTCTTTTAAAGTCGGGTACACAAAGCAGACCCATACAAAGAAGTACCCTATGCAGCATGTATTAGGTACTTCTTTTTTTTTCTTTTTTTTTTTGGTTTTTTCGAGACAGGGTTTCTCCGTAGCTTTTGGTTCCTGTCCTGGAACTAGCTCTTGTAG
>NC_022009.1:104053320-104056800 GCF_000317375.1 Microtus ochrogaster
CCTGCCTCTGCCTCCCGAGTGCTGGGATTAAAGGCGTGCGCCACCACCGCCCAGCTTTAGGTACTTCTTTTTAATTATATATATTTACATAGGTGGTTTTGTGCATGTATGTGTTTGTGTGCATGTGTGTATATGTGTACATGTGCGTGTGTATTTGTGTGTATGTGTGTGTACTTGTACATGCCTAGGAAGGGTCATATGCCTGTGTGAGCAGGCCACCACAAGTATGTGGAGACCAAAGGAACACTTGAGGGAATAGGTTTGCTTCTTCCACCGTGATTTCTGGAGACCAAATAAATGCCGGTTGTCAGGTTTGCACAGCAGGCACCCTCACCCCTTGAGCCATCTCGTCTGCCCAGTGCTTGAAAGTATTCTTCTAATCTCAGCGGTGAAGGAATTTCTATGAACAAGAGCATAGCGTGTGGACAGAGAGACCTTGGGGGACATTCTGCAGCAAGGAAAAGTAAATGCATGGGGTTGGGGAGATGGCTCAGCTGCCGAGTGCTCACTGTAGGACCACGAGGGCTGGTGTTCAGATCCCCACCCCTTCACGAAGCAGGGGGTCCCACATAGGTTGGTAGCCCCAGCTCCAACAGGGCCCGATGACAAGAGTACAGGGGCTTCCTGGCTGCGAACCTAGCTGAGGCAACTCAAGCCCAAGTTCCCTGAGAGACCCTGCCTTGAAGAAATAGCTGGAAATTGATAGAGGAGGCCGTCCGTTGCCCTCCTCTGGCCACTGCAAGCATACAAAGGTACACCTGGGCACACACATATGTATATACTGAAATTAATTAATTAATTGACAAATCTTTTAAAAAGTTGACCAATGAGGAAAAGATAATAGAACATAAATATTGTCAAAGGTTTATGAGCAAGTGATTTATGAAGGAAAAACTCAGATTGTCAAAAATATGAACACTGAGTTAAAATAGACATTCAATATTCAGTTGTTTTATGAAATCATGCAATTAATTCAAGTTAGTTTTCTGTCTACCGTCTAATGAATCTTTGGTTTTCATCTACCAATTCTGAATATAACTTAATGCTGCCTAGGGTTAAGCTAATTAAACTTAAAACTGTTTTTCCCCTCGTTGAACTATAATCTCACCACTAAAAATGAGAATATCTTTATCGACAAACAGAGTGTGTTTGATGGCAACCCTCCTTGCCAGCATCTCACGTGTATAACTACGACAGATTTTAACAGCAGTCTGAGAAGCACAGCGTGTCCATGGCCAGGTGAGATCTACCGCACAGCGTTGTGATTTACAGCGCATGGTCTCAACCCGTAATTACATGGCTGTAATTTACAACTCTTTCCTGGCTCAAACAGCATCCAACCTATTTGATCATTCGTCTCCCTGTCATCTAGATAGTGCAAACACTAGTTCAAGAACAAAGAAAAGCACGCCATCTCTGGAAATAATCAAACACGGTCAAACTCAATGTGAAAGCTATGAAAAGGCTTGGTAGGTGGTCAGTGGATTTACTTCACGTCCCCGTTGTTTGGAGAAAGATGGAGAAAGAACTGACTTCCACAGGAAGGGGAATTCCAAGTTTGAAATACAGCCTGTGACCAGAAGCCTATTTAAGGACAGAGGCAGCTCACAGGATGCCCAGGGAGATAAGCCTCCTGGCTAGACAAAGAGCACCAACTTGGACATTCAGACTCTGGATTCTGGTTGACCCGCGAGCGTACACAGGACCACAGGAATGCATGTGGTGATTGCTGCCCCAGGAGGGGGGAAATAATTGAGCTTTAAATCTTCCTTCTCTCTTCTTAAAATAAATACACATTGTCTTAAAATTGGCAAAAGAAAAGACTGTGGAGAGAAGAAAGACACAAGACAGCCAGAATGGTTTTAATCCTTTATTGGGAGGTTTGCAGTAAATGGAGGGGGGGCATCCTGCAGGGAAATAGAAACCCTGTGAGGACTTCATGGGTCCTGCCCTGTGTTCTAACCCGACTTCATAGCCATGGCAGAGCCTGGCATAAGGAGACACTCAAGATTTGCTTAATTGGTTAATCAACTGACAAAGAAACAAACATGGTCGGATCAGGAGACCGAGTACCAGTTCTGGTTTCCTTCTTAGACATAAAGCTACTCAACTGTAGTGAAGGCGATGTTTTAAGTCTCGTGTTCAGTAGAATTTCTCCTGATAAAATGGTTTCCATGATGCCAGCATTCATTTTTTCCAACATTTGAAACTTTTTCTCTTTAAGTGAATGCTAAAATGATTTTTCTCCCTCCCTTCCTCCCTCCCTCCCTCTCTCTCTCTTTCTCTCTCTCTCCCTCTCTCCCTCCCTCCCTCTCTCTCTTCCTCTCTTTCTCTCCCACCACCCACTCTGTCTGTTGCCCTTCCTTGCTCTGTCCTTCCCTCTACCCTCTGTCCCTCCCTCCCTCCTTGTCTCTCTCTCTTCCTTCCCCTCCCTTCCCCTCCCTTCTCCTCCTCTCTCCTCCTTGGTTACTAAACAGGCCCCAGACTCTATCATGGTAACACATACACACCTGCACCTGCTCGTTTGTCTAGGTGTCTGCCTCCTCCTGCCAAACTGACAGTCCCACCATGCAAAACAATTCATTCATCCCATTAGCAAAGTCTTAAAAGCCAGCACACATCAACGATTCTCTACTTCTGCCAAGGCGCATGTGAAGCTCAAAGCCCGCAGAGGGTTCACTGTGGTGTCTCAGAAGCACACAGGTGTGTGAGACGGTCTCTCTGTCCTTTAATGGCTCTGACAGACGAAAGTCACACTCACTCCAGGATATGCGTATTGTTTGCAACAGTGATTCCAATGTCCTCTTTATCTCCTGTCAATCACGACCAATCAAGGTAGGATTCCTGTCTGCGAATGCTGCTTTTGCGGAGGAACGGCGATTAGGTTAACCTGGGCATGGTAACTAGTACCACGACTGACACAGAGCCCTGCTCCGAGTAAGCAGTCTGTCCCTTCCCTATTTAGAGAAAACCCACCATTCTCTACAGACTGTCTTCTTATGATGCTTTCATTCTGTAAGTGTAAAGTCAAAGGTCAGAGTTTGGACTCCTTTTGATTTATTTTTCAACTTATTGTGACAGCTTCACTAATGTAACTCAACCACAACAATACGTTACCTGGATATTAAGAGAAATGTCTAATTTATTCAACTCCCAAAGAAAGATGAGTTTAATATGCCACTGTTTATTTCTGGATATCATTAATTACTCTTATGTTTCCACGAGCGCTATTAACAGCTTTAGGCAGAGTACCCTCCTCAGTCTAAGCTCCGTGTTTGTTTCTGAATTCTCCTTACCTTTGTTAGGTCTTGATCTTTGTGTAGTTTGAATGTAATTGCACCCCCATAATCTCATAGGGAGTGACACTATTAGGAGGTGTTGCTTTGTTGGAGGAAGAGTGTCACTGTGGGGGTGTGGACCCTGAGGTTTCCTATGCTTAAGATAATGTCCAGTGTGTCTTAATCAGCTTTCTGCTGTCTG
>NC_022009.1:104056900-104059276 GCF_000317375.1 Microtus ochrogaster
AACTAATGGGTCAGGCAGTGATTAAAAGAATACAGTTTCCGTGTAATTATTTGGGGGCATAAGCTAAGCTAGCCATGTGGGCGGCCGGCTGCCAGGGAGGGAAGCAGCCCCGCTGCTCTTATTTCAACACTCAGTCTAAGCTCCGTGTTTGTTTCTGAATTCTCCTTACCTTTGCTTAGGTCTTGATCTTTGTGTAGTTTGAATGTAATTGCCCCCCCCATAATCTCATAGGGAGTGACACTATTAGGAGTGACTTCGTTGGAGGAAGAGTGTCACTGTGGGGGTGTGGACCCTGAGGTTTCCTATGCTTAAGATAATGTCCAGTGTGTCTTAATCAGCTTTCTGCTGTCTGCAAGATGTAAGACTCTCAGCTCCAGCACCACATCTGCCTTCATGTCTCCATGCTGCCATGTTCCCTGCCATGATGATAATAGACTGAACCTTTGAACTGTAACTGAGTTCCTCGATAATTAAATGCCCACTTTATAAGAGTCACCATGGTCATGGTGTCTCTTCAGCATTATAAAGACCCTCACGAACACAATTTTGAATGATTTGAACCCTGCCAGATGTCATTGTCATTTCCCCAAAAAACACATAGGAAGATGAGGCTTGCCTCCGTCCCCCCACAGTATTTGAGCCAGCCCTCTTCCGGATTTATACCAAATAAGCCTGTCTCTTTTTAAAAGATATTTAGGTATTCTGCAAATAATTGTAGACAAAGTGACACTTTATTGGTTCTTTCACTTATTTACAAAGCTAAAAACATAGTTGAATAAGTCTTCAACCCCTGGTCTACTGTTCTTGAAATGAGTATCAGACCAACGTTTATATAAAGTCTCCAGGAAGATATTTTAACAGCATGGAAACTAAATTGTGGCTGCTTGAATGAATTTAACATTATGCAATAAGACATAATGAGACATGTTTTTTTTATTGTAAAAGCCAGCTGATGTCTCTGTTGTTTGATCTTGATGTCTGTAAACTAGATGTCTAAAGCATCAAACCCCAACGCATGTTCCCCCAAGGAGAAGAGACTAAGATGTAATGTCTGCAGGAACATTTGGAAGAGCTTGACACAAAACTAAAGTCCCACAGGGAATATGTTGAAAGCCACGAGCAACAGCCTCTTCCTGTTCCTACAGTGATCTTTGGGGGCTTCTGCCCGTTAACCCATCATACGCCCCAGCTGAGGTTAGCACCCCTCAGACAGGAGTCCTTGCCAATTCATTGGTTTTTTTTTCCCTCTCTTTTGTAGAGAATAGTGTGTTTAAAAGTCTTCATTAGATGCTGTCTGGAGTAGAATTTGGTCAGCACTTATTTTTAATTTTTATACTTCAAGTTTCAGATTAAAGCATGCTAAATAACAGGCAGGTCTAAATATAATTTCCCAGGATTTCCTTGCAGTAGCTGGTTCCACATGGGTATAGTTTCTAAAGTTCTTAGAGGTTAGTTCCAGGATAAAGTTAATGAACTTGGATAGTTGGGTCCCAGGTCCTGGTTTTTGAATGAACTTCTGTCATCATCCCAACCATAGCATTGCATAATGTGACCAAGGAAACTATAACATGAAGGTAAAAGAAAATGAAATTCTTTTCAGAAAAGTCTTCTGTCTATTGGGTTGAAGGGTTTTTAACACAAAAATCATAATGCAACTATAAAAAAAAGGAGCTGTCTACTCTAGCAAAGGCTGTGAAGAAGGCTCTCTGTAGAAGTAAGAGCAATGAGTCCTGAGCACGAGACTATTAGGAATACAGACACAGTGTTCATGGATGAAGACTTAAAAAAAATACTGAATATTTTAAAAAGAGTGGTGAAAGATTTGGGATTCTAAGAGAAAGTCAGAAAGACTAAAAGAAGAGGCAAGAAGAAGCTACTCAAGGGAGAAAAACTGCAGCATGGCAGAAGTCACAATATGGAGAAAACAAAAATATTCAACCTGACAGAGGGGTTATGTAGGTGATAATGGCAAGTGTTATTTTTAAACATGACTTAAACAAATGGTTCATTTTCACACATGGTTTTAAAGGTCAGTGGGATCTCAGTTCATCATAAAGTGGAAAGTTTTGGAGCAGCAACTATCCACATCACAGCTATCCAGGAAGCAGAGAGCAGTTGGAAATGGTCAAGTGCTCTCTCTATAGAGATAGATGAATGGAGAGATAGATAGATAGATAGATAGATAGATAGATAGATAGATAGATAGATAGATAGATAAGACAGATGATTGACAAATGATAGATAGAGAGAGATAGAGATAGAGAGAGAGAGAGAGAGAGAGATATGATTGACAGGTGATAGATAGATAGATAGATAGATAGATAGATAGATAGATAGATAGATAGATAGATAGATAGATAGATAGATAGATAGATA
>NC_022009.1:104059376-104062293 GCF_000317375.1 Microtus ochrogaster
GATAGATGATAGATAGATAGATAGATAGATAGATAGATAGATAGATAGATAGATAGATAGATGATCGACAGGTGATAGATAGATAGAGAGATAGATGATGGATGGATGGATAGATAGATAGATGATAGATAGATAGATAGATAGATAGATAGATAGATAGATAGATAGATAGATAGATAGATAGACAGATGATTGACAGATGATAGATAGAGATAGAGAGATAGATACATAGATGATAGATAGACATACAAACAGTAAAATGTGAGACACAGAGTAACATTGCACATTCCAACCAGAAGTTTGACCTTCTATCTTCCCTACAGAATTTTTATTTAAATCTACATCACTTTATGTTTGGAGTCTTGTTTGAGCAGATCTGAAATGAGAAAACATTAAATCTTCCCTATCTAGTTATAGAAGAAAACAAAGAATATCCCCAAGAGTGGAAAAGTAGAAACTGAAGGCAATAAACTTTATTGGACTTAGAGTTTAGATCATTGGCCATCATAGAATCCTCTCCTTTTTTGTAAATTAACTGATCCTTATTACATGACCTACATATAAATGTTTAAAATTGCCATAGATCACATAGTAGTCAAGAATCCTAAAGTACTTGGTGCTATTTTTGTTCCTGAGAGTTGTGGTTCACTCTGTGTCCTATCTTCTTCACTAAATATTTAGACAGTGGGTTAAGAATCATTTCATAGCTGGGCTCATAAATTCATAATAACAAAATTATAGCATTTACTAATGTAAACCTAAATTGGATTATTAGTACTGTGGATTCTACATGTACTTAACTAACACAAGTCCTAGAAAGACTTTATATCCCATAATGATACATGATTCTTAAAAATAGCAACCCTGGCCCTGGAGAAGGAGTTGAGAGTTCTGTCTGCTCTTGTAGAAGACTTTGATTATATTCCCAGTACCCACAGCCCTCAGAATCATATGGAATTCCAGTTCCCAGAGATCCAGTACCCTCTCTGCACTCACATAATATTGATTCAAATGGGCAATCAAGCATTCATACACATAAGAGAGAAACAAATCTTTGAAGAAGATTGCATCTTGACAAAATAAGGCATTAACACTCAAGTCTATAGTGCACAGTCAGCAAATGGACCCATGACATTTGTTTAGAATGGACCATCCTCTAAATACATATCCAGGAGATTAGCTGTTACGCCAAAGTCTTGACTTTAAGAAACAAATCTATTTGTTTACTTTTATATGCTTATTATGCACATATGCTTTCTAACTCTAGTCCCTGAAAGAATTGACTGTATTTCAGAAAATAACTTGGGGAGGCCTGAGTCAGAACCTCTGTGGGTCCAAGGGCAAGTTGGGACCTCTGAGGAAGTAGGCAGGAACCAGAGACCTCTGCGGTCCAGGCATGAGTATGTAACCTCTGAGGGAGTAGACCAGAGCTAGAGAATCTGCAGGACTGGGCCCAGGCCAGGGACTTCCACAGGAGTGAGTCCAGGCCAGAGACATGTATTGAAACAGGTCTAAGCCAGTAACCTTGGCTGGAGCAAGCATGAGGCAGCACACTCCACAGGAGCAGGTATAGGAGAACAACACTGAGAGAGTAGGCCTGAGCCAGAGGCCTCTGTGGGTTTGTGCATGAGTTTGGGACTCTGAGAGAGTAGGCCTAAGCTAGGACCTCTGCAGGTCCTGGCACCAGTGAGTAGGCCAGAACCAAAGACCTCTGTGGGACCAGGCCCAAGCCAGGGACCTCCTTGGAAGTGGAGCTAGGCCAGGGATATCTACAGAAACAGGTCTGAGCCAGAAACCTCTGCTGGAGCAGGCCTGAAACAGCGAACTCCATAGGAGCTGAGGGAGCAGGCCCAAGTCAGATAATTCTGTAGGACCAGGAGCAGATACAAGGGAGCTACCAAAAAGGGGGCAGGCCCGAACCAGAGACCTCTGCCTGATTGGGCATGAATTAGCAACCTCTGAGGTAACAAGTCCGAGCTAGCAACCTCTGCCAGAGCAGGCCCAAAGCAGCAACCTCAGCAGAAAGAGCCTGAAGCATGCAATTTCCATGGGAGCAGGCCTGACCAACCCCTGGTATTGCCGAGCTACCTGCAGAAACATGGAGTGACCAATGGGATGACTGGAACTGTGGCCCTTACTGCACCATGAGGAGCAACCATCTGAGCCTTTGAATCCACTAGCACCTGGAAGACTGATCACCAGAGTCACAGACAGCCCCAACTACACCAATCCGAGGAAAAGATGGGTAGACAAAGTAAGAACACACGCAGCACCACAAAGAGCAACACGACACCAGTAAAAAACTAGTGGTGCTACAACAGCAAGACTGGAATAGCCAAATACAGATGAAGCAGAAGAAAATGACCTAAAAACTAACTTTAGGAGAATGTTTGAGGACCTTAAAAAGGAAATAAAAAATTCCCTCAAAGAAATAAAGGAAAAAAATCAACAAATTTGGAAGACATCAACAAATCCCTTAAAGAAAACCAAGAAAAAAAACATATGAAAGAAACTACTCAAGACTTGAAAACTGAAATAGAGACAATAAAGAAAACACAAGCTGAGGGAAATATAGGAACAGAAATCATGAGAATATGATCAGGAACCACATATTCAAGCCTAAACAGCAGAATACAAGAGATGGAAGAGAGACTCTCAAGTGCTAAAGATACAATAGAGGAAATAGACTCATCAGTCAAAGAAAACATTAAGTCTAACAAAAGCTTAACACAAAATATCCAGAAAATATGGAACACCATGAAAAGAGCAAACCTAAGAATAATAGGTATAGAAGAAGGAGAAGTTCAACTCAAAAGCACAGAAAATATATTTAACAAAATCATAGAATAAAATCTTTCTCAACCTAAAGAAAGATATGCCTGTGAAGATACAAGAAGCTTATGGAACACTAAATAGA
>NC_022009.1:104063098-104081125 GCF_000317375.1 Microtus ochrogaster
TCTCAATACTGAATATCTATGCCCCAAATGTAAGGGCATCCTCATATGTGAAAGAAACACTTCTAAATTTAAATCATACATTAAACCACAGACACTAATAGTGGGAGACTTCAACACTCCACTCTCACCACTGGACAAGTCTGTCAGACAAAAAATTAACAGAGAAATAAGGGAACTAACAGATGTTATGACTCAAATGGACTTAACAGACATCTATAGAATATTCCATCCAAACATAAAATAATATACCTTCTTCTCAGCAGAACCTGGAAACAACCTAAATGCCCCTCAAACGAAGAATGGATACAGAAAATGTGGTATGTTTACACAGTGGAGTACTACACAGCAGAAAAAAATGACATCTTGAAATTTGCAGGCAAATGGGTGGACCTAGAAAATATCATACTGAGTGAGGTAATCCAGACCCAGAAAGATAATTATCACATGTACTCACTCATAAGTGGCTTTTAGACACAAAGCAAAGAAAACTAGCCTATAATTCACAATCCCAGAGAACCTAGACAACAAGGACCCTAAGAGAGACATACGTGGATCTAGTCTACATGGGAAGTAGAAAAAGACAAGATCTCCTGAGTAAACTGGAAGTGTGGGGACTATGGGAGAGGGTTGAAGGGGAGGGGAGAGGAAGGGAAGGGAACAGAAAAATGTATAGCTCAATAAAATCAATAAAGAAATAACAGCCATTTGTTGTCCACTAAAAAAAAAAATAATAACTTGGGGAAACTTAGTTGCAGGACCATGATTTCCTCAGAAATATCTATTGTAATAATGCGAGCACCTGCAATGTGGTACAGAGTTCCTGCTCAGTTGTTTCTGTAGTATTTCCTTCCATCTTTAAGCATGGAAGCTAACTGGTCACAGAGCCACTGGGGCACTGACCTGGCCTTTCTTTATTTCCTGGGGAGAGGCTGTTTTGGAAGCACCCCCTTTCCACCATCAGTTGCTTATTTCTTTCGTCCCAGTGAGCCCCTCATACCCTAACTGTGGGGAAAAAAAAGTCCATCTGTGCAAAGCGCTTGATGAGGGAAACAAAGAGTTCTCTGTGCTTTGTTTTTCCAGGGACCAGACAGAAGGAGAGAGAGCCACATTCTTTACACTCGTAGTCACCGGAGCTTCACCGCAAAGGGAAGGGGAAAGGGAAATACCCACTGATAAATAAATTCATAAGCCGTTCACTAGGTTGAGGAGACTGTTGGCCAGACGTGCAATCTCTGCCAGGCTTTCAAGGTCATCGCTGGCTCTACAGTGAACTCCTGGCCAGCCAGGGGCACGTGAAGCTCTGTATCATAAAGGCCAAGAAACAGGAAACAGATAGACAGGTAAGGAGAGAGGGAAGGAGAGAAAAAAAAAGGAGAGAAGGAAGGGAAGGGGAGGGAGGGGGGAATATTAAATCTATCTGGACTTGTACCATTTTGTGGTAAATGTTTTTAATTTCTTTGATAATAGCACAATGTCTAAATAGAACTTTATGGAAGTGGAAAAACAGTAAGCAGAGAATTCAGTTCCTGGCAGACTCACAATACTCATTAGTGAGCAAGGAAGATGGGGCATCTCTAATGCAGCAGGACTTAGTTTGAAACCAATGTAAAATCTTTTTTCATATAAAAACTATCTCTTTTCTTTCCTCTTTTGGAAATAGAGTTCTTTCATACAATATATTGTGATCATGGCTTCCCCTCCCCCAGCTCGAATGAGATCCTCCCCACCCACCCAAATTCACATCCTCTCTTGATCTCTCTGTTTAGAACACAAGCAGGCATCTAAAGAAAATAAGAATAATATAAGATAAAATGAAACCCAACCAACCTGAATAAGACTACAGGAGTTTGAATGTAATAGGCCTTCATTATCCCAAAGGGAATGGCACTATTAGGAGGTCTGGCCTTGTTGGAGGAAGTGTATCTCCTTGGGAGAAAGCTTTGAGATCTCTTTTTTGCTCAAGTTTTTCTCAATGTGACAGTCTACTTCCTGTTGCCTTCTGATTAAGATGTAGCCAGCACCATGTCTGCCTGTATGCAACCATGCTCCCTGTCATGACGAGAACGGACTGAACCTATGAAACTATAAGCGAGCCACCTCAATTAAATGTTTTCTTCATAAGAGTTGCCATGGTCATGGTGTCTTTTCACCGTAGTAGAAACCCTAAGACAAAAACAAAACAAAGAACTGACCACAAAAACAGGGAGCTAAAGAAAAAGCACCAGAAAAACATATAGACATAGAGACACACACATTGACAAACAGAAATCCATAAAAACAGAGACCATATGTGTAAGTAAAGGATCTGTGTCTTTAAAGACCATGGAAGAGCTGCTTTACAGCTACAGCCTGGGAGTTTGAATGCATGACTTGTGTAGGGTGAGTCGGTGATGAGCTAGAGGTTAACAGAAAAACGTCACAAATGGGGCTTCTGGAAACTGGTCAGTTTCCGAGGGAAAGAACAGTACAACGCCACTCTCTGTTGCTCTGCTTGGGTCTGTTTCTTCTGGTTAAGACAGCCGAAGGTGAGGGGACTCTGCTGGAATGTTAATATGGCACGGGACCCTGGAATGTGAAGAGGAGTTGAAATATGTAGGCACAGACCCTGGGAAGGGACCTAAGCAAATGCCCACGAAAAGAGAGAATAGCTTTCTCCAAATGTTCGAAGCTGTGTTACATGGCTGAAGAGTCAGGATTGTTCTAACTGTAGCAAAAGGAAGCCAGATTACACAGGAGAGCTTGTGAAAAGCTGGAGGGGTATCAGTTGGAGGTGGCTGGTCATGCAATCAGGTCTCCTTTGCTTACAAAGGAAAAGATAATAAGAGAAAACCCCACTCACCAGAAGGAAGACACCAGCTTTGAACATTGTGGACTTAGAAGTTCGTATAGCTGCCATTCTTCTACATGTGTAGTTTTTGGTCTTTCCATAGCTGGTCAGCTGGAGAGAGACACTTAGCCCCCTGCTTTTAGCTGTCAGATGCCTGAAACACCAGAGCTCAAATAATTAAAATTTCCCCCAGGAATCTCACGCTGAGGGAAGAGAGGGCTACCGGCTGATGCCAGCCAGAGAAGGAACCTGCCTCTCATGAAGAATTTCACACAATTCTGACAATTTGTCAGCCCACTTTGCAAGACAGAACAGAGCTCAGACAGTTATGCACCAGTGACTGGTAGGGCCACACCATGTCCAGGACTGTTCATTTTCCACAGCTCTTGCTATGCATTTAAACCTAAACCTCACGCCATGAAGATAGTATCACAGGGTCTCTAGGTTCACTTCTTCTGCCCAATGTGGCCCTCGCTGAATAAATCTATTTTCTCTGATTTTAAGTTGTCTCCTTAATTGGAACTCTGGGAATGGGTAGCTGAGCCTAGTTTGTAAGGGTTTCCAGGGCCCAGCCCATGCCCTAAAAACTTTGGTAACATCTTTATACGTGATAGTCAGGAGACCCATCGAAAGCCAGAGTTTATGTGAAATTGCAGTTACAGGGAAGCCTTCCATCCAGCCATTACAACATGAGGTCATGAAACATATGCATATTGCAGAATGATTAAACCTTGACTGTTTTAACTTTTTAATATATGTATACATATATATGTATATATACACATACTATTTGTGTGTGTGAGGTGGGGAACACACATCATGATGAGAATATGGAGACCAGTTGACAAATTTGTGGCATCTCTTCTCTCCTCCCGCCTTTGCATGCGTCCTGGGGATTAATCTCAAATCACCAGCCCTCTTCAGTAAGCACTTTATGCGCGGCGCCATCTTGCCCTGAGGAGCTGCGCCTGGCTGCGTGTTGTGCAGTGCCACAGCTTTTGATTTGTGTGCGACTGTGGCTTCAGAAATATGAAAAGGGACAGAATCGCTTCTCCAGACGACTAATCCTTTGAAGCTGTTTTATATAAACAAAGAATGCAACACTGGAAATGATGGTCCTCGTGACTCCAAACTGAACAGAAATTCTCTTCCCAAAGCATTCCCTTCCCAAAGAGAGAATGCTCTTTATTTTCTTTTTCCAGCCCTGCAGCATGGCAATGAACTTGTGCTTTCTCAGGCTGATTTATCCTTTCTGTCTTTCTCTCTCATTCTCAATCTCGAGCCTCATGAGGCTCAAGATTTTAACTGATAGCCTCTTGCATTCCGTCACAGGATCTTGGCTAGCAGGCTCATATTTCAAAGTTGCTTTTTGTGGTTTAAAGGCTTGGGGAAGTTCACTGTTGAATGTTTCTAAAAATGACTTTACCATTAGTTGGTTTCATCGTTTTCCCGAGGGGAAAGTTGCCCTCATGTTTTAAAGATGCTGGTCAAAACTTGGCATCGCACTCACTTGTTTTGATCCAGCTTGGTTCATCCAGAAAGAGACCCTAATCCACAACGAACCATCACATGCCTCTGTTTTAAAGTTTATGTTGTCCTGGTCCCTTCCTTCCTAAAACACTTGGCCACAGTCATAAAATTCTGACTAAAAGATATATAATAATCAGATATCAATAGAAAATAATAAGTATTTTTGCAAAGCAAAAATGCTATTGTACATACGTATACAACAAGAAAAAGAAAGAACTGTAGCGAAAGGAATTTATCATCATTTAAAAAAGAAGAAAATCTCATCAAAATATTTACTTAACAGATAGTTAGAAATGTACCATGTAAGTGTGGACAAACACGGCTCACATCCTAACTCTCTATGATGGGAGACTTCAAAAGAAAATGGTGCTGCTTTTCTTCAAGTGTTAAAGGGGATTCAACTGCTTCCTGTAATAAAAAACAAGATAACAAGAATAATTTCCAAAAAACCATCACTTTTATATGTATTCCTCAGAGTTCATGTGCAACCATCATCGAATAATTAAATTAGGTAGACTTCCCTCTTCTGCAGCCTCCTGTGCACCTACATAGACACACGCATGTGATATGTATCTGTGGATATATGTGAAATAAAAGTTAACTTCCTGCATTCATGAGGTTTCTTTTTAGTGCATCCAAGCTTGAAAACATGCCATCTGCACAGAAATATTTGGAAAGGCTCATAAACAATTTAAAGTCTTTTTTCCTCAGGTGCTTCCAGAGAGGAGAAAAATAAACACCCCTTTCCAAATGTTCAGAGATATAAAAATAACTAAAAAGTCAGGCAGCACTTTAGATAGTCCCCTAGTTTCAGTGGCCTGTGATCGAATGTTGCCTCCGTGGTGTGAAAAAGAATGGCCCCCAAAGGCTCATGTATTTGAATACTTAGTCATCAGAGAGTAACACTACTTGAGAAGGATTAGGAATGGGCCTTTTGAGGTAGGTGTGTGATGTGTGATGTCCTTCTGTATATGTGCTCTTTTTATTGGTCAAGGAATAAAACTGTTTCAACCAGTGGCTTAGTAGAGTAAAGCCAGGCAAGAAATCTGAACAGAGATAGAAAAAGAGAGAGAGTAGGTGAAGTCAAGGAGACACCATGTAACCACTGAAGGAGAAAAATGCCAGAACATTCACAGTAAGACACGGCTTCATGGAGATACATAGAATAATAAAAATGGGTTAATTTGAGATTTAAGAGATAGCTAGTAATACACCTGAGCCATTGGCCAAGCAGTGTTGTAGTTAACTTAGTTTCGGTGTGATTATTCAGGTCTGGGCAACCAGCAAATGAAAGAACAGTCAGTCACTGTTTACTTTATAGCGCCTAACATGGGACTCGAACCCACAACCCTGAAGTTAAGAGTCTCATGCTCTACTGACTGAGCTAATGTCTATCCTCAGAGCTTATTTCATAAGCCTTGTTGGAGGAACTGTGGCACTGGAGATGGGCTTTGAGGTTTCAGAAGCCCAAGCCAGGCCCAGTGTCTCTCTCTTCCTGCTGCCTGAGGATCCAGATATAGAATTCTCAGATACTTCTATAGCATAATGTCGCCTACATGTCGCCACGTTCCCTGCCATGGTGATAATATACTAAATCAGAACTGTAAGCAAGTTCAAATTAAATGCTTTCTTTTATAAAAGGTGCCATGATCATGGTGTCTCTTCACAGAATTAGAACACTGACTAAGAGAGAAGTTAGGACCAGATAGTAGAGTATTGCTATAATAGGCCGGACCATATTGTTTATTGGAAGAATATGGATTTTGGAACTTTAGATAAGGAAAGCAGTTGACTGCTTTAGGTTGGACTTAATAGGCCATAATAGTAGGAGTGAGGAAGACTGTAGCACTGAGAGATGATGATGGCCCAGCACAAGAGGTTTCAGAGCAGAAGAACATTAGTAAGAATAGCCTAGACACTATTCTTGTGATATTTTGGTGAAGAATGTGACTGTTTTCTCCTTTCCTCCAAAATATCTGCCTGAGGCTAAATTGGACTGAATGCATTTTTGCATTGTATGTCTACAAGCCTGCAGGGGCCAGGAAGTGGAATGTGCTGATCTGGGTAGGAATGGCCCACGTAGGCTCATATATTTGAATTCTTGATCATTAGGGAGTGGCACTACTTGACCGGGATTAGGAGGTGTGGCCTTGGTAGAGTAGCTGTGCTTTCATTGGAGGTAGCATGCTACTGGAAATGGGCTTTGGGGTTTCAAATGCCCAAGACAGGTTCAGTGGCCCTCTCCCTGCTGCTTACAGATCCAGATGTTGAACCCTCAGCTGCTTCTCCAGCACCACATCTGCCTATGCACTGCCATGTTCTCCACCATAATAATAATAGACTGAACCTCTGAAACTGTAAGCAAGCCCCAACTAAATGCTTCCTTTTATACGAGTTGCCTTGATCATGGTGTCTCATAGCAATGGAACACTAAGAGAGCAACCCCCCCTCAAAACGTTGTAGGGGAGAATTGCTAAAGCCTGAGTCCACATAGGACAAACTGTATTCAAACTTGAGCTTCCTAAAGCTGAAAGAAGAGATCAGGACACCATGTGAACCGCATGATATGGAAAGAAAGCTCAGCACTGGCCGTATCAGGTTGACACTCCTGCAAACTACAGGGGCATTCTTACTGGTCCTGGATCTGCAGTGAAACCCTTGTTTTTCCTTCACTTTTACTACTGTCATTAGTGCCAGGTTTCTTAATTCCAGTGTTGGGTATTGCTTCTTAGTGTTTTTCTATCTTTTCTCCCGTGTCTTCTAATAACAATTCCTCAGTGAGTTTTACAGTGGCCAGTTACACTGAGTAAGAGAGTCCACTCATCTGTAGGTGCTCAGCTTTCCGTAGATTCAGTCATTTACTGTTTAACCCATTCCTTTAGCCTACAGTCATAGAGATTTTGTCTGGATCACATGGCCCAGTCACCAAAAACAAACAAACAAACAAAAGAAAAAAAAACCTCTTTCTGTTTCCCTTAGAGATGATTGTGTCATGAGACCATGGTTTGATTGATGACATAAGTCTATGGCTACATCAGGAAACTCCCTCCCTCTTTTTTTTCTATTTTGGAAGATTCTCCAAAATGTATAACATTTATCAGTTCGCCAATTAGACAGCTTTCCTCACCTGACCCTTTTCTCTCGACCATCACACCGTAGAATGCACTCACAGCTCTTACTATTGTGCAGATATTTCCTTTATAGAAAAGACTATAGGAGCTGAGGAGATGGCTTGGTGGTTAAAAAAGCATTGGCTGCTCTTGCAGAGAACCAGGATTTGGTTCCCAGCACCCACATGGTGTCTCACAACATCCTGTAATTCCAGTTCCTTGGGGTCCAACGCCCTCTCCTGTCCTCTATGGGTATTGCACACATGTGGCACACAGACACATGAAAGCAAAACATTTGTCTTAGTTGGGGTCCCTATCGTTGTGACAAAACACCATGACCACAAAGCAAGTTGAAGATAAAGGGGTTCATTTGGCTTTCACTTCCACATACTTGCTCATCAATGAAGGAAATCAGGAGAGGAATGCAAACAGGGCAGGGTTCTGGAGATAGGAGCTCATCCAGAGGCCGTGGAGCAGTGTCCCTTACTGGTTTGCTCCTCCTGGCTTGCTCAGTCTGCTTTCTCAGAGAAAGCAGGATTACTGGCTCAGAGATGACAGCACCCATCATGGGCTGGGTCCTCCCCCACTGATCACTAATTGAGAAAATGCCTTACAGCTGGATCTCATGGAGGCATTTCCTGAAAACGGAGGCTCCTTCATCTCTGATGACTCTAGCTTGTGTCAAGTTGGCACACAAAGTCAACCAGTACAACATTCAAACATATAAATAAAAAATAAGTACATCTAAAGAGAGAGTCTGCTTATCTGTAGCTAAGGATATCTTTGTGGCCTGCCCTAAATACTGCCTTTAATCAACTGACCAAATCAAACACTGAGAGGTCCGCATGGTAAGAACATGAAGGCGTACTTTTTAGTAAATAACTACAGTGTGGTTTTACTGAAAATAACAGTGGAAAAAATGAGACAAATCCAGACTACACTCATCCATAGGTGGCCAGGTTTCCATAGACTCAGCCATTGCTGCTTTAACCCATCACTTTGGCTTAGAGTCATAAAGATTTTATTTGGACCACATGACCACTCCTTTAAAGACTCTTTTTTTCTGTTTCCCTTAGCAATACTTGTGTCATGTGACTGTGGTTTGATTGATGGCGTGTCTGGGACTCAAATTGAAAAAGCAGAGCCTCCCGTTGCCTCTTCCTGCCCTCTGCTTCCTGGAAAACGGATATGGAAACAAGCTATAGAAATACAGAAAGATGAGACAAGTCTGGAAAGACAACATTGCCACTGGAAAAAAACCACCCAAGGCCCCGACAAACAAGTGGATTTGTCTCCAGAGTTTACTTGAAAACAGATGAAGCTGGTTGTTGTTTAGGCTCCATATCTTAGGGTAGTGTTTAAGGAGCTGTAGTCATGGCCTCGGTCCTTCCATGACTGACCGGTTTGTTTAGGGTGGCCTTCAGACATCCTCAGTCATAGAACACATACCGAGTCCTGATAGCTTTGGGGTGTCTTTGCTCTCAGGAGCTGAGATGCACTTTTGACAGAATCATCTGGACCTCAAAGCTAAAGGTTCTAAATCCTGTGCTCACAGATGGAACTGGCCTGCTGGAATCAGGCTCAGGTCAGAATAATGATGGAATCCATTCTTTACTAAACCTTTAAGTAAACATCTGTCCTGCTCAAAATCAGTCTGAGGGTTGGAACGTGACTCTGAATAAATCTCTTTTTAGTAAATCAGCCTTCTCTTACTTAATGTTTAAGGAAATGCAACGTGATGGCTCTAAGTTTATTCTTAGCTATTTGTTTACTCCACCTCTATCTATCCCTAACTCTTGCTTCTAGGGGTCAGTATATTGTTGTCAATAGCATCCTATTTGTTAAACCATTGGCTGGTGTTTAGACTCAGGTCTCATGAGGCATCTGATAGCCTCTGGATCTTATTATTGAAAGTCCAAAGCCACACTCACATTGCTGGAGACATCACTCAAGGAAGTCAGACTCCATCAGTCAGGGTGTTTGTTCTCATTGGTAAAGAATGCAGACAGACACAGATGACCAGTGAGCAAGTCAAGAGTTCACCTGGTAGAGGAAGTGGTTGAGAAAGTAAAAGCAAAACTCCTGTGTGCCAACTCAGGGATAACTGGGGTATTGTTTTTTAAGGATCACCTCAAGAATAATTTGGGCATTATTTTTAAGGGTTATAGATATTGATGAGATTTAAGTGTTTGGTAGGGGTCATTTGGTGAGTTCTATCTTTCATAATAAATGACATGGGACTAGAGAGAAGGCTTAGAGGTTAAGAGCTTTGCCTGCTCTTTCAGAGGACCTGGGTTGATTCCTTATCTCCACATGATGGCTCACAACAGTCTGTAACTCCAGTTCTAGAGGATCCAACACCTTCTTCTGGCCTCTGAGAGCACTGTACAAACATAGTGAACAGATATACATGCAGGCAAAACGTCATACCAATAAAATAATAGAAAAAAATAGTTATAACAAATTACATAACAAAGTATGGTTGTGTATATATTATTGATCTGAGCTGTAGGATATGTATACACGGTAAGAACAATTTTCCCTTCAATATAGGTCAAACACCAGACATGGGTGCTGTGTACCAGTCACCTAATGTGGTTTTAAAGGAACTGCAGGATTCTGAATATTTTATTTGGGGAAGATTTTAAATATCAGGGAAAATCCCTTTCTCTTCTAGTTGGATGAATGGGGTGGGCAGCTTGTCTCTGTGCCTGTAAAAAGGGAGCGAATGGACTTGTCTGGCCCCTTACCTCCTGCCTCCCAGCCCTTCCTAATAAGGCAAATTTTTCCAGTTATTTATTAGCAACATACTGAACAAATCATGTGCCATCTTGCAGCCTCAGTTTCCCCCTTATAATTACAAATTGACTCCTGTGTGGTGGAAGCCAGCAACATTTCGCCAGTAGACACCAACCCCCAGTCACCGTCCATCCTGCTGTCGCCGCTACTGTCTTTAGCCGAGTCTAACTTTCCACACCACTGAACAGTAACACATTAGCAACTGAGAAGGTCAAATACTTTAGTGCCGCTTCAGTTTGAAGTGAGAGGGCCTGCTCTAGTTTTCATCCATCGGCCCTAACCTTTCCTGAGGGAAAACCTGTCCTCGTGATTCTGATTCTTTCGAAATACTGTTTTTCCATTCCTTGGGCTGAACCTTCCCAGTGCCTCTAACATTTCCAAATATGAATGATATAAGATGTTTACAAAGGCTGTCCCCTTCCTCTGTGTGGTCCCCAGTACTCAGGATTCATGTCAGAGGACCCAAACCAAACCCACCACCCAAACCCCAAAGCTCACGTGCTAGTCTGATATCCATTTAGGATGGAAATTATTTGTATTCTCTAGATTCATCATGAGCAGATCCCTTTAGCTTCTCATAATAAATCTGGACCAGAGGCAAGGTTTTACATGGAGTCAGGGTGCTTTGTCTAGGAATGCTAAAGAACTTGACTTGTGTTTGTTTAGAAGTTTTGTTTGATTAACATTGAAACATGTCTTCCAAAAAAACCCGGATTAGCCTCAAACTCGCAATTCTTCTGTCTAAGACCCCTAAGAGCAAGGATTACAGATGTATGCCACCACACTCGCTACTCAGCTAATTTTACTTAATGTCTGCGAAAGGGTATGGTAGGCCTGTCTAGCCTACAAGTTTCTAAATAGCCAAAGATGTCTTTGCACTTCTGACCCTCCTACCTCCACCTCTCAAGTGCTGGAATTACAACCAAATGCCATGTGGGTGACAATGCCGTCCATCTCCCAATACTGCAGCTGAGTCTAGTCACCAAGAGTGACTGAAACACGAGGATGCTACTGGGATGTCACTCCAACCTCCCCTCAACTCCCTGGTCCTTGGGAATCTCCACTGAAGCAATTCAAATGAGACCCGCAGAATATAGTGTAGAAAACAGAATTTATTACCGAGTAAAATTGGGGGCACTCTCAAGGGACATGAGGGGACAATAAGCAAAGGGGCCGTGACTCCCGAAAACACATTTATGGGGTGAAAAGGGACAGTGGTCTAAGACACATTGTGCCCACTAGCACGCTTTGGCAGCGCTTATATTTCCTTGCAGCACATAGAAGAAATGGTTTTCCTGAAGGATCTTTTCCTACTCAGATGATTCCTACTCAGATGATTGACAGGCCCCTTCCATTTGGTCCTTGTCAGAAAACACACAGCTAGACAGCAATCCTCTGATTTGGGGGGGTGGGGGGGCATCTCAGAATATGTCTCTACCCAAGGCCAGATCACTCAGATCCCATGGTTTTGAGCAGTAATCAAAGCTGCTGGCCTCAGATACCCTCATACCTGCTAGTACCTGGCTAGCTGCCTAAAGGATTAAAACACCTATGTTTATTGTGGCTTCAGTCAAATCCCCATCAGATGAACTTGAACAAAACACTAGTATCTCAATTTCCTGACTGACAGAATCCCTGCGCTTTCAGATAAGCTCGTATTGTATGGAAACAGAAAACAGATGGAGGGAGCATATAAATGCATACAGCCTGTGTTATAAAAGCAAGATCTCTCTGAACACATGATTTTCCAACTCTGCTGAGTTTCTTTGTTTATAAAGTGGGAATTAAACTGTTGAATCATGGGAGGATCAGCTGAGTTAGTATGGCACATTGGTCAAATAAGGTAATTATAGTGGGTTACGGCCCTCAAAATAGGCCCTTTGCATGAATGCAACTCCCCCTTCAATTATACTTCGAGACATTTTAAAGGAAGTCAAATACTAAATGCTTAAATATTTACAAAGGTCACCTGGAAACTACTCAATTTCACAGCAGGAGAGTTAGAGTAACCAAACTGTCTCCAGGAGATGAACGAACGAGACAGTCCCCTGTGTTCTCTTAGCCGCTGTTGCTCTAAGAACCACATATGCATAAATCCACACCAGAAGCCAATTCAAATGTGATATGTTGTTCCTAGATAGAAATAGCGAGACATACATTATATAACAACTTATTTCTACAGATGAAGTAATTCACTTCCTCCATTTCCGGATTGTGTCCTTGTGCTGATCATAACTTTGGTTGCTACTGGAGCTAGTTGAAGGACTCACCATCTGTCATGACCCTCTCTAAACGCACAGAGAAGACATTGAGACTCTCACTTTGTCAAGCTTAGCATCCACTGTGTGTTGATGGCTGCAAAGGAATTTTGCTTTGTTTATGAAGTATTGATTTGTGTTATTTTTATTCCTGGCTATATCTCCTATTTCCCTCATCTACAGTTATTTTAAATCTTCATGAAGACCTTTTTTTTTTTCTGGTAAGGAAAAACAAATTTTTTAACAAAGCTTGTGAACTTCTTTGTCCTCCCATTGCATCAAATTCAGAGCCTGAAAGAGCAAAATATTGTTGGGGTGGGGGGATCTCAAAATCAACTTGACCTAGCTCAATCCAGTTTCCAGCTCTTTGCTGACCACATGGGAAAGCAGACTCTTCTGTTGTTCTCTTGGTAATGTGATGTGGTCACACGCTGTGCTGCATCTGTTCTTGCCAAAGGCAAGGCTTGCTGAAAACGCCTTCCCCGTCCCCATTCTTTCCCAACACCGATGACCTCATGATTGCTTTAGAGAGAAAACAAGCCTGGCCCTTCAAAACAGCCTCAGACTCTCATCTAAGACCTTCCCCCATTTGTTAAAATGCCCAACCTCCCCAACTGCAACCTAGCATTCCTCAGTCCTCTGCTGAGTCTGAGGTGCGTCAGAAGATAACAAAATGAGCATTTCTCAATAGGAACCGTGCCTGTGTTCAAGAAGCTACAGTCTTCCAGAAGAAAGTCCTGGTGTCTTTGAATCAGAATACAGAAAGTTTTGAGTCGTTCAGAAGACTCTTGTTAGGGCCACCATTAACAGAACTAAGTACCAAGGTCACTGCTGATTCCAGTGAATCATGTGAAATCTGCCTATAACTGGAGTCATGATTTTGGGGGAAAAGATGCGAAAAAAAATAGAGGTTTCCCAAGGGAAGAAAGACCTTGAACAAAAAGATGAAAGTAGAAAACAGCAAAAGGCTATAATTATAATTAGTACAGCTAATTCACCTTTTTTAATTCGGAGAGAATCTGAACAGAAACACAAAAGGGCTCGAGATAAGAGCCAGATTTGGTCTGTAATGCTGACCCCAAGTTTGCACAGATTTATGCAAAAATCAGTTTTCAAAGTCACAAATGAGTTTCCATCAATCAGAGGTGTTTAGTGGCATAATATTGCAGCCACATCTGGAATGATTAAAATTGGTGAAGTTAACATCTTATCTTATCTTAGATATTTGCTGCCTGACCCAAATAACAGACACGAGGAGTCACAAAGAAACTGTGGGAGCCGAGCAATGGTGGCGCACGCCTTTAATCCTAGCACTCGGGAGGCAGAGGCAGGCAGATCTCTGTGATTTGAGGCCTGTTTGGTCTACAAGAGCTAGTTCCAGAACAGCTAGGACTGTGACATAGAGAATCCCTGTCTCAAAAAAAAGAATTGGCACTTTCCTTCACAAGAGTGCTAACTGTAGAGATACAAAATAAAAAGAGATGGGGAGAGAAACAGTAGGAGAGAGAGAAAGAGAGAGGTTTATATTCTACATACAAGATATTCTTTATCTTTCATGGGTAACAGTGATACTGATTCTGCCACATTCTGGTTACCAAGTAGAAGGAAGTTTTCAGAAAAATAAGAAATTGACTCAAAACTAATACATGGCTGGGCGTGATAGTGCACCCTGTAATCCTAGCATGCAGGCACCTAAACCAGCCTGCAGGAGACTGAACCAGCACACAGGAGGCCAAGGATGACCTTGAACTTCTAATTCTCCCAGCTCTGTACTGGGATTACAGCTGTTGACTGCAATATTCAGTTTATGCAGTGCTGGGATCAGAACCAGAGCTTCATGCATTTGGGGCGTGCTAGATTCTCAGTCCAAAACTGTTCATATTTTAAGACAAAAAAAAATTAAAAACCACCCACAAGTGTTGACTATGTGCTGGTCCTCAAAGATGTGCAGCAGCTCAGTCCCCTTTGGCCACTGTCTCCTGTATGTGTCTACACTGCTGAGACACGCCCAGCTCTCTATGGCCCCTGCAGCTTCCCTGTGCCTCCCCGTCCACTGCTTCCCTGTTCCTGTTCATGTGATGCTCACATGACATCGGATCTGGGCCTGGAAAGCTGACAGCTTTTTAGCCAGGGCTTTACCGCAGCTGATGAGTATGTTCATTTACTACATCAAAGAACGGAAAGAGCCACAGGCCATACCCCTAATGTTCTGTATGGAACGTGAGTGCGGAAGACTCCAGTCAGATGACTCGGAGACACCGGATGCTGCAATCATCTCATTAAAGCAGCATGAGCTAACAAAACAGATTAAGCAGAGAGTTTCCTCCCATGGATAAACAAGGATTTGTTTAACAACCCACACCTAAGACAGAAACAATGTGAGATTTGGTTTAGAAATAGAAATGGCATTTGAAGAATGCCTGGGTGGTTTCTAGATGCACTGATTTCAAATAAGGTAAAAATGATGATGTTCAAATCTGTGCTCTCCTTAGTAACTGAAATTATATGAAAACGTGTGTAGATGTGATGCCGCTTTGTGTTATTGATGACACTGGGCATCATTAGCAAAGGCACGTTGGCAAAGGGCACTCATCCCTGTCTAGGATACCCTCACCACATGAGGTAACATCGTGGTATGAGTTAGACTTGGCATGTGATTATTGCAAGGATCGCATCCCTCTCCTCCCACCCCTCCCTGCATTTTACTTCCATTTGAATAAGCATGGGACGACAAGAGAAAGAAAAAAAAAACACAAAAAACTGTTTATCCCAGGGCATTTGTAGGAAACCTTTCTGGATGTTGTCTGCACCATTTCCCACGAAACACAATAGTGAAGAAGCATTGGATGAAGAACCAAGTATCCCAATCTAACTTTAGCCATTGTGCCCGTAGGTACAATTAGATCCTCTCATTAGAAATGCATGCTATTGTGTGAGTCTGTTGCATGCACCGCTGAAAGCAATCATCATTGCATGCCTGCAAGTGGCTTATAATGAGACACATATTTATGTCGGCAGAATGTTTTTCCAATTGAAGGCGCCCTCTCTTTTTCTCTGCTCTACAGCTGAGAAACTGCGGCAGCCTACGTGACCCTCGGGACATCCTCAGATGATCACAGACTTTGCTAGACTTGAGGTGTAGTTTTGTAAAGCACCCATAGATACTACATCAGTATGCACTACGAGCAAGGGAAGTAAGAACCTGCCCAGAACTTTTACAAATCGAAACAAGCTACTTAAAGTACTAAAAGGTTAGAATATTATCTTAGCATTATCTTAAAGACAACTTTATGCACATATTATGCATCACATGTATAACACCTAGACCCCATGAGGGTAATTTTTTAAGAACATATGACTCGAAGTGAATGGTCCTGCTGAGGGAAATGTGAACAGTAACTGGGTTGAAATACGTCCTTCTCTGATTGGTGGTAATACAATCCAAGAGTCTTACTCACCCTCAAACTTGATTATTCCGCCTGACTTTTTGTTTTTTAAATAAAACATTTCTTTCAAAAGACCCAGGTTCGGTGTTTAAGACAGGACTTCCCACATACACCCTACCTGTTATTCCAAAACCATTTTCCTACCCTCTGGCTTCACTTACCCAGATTCCTTTCTCAACTTACGCCCCCAACATACACACCTCCAAACAGCACAATATCCTCAAACTATGAACCGCCGGTGGAGCCCAGTTTACCTTTGACTAGAGTGCCAAGGGGACATCAAAATGACCCACTCCTTTGACTTTAACCAGCACAGCTATTGCTGGGAGACTGCCCACAGATAAAATTGCCAGCCAAGTACTCTCAACCTTCCCTGTGGCCAAGCAGAGACATGCACCCTTGTGTGAAGTGAAATTGAGTTTTGGTCTAAATGATGGCAAGTTAGGATGTGGATTCCAGTGTTCCCCCGAGACTCTGAAAGCCCTGTGGCTATGAGAATCATGCACAGCCCACGTTAATGTCTGCCTAAGTGACCAATTGACTGCCTTCGCCAACAACGCTCAACAATAGGAAAAATAGTCTGTTGGCTGAGGGTTTGACAAGAGAGTTAGCAGAGGGCTATGCCTTGAAGGTCTCTTAGTCTGGTTAAACCTAACACTGCAAAAATTCAGTGCTGATGACAGAGACCCTGAAGTAGCCTGTGTCAGAGGTGACATGTGGACCCTGTCTGTTGGGCTTCTTGCCCATTTAACTTCATTGGTGCTATGTCGTATTATCCTCAGACATCAATTTCTCTTCAACAGTAGATAGCCCATTGCAGCGTGGATCTTGCTCCTATTCTAGGTCTGTAGTAGTCTTATCCTGCAGGACTTCATTGGAGTTGATGACCATGACAGTTAAGTATGTCCCTGGTTATTCTGCCCAAAGCAATTCAGAACCCTGGGCCTCACTACAGAGATAAGGACTGTGAGCAGAATATAAGGTGATCAGAAAGTAGAAAAGCAAGGCATTAAAATTCAAAACTGTTGAGAGGAAGAAGTGTGAGGGCGATTTGTTTTATTAGGATGCTTTCCTGCTTCTCTTTCCTTTCTTTTCCTAACATTACCATAGCATTTCAAAATATCTTACAAGAAAAAATATATTTGTTGTAATCTATCTAATGGAAGTATAAAACTAAACACCATAATAAGACAAATAAAAATTAAAAAACAAGGACTCAATGCATATTGTTAGAGTAAATAACTCAGCCACAGAGGAAGAAGTAAAGAAACGGCAGTAGAAAGCAAAAGTTGATGTGGAAAGACCTCAACCTGTCTATAATTATCTAGTTATTAATTACCATTACTTAGGAAACAGCTTAAATCTTCAATAACCCAGATGTCCAATCCAGATATTAATAGACAGTAACAGTATAACTTTCAGACTCCACTTTCAGCGACGAAAACATCATCAATGAAACATCTAGCCAGGCAACATCAAAGAACACTCTGCTCAACAGTTGGGGATGTACATTCTCAATCAGCACATGGAAAAGTCCCCAGGGTAGATCATATGACAGGCCACAAAATAAGTCTCAACAAATTTTTCAAAAACTGTAATCAAATCAAGTATCTTTTCCAACCACAATGCAAGAAAGTTGGAAATCAGGAAGAAAAAAAAACAGCTCTGAAAACAACACAGGGACATGGAAACTGCACAACGTACTTCTGAATCAAGGAAGACACTGAGAAAGACACTAGAATAAACCTGTCTACACATACAACCCACAAAAAAGTATGGTGGGTGAATCACCAAGAGGAAATCAGTGCTTGCACAAAAAAAGCAGAAAGTGTTGAAACACCTGCCACCATGCCAAAAAACTAAAAAAATGGGAGAGGTGAAAGCCAAACCTTCTGTAATAGAAGAAATAATAAAGATCAGAGAAGGAACAAACAAAACAGAGACTAAAATATATCCCCTCCCCAAATCAATGAAACTCCTTTGACGTGAACAAAAGAGACAAACCCTTAGCTAGACTAGCTTTAAAAAGATAGAAGACCCTTTGTTTATGGCTAGAG
>NC_022009.1:104081905-104084408 GCF_000317375.1 Microtus ochrogaster
GCACGTACTGGCTTTGTGGGAGCCTAGGCAGTTTGGATGCTCACCTTACTAGACCTGAATGGAGGTGGGTGGTCCTTGGACTTCCCACAGGTCAGGAAACCCTGACTGCTCTTCAGGCTGATGAGGGAGGGGGACTTAATTGGGGGAGGGGGAGGGAAATGGGAGGCGGTGGCGGGGAAGAGACAGAAATCTTTAATAAATAAATAAATTAAAAAACAAAAAAAAAGATAGAAGACCCAAACGAACAAACAAACTGGAAACATCACTGATGAAAGAGGAAGTGTTAGAGCAGACATCATGACTATTAACCATTATCAAGCATGATGCACCAACAAACATGGCACCCTGAAGAAAGTCGCCAAATCCCAGAGGGCTGCACCTTGTTAAGGCTGAAGAATGAAGCCACAGAAAATCTGAGCAAACCTGTTACTAACACAGGGGCTGAACTGATGATGAAAAGTCTCCCATCAAACAAAGCCCAGGAGAAGAGAACGTCCTTCCTGAGTCACACAAAACAGGAAAGCCATATCAATAAATTCTAAAACAATTAGAGAAGAGTGAGTCTTTCCAAACACACGTGAGAAAGCAAACGTCACTCAGGCACTAAAACCAGACAAGCAGCAGGAAACAGAGGGGATGAGGGAGGCAAGGAAGGGGAAAAGGAGGAAGGGAGAAGATCACAGATCCCTGAACACAGATAGGAAAATCCTTAATGAAAACACTAGTGAGTCCATAAAGGGTCCCTCTAACAGGCCCTGTGTCCCTCAATCTGAGTGTCAGACTCTAGAAATGGTGACTCCAAAATGGGAATTCCCTCAGGGATTTCATGCTGGGAGAAGAAAAGGGGAGCAGAAATGTTCTAGAAAAGAGATTTACACGTTGACAGACAGGCTGAGACTATAGCTCAAATAATGATGGGTCAGTGGTGGGCAGACCACTCCACACTTCCACCTGAACTGCTAAAACGTGTGTATCCCATGGCCCTCCATTCAAACCGGACTCTCAGGTCAGCACCCCACAGACGGACTTGAGAGGGTCACTGGATCGCAATGTCCCTCTTCCCAATGTGGCCGCCTTGAATACATCTCTTTTTTTCTGCTGCTCATGATTAATATGCCTATTTTAATCAGTTTCCCTAGACTGAGTGACTAAAGTAAACTTCTTTAGATACAGATGGAAACACCATGCTAAACTGGTGGGTCACAAACCAAACCAAAAGGACAAGAAGTGGGTGGGGAACTTGGTCATAAGGAGGTTGGCAGTGGGGAAAGATGACCAAAGCAAGGGGAGCCCAGGGTGTGACCAGGGTGGATGATACACATATATGACATTGTCAGAGAGAATAAATATAGAAAATTAGTGGACCAAAACCCTAATTAGAAAGTGTGTACACCATGATCATTTGGGATTCATGATGCAATTATTAATCAATAAAAATGATAAATTATATTAACAGAATGAAGGACCCAAATAAATGACAGCCCAAAATTCAAATATTCATATTTTTTAAGTTCAATTAAATAGTTCTAATAGAAGATTTCCTCAATACAATAAAATTCACACATGAAAAGTCCATAGCTAACATTAACTTTTTATTAGCTCTGGAGCAAGACTCTGTCCGCTTTTACCACCTTTATTCAACATGTTAACTCCTAACCAAAAAAATCCAGCAAAGAAGGAAAGTGAAGGGCATCAAAGATTCAAAGCCAAATAAATAAGTAAATAGAGAAAAACTAAAACCAAAAGTCCACTAAAAAGAAAAAAAACTGAACTATTAAAACTAGTACGTTTACTATAGTTTCCGAACACAGAATCACTGCACAAAGCTCACAGTACCTCTGTACAGCAATAACCAATTTTCCCAACTGGAGATCAAGAGAGCCGCATCACTTACAGCAGGGACAGCTCATGAGCTTAACTGAGGGATGAAGGATTTCCAACAGCATGAACTATGAAAATACTGACGAAAGAAAACGAATAACTGAGGAGCCGGCCTGACTCCACTTTGAAGGCCGGAGCCACTATGCTGAATCTTTAAAACCAAGTTTCTATTTACTGTGAGAGTTGAGTTTCTTTCTGTTTCCTGGAACCTGACCTTCTCCAACCCATGACCTTGATTTGCTTTTGAGAATATCCTTTCCACCTGATCCTCTCTGACCCCTCCCTAATCTTCATAGTGGCCACATGATTTTTTTAAAGATATTTTGTATTTCCTTATTGCCCCATTGTCTCACTTTTGTAAAACTACTTGTGATTCTACTCCTAAAAAGGGGCCCAAGAGATGGATTCAGGGCTGCTCTTTTTAACCTGACGTAGGAGGCAGTTGCTGGCCAGCTCTTAGATGCACCCCAATAAAAAAAATTAAGCTTGCTTCAAATTTGGCTCCAATTGTGGTAGTGGTCTTATTCTTGCCGTTGGGATTAACATAAGACACAAAAAAAAATGGAGGAAGACCCTACATTCTTTTTTTTAATATATTTATTTATTATCTATATAATATTCT
>NC_022009.1:104084508-104087019 GCF_000317375.1 Microtus ochrogaster
ATGTGGTTGCTGGGAATTGAACTCAGGACCTTAGGAAGAGCAGGCAATGCTCTTAACCTCTGAGCCATTCTTAAAATGGAACAAGTGATACTGTAATGTCTACAATACACAAAAAATCTGCAGATCCATTGTCATCCTCACCAAGTACCAGTGACTAAGTAACTGCAACAGCTCTGCTCACACAGAACAAGAAATGCCCACTTTCTCCTGGACCACCCATAAGTCTTCCTTCCAATAAAAAAGAGAGCTGCGCAGGAGGCAAGCCTAGCAGTTAATAAATACAGAAAAAAGGTAGGATCCTTTGGCAGAATTGCACAATCCCCAAGGTCATAACTGGTCCTTGAAGGGTATGAAATTGTTGGGTAGATGGCATTGGAAGCAGAATGCTGTGTAATATTTTGTTTGTGTTCTGACAAATGAAGCTTGCCTGGAGATCAGAGGGCAGAGCTAGCCACTAGTTAAGCATAGGAGCCTGGCAGCTGAGGCCACAACTTTAATCCCAGCACTCGGGAGGTGGAGACAGGAAGTGATAAGGTGGGGTGTAGACAGGATCCCATCCTCTCAGACTAAAGAAAGAGAGAGGAAGGAAGCAACCAGCGGCTTCTCCCGGTTCTCTGATCTTCTGGGTTTTTACCCTGATATCTGATTCCTGGTTTTTATTGATTAAGATTAATTAGATTAACGCTTCATCAGACACTTCGCATGGACTCAGTGAAATGCCTCATTGGTTAGTTATGAATTCTAAAAGTTGAGTCGATTTTTATAAGGGACAGGATTTAACAGCTTGACCAAGTGACAACTGGACATCTGGCTGTCACGTGGCACACATAAAAATTGCACAAGATCAGCTGGAAATCCTGCCCCCAAATGAACTTTGATCAGAAGGCAGCAGGCACATAAACTGAGATTATGCAGAAATCTGAAAAAAAATTCATATGAATTTCTCAAGAAGTCAATGTCAGAAGAAAAGTGAGGGGTCAGGACCAATCTATATGGAAGGAAGTAGAACTTTGAAAAGCAAAATGTCAATACTGATTGTTGTCTAGAAAAATTGTGAACTCTAAAATAAACTTTAAAAGCTAGAGAAAATTTTGAATATGTAATGCCTATAATTTAGTGATTTTGAATTATTGTTTATTTTCTGATCTGCTTTTCTGATTCTCTCTCTGTGTCTCTCTGTCTCTCTCTCTGCCTCTGTGTGTGTGTGTGTGTTTGAATTATTGTTTATTTTCTGATGTGTATCAAGACTAAAATAAAAGAAGGCTTCTTTTTTTGAAACTGCTTTTCTGATTCTCTCTCTCTCTGTCTCTATGCGTGTGTGTGTCTCTCTGTCTCTTTGTGTGTGTGTGTGTGTGTGTGTGTGTGTGTGTGTGTCCTCCAAACACAACTATCAAGCCCTGAACAATTAAGCTATGTGTGGTTGTATATTTAGAGCTCATCCCTATGGCACATCAAACAAACAAATCAAAGAACATGAAGTGCTAAGGGACCCAAATGTCCACTATTCAGCCCAAGCAGCACAGAGCTCACCTGGCTCACTTCTGAGCCAAGGGAACAGAATGGTTTTTCTCACACACATCCTCCTAAGCCTACCAGTCTTGAGCAGTGTCTCCATGAGGACAGGGACAGGAAGCTCACTGTGGAGAAGGATGAAAACAAGGCAAAGACGTTTAGTTAAGAAAATGCTAGACCTTGAGGTCAGTGCTTTAATGACAAAATGGGCTAAATTCAGTGCACACTTTGTCTGCACAGTCCCTTTTGCTTCACAGAAGTCCTTCGTGCTGACACATAAGTGGCAAAGTGTTCTAGATTATATAGTTTAGTGGCTTTGAGACAGCCCTGTTGATAAGCATGACACCCAGAGGGAGGTAGAGAAAATTAAACACTATTTTATCCTGTCTCTTCTTTACTCTGTGTGAAGCAATGCTTGACCTCACTCATCGAGGAAAAGCATGCTTAACGAAGAGTAATTTCCCTTAACTATGCCCAGACCTGACTTCAGACGCCAAGTTCTTCCCACTGGCACAAAGCCCTAAGGCCCAGGCATCTTCTGACGGTTCTGTTACAGATATCTGACCTGTATGCTGGGCGTCTCCTCATCAGTCTGGTACAAAAATATCCCCAACATTAGTATTTTGACACAATACAGTTACACCCAAAAGAGTAATCATTTTGGCTGATGTAAAAACGGTTTGGTGTTGTTCTACCTTTTTATTGTTTATGTCATTAAGTCTGCTTGCTTATTCTGGCCAAGTCATGTGTAGATAAGGGCATGATGATACCTGCCTTGTAATCCCAGGGCCTGAGAGGCTGAGGCAGGAGGACAAGACTTTAAGGCTAGTCTGAGCTATTATACCAAGACCCTGCCTCAAGAATCTGAAAATGGTTGTATTTAGGAGGCTAGAGACACATTTAGAGACTAGGTACCATGAAGCCAGCACCTAGCAATGGAAAAAACAAGAAAGAAAGAAAAGAAAGAAAGAAAGAAAGAAAGAAAGAAAGAAAGAAAGA
>NC_022009.1:104087119-104089162 GCF_000317375.1 Microtus ochrogaster
GAGGGAGGGAAGGAAGGAAGGAAGGAAAGAAGGAAGGAAGGAAGGAAGGAGTGTAAGCAGATAGAATATAGAAGGTAAAACACACACACAGAAATTCTCAAAGCAAAACAATGACCAAAAAAAATCCCTCTTGTGGAAAACGAAACACAGTGCATAAAAGCTGTGGCACACATGACACTCTTATGCTGTGGGTCACAAGAAACGTGACAGGGAATTGATGGATAGTAGTTTGTACTACATTGCAGGAAGAAAATGTGAGCCTAGCTCTTCCTTCCAATACTGGGCTTATTTTAAGATGGTATTAATGAGATAATCTTTAATCTGAAGGCCATTAATTGTTAGTTGAATGTACTCTACCCAAAATTATTCCAGTGCTCTAATTCATTGACAGAAATAAATTGAGACAAAGAAATCTTCTTTAAGTAAAAGGCATTGTATCTTCGTAGATAGAAAGGATGAGATTTTATATTTTAAATTCTTATTATATGTACACGAGTGTTTGCCTGGATGTATGCCTATGTACCATGTGTGTGAAGTGTGCCGTAGAAGGCTGTAAGAGGGCGTCAGATGTCCTAGAACAGGAGTTACAGAGGGTTGTGAGGCACTTGGACTCGAACTCGGGTCCTCTGCAAGAGCAACAAATACTCTTAACTCTTGAGTTATCTCTCCAGTCCCAAGATTACATAGTTTAGAACATAGCATAGTGTACTTCACTGATGCTTTCTGAAGCATTCTACAGCATAAATTAGCAGCAAATGTCTGGACCAATGGAAAAGCAGCTTCAGTCGTCATAAAGGATACAGAAATCATCCTTATTTTAAAATAGATACTTAAAACATATATTCATGACATCTATTGATCTGGATAGGGCATTTATTAAATTGGATGATCACATCTGAGGGACATGTGAAAGTCTCAGAAGGAATTACAATGAAGAGGTGGGGTTTTTGTCTGGTTGGTTGTTGGTTGGTTGGTTGGTTGGTTGGTTGGTTGGTTGGTTGGTTGGTTGGTTGGTTGGTGGTTTTGTTTTGGTTTTGTTTTTCCTGTGAGAGGAATTCTGGGTTTTTGGCTTCAGGGTTTCTGAAAGACGTCTTTTGGCAAGTGTTATATAGAGAGCCTAGGAAGATTTTAACACAAAACTCTTTTTCGTGGAATCTCTCAAAAGACTTGTTCCTCTGAAGTCACTTGTTTTCTTAGGGAACAGAAATTTCGTGATAGTCATTGAGCTTTGGAGATAGGAAAGGGAGTGTTATTTAGGTAGGAACACCACAGCAGAGCACTGAACCTCTCTCTACTGACCTTAGAGAAGTAAGAGAAAAGAGAGAAGAAAATTTGCCAGAAAGGCATTTGTTCCTCATGATAAAAATCACACTTTTCTAAGGTGTAACAATGAGGACAAAACCTTTTGCCTTCTGTCAAACTGTGTGTCTTCATGGGTCAGCTTGAGTAAAGAGTGTGCTGACCCAGCCTTGAGGGAATTAGTGCCAGTCACATACCTGCCTGCTCCGATGCCCCTTGGCTGGATTCTGACTTGCCCATCCACCACACCTACATACAGAGAACAGGGCATGGCATGAAGAGCTGAGGCAGGAAAATGTCAGCCCTGTGCTAGGAACATCGAAGCTCATCTGGAGATTCCCTTGAATCAGGCTTTTTCTTAAATAAGGGGCATGCCTCCAAGATCCTGTGGACACACGGAGGCATGATGGAAGAAATCACACACAGAGCCGTGTCCCCTCTGCTTTCCGTTCCTCGCCATTGCCATCTCTAATTTTGTGGACGTCTTTCTTGCCTCTCTCTGCACTTCTCTTCCCACAGCTCCACAACCCTCAGCCCTCTTCCCTCTCCACCCAAGCCACTGCTGGCAGAGCTCGCAGTTAGACTGAGGGCTCATTCACATGCTGATTTTCCATTGCCCACCACAGATGTGACCCTGTTTGCTGCTGTTTCTTCTTCTTCTTCTTCTTCTTCTTCTTCTTCTTCTTCTTCTTCTTCTTCTTCTTCTTCTTCTTCTTCTTCTTCTTCTTCTTCTTCTTCTTCTTC
>NC_022009.1:104089262-104144843 GCF_000317375.1 Microtus ochrogaster
TTCTTCTTCTTCTTCTTCTTCTTCTTCTTCTTCTTCTTCTTCTTCTTCTTCTTCTTCTTCTTCTTCTTCTTCTTCTTCTTCTCTTCTTTTCTGCTTCTTCTTCTCCTCCTCCCTCTCCTCCTCCTTTTCTCTTTCTTCTCCTCCTCCTTCTTCTTTTTCTTCTTCTTCCTTTTTTTTTGAGATAAAATGCCTCTACTGGAGGGGAATATTTTCTTATGGAATAACAATTAGAATTTGAGATGCCTAGGAATAAGAGTTATTCTTCCTCTGAATGTTCTGGAAATTCAGTCAGTTGTAACTAGGTGGGCATAATTATCACTCCAAGTTGGAGTTCAAAGCACATTTCTCAGAGCCTTGAGTTAGATTTTCCTTATAAGTACATAACCAAAGTTGGAACCGAAGCACTTTTGTGTAAAAAGAGATACCATTTTTTTTTCTTGAAAGTGTAATGAAGTCATCTTTATGAGCCAGAGTTATATACTCTCAGCTGTTTACCCCTTTTTTAAAGAGATTTATTTTCTTATTCGATGTGTATGTACACATGTATAGCTATGAAGTGCTTGTGGAAGCCAGAAGGGGGCATCAGACCCCTTGAACTGGAGTTACAAGTGGTTGTGGGTGCTGGGCATAGAACCCAGGTCCTCTATAAGAGCAGCCAGTGTTCTTAAGCCCTAAGCCATGTTCCGGGCTCCTGAGATGTTTTTAACCTGCTCTTTGCTGTTTTTAAGGCCATGAATCACAGAACTAAACAGCCACTCCTTCAAGCCCTTCAGACCACCAAAGCTAAGACTGCAGGAGCCCCTCCATGACCGACTCCTGCTGTCGCTGCAGAAGTCAGTCCATGTTTAAGTTCAGGGCCTACAAACACAAACTGTTTGGTCACTTACTTTTCAGCTAATCCACAAAATTGGCCTTGTGTTATCAGAAAGGAGTTTGTGGTCAATTATCCTCATTATTTAGAGTCGTGACTGTAAACAAACTGTGTCCATTCCCTCCTCCAAGATTAAAATATAAAATGTTATACTGTCTTTAGTAGAAAATATTTTTTCATGAACAAGTAACTGTATTTGCTGCCAAAACAAAACTGAATGTTTGACGTGTTACTTTAAAAGTAGCTGGAGATGTCCTGTGCTTACTAGGTTTATTTATCAGAAAATTGAAATGGTTGGATTCAATTTCTTCTGCTGTCTTTAGCTCCTTTATCTACATGGGAAATTCATCCAGAATATTTCCTTTTTCACTTAGATAAAATACTGCATTCCGCACATGGCTTGAATGTAAGACAGGAAGAAAGCTCACCAGCAACTAAGTCATCCACAGTCCCTTGAGAAGAGACACATGATCCAGCAGCTGTAGCAGAAGCACGGGCTTGGACTCCTGAACCTCCCAGACTCAGCACGATCTGGGTAAAATAAACCACATTTACTGTCTTAAAAATACAACCAAGGCATCGCCATCTGTCAGGGTCCAGGGCAGCATGATGAGCAACATCTTCCAAAGAAGAGACATGTGAGTTAGCAAAGTGCCAAATCCACAAGAGGATTGTACAGGATGGGAACAAAGCAGTGGAGACAGGGAAATAAAAAGCCTTCACTCTGCCCAAAGCCTTTCTTTTATACGTGGTAAAACGTCTTCCCGCGTAGGCAATTGGAAGTAGTTTAGAACACACTCCCATGCCTGGTGGCCTTCACGTCAGAATTGCGTCCAGCAGTTTTGACTGCAGCAGGCAGTGTGAGCCACCTTGAGACGCAAGCACAGTTCTTACCAGTGATGTAAAACCTCCCAGACTACCCTGCACTGGCCACTGTCAGACAGAAATCAGAATTACAGAGCAGAAGTGGGGCACCGGCTTCTCTCTACGACACTAGCATGTACCCTGGATAGAACAAAAAGAAGACAATGGCAATTTGTCAAGTAGAGAGCAGACTGCGGCTCACGTCTGAGAGAGAAGCCTTATGTACCAGGATGAAAACGGAGGAAAGAAGAAGAGGCCTGCTAGAGGGGAGATTGCGCCCTCCTAGGAATAGCTCCAACGCTATCTAGATGTTGTGGGATGTGAGGGGCGGGCTAGTCAGTGTGCGGACTGTGGGAACACTTGTAGGAGTTGCTGGAAGTCGGCAGTGGGAGATGAGCTATGTGCTAGAACAGAGTTCATGCCTCTCCAGGGGCCTGCTCCCTAGTTGTGTTAAAAGGTTTTATATACTCCAAATGGAATTCAACCATGATCCGTAAAGCATCACAGAAGAGGGAGACAGCTAGAAAGTCACGTGAGGCACAAAAAAACCTCTAGTTCCTTTCAGGAGGATAACAGCAGCACTTAGAATTGTCATAGGTCACTGTGATTCCCCAGGGACCACTGGGGCCTCTCTGGGTTATAGGGAAAGGACACAGGATTGTGTGTGGCAAGCTTCCAATAGAAGGAAAGGTCCCATGGTAGTATGCTTCTTTTCTCTAAAATCTGAGAACACTCATGTTTGAAGCACCCTCTTCAGGCTCAAAACCTCCCCCTTTGCCACTCGTAAAACTAGTAGTATTCAAACTAAGCTTGGTGGCATACACCTGTCATCTTGGCACTGGGGTAGAGAAGCGGGAGGGCCGGAAGTTCAAGGTTAGCTCCCACGAGCAAGTTTGCTACAAGCCCGAGCACCTTGAGATAGTCTCTCAAAAACCAATAACAAAAATGAAAAAATAAACAGTAATAACATTGCTATTACAAGTCACACCATCTTCCATGGTTATGGCCTTGTTTTCCTCCAAGAGAGCAAGCATTGTGTTCCTGCTTTTCTGACGCTGTGTGTGGATAGGTTCAGATTCTAGTACATAAAGCATTTGAGGATAAGCCGAGCGCTGGTCGGTTTTGTAATAAGCACATGATGTAGGCCTAATGAGACATATTAAATTCTTCTTCTAATAGGTGGAAAGTAGATGCCTGCTTTTCAGATTTATCTCAAATGAGCCATGAGACTGGAGCCCTCCCCATCGCCTTGGGACCATGAAGACAGAGCCCATTTGGATGGATGGCACTGGCATTTATTTATAAAGCATGGGTTTCCATGGCAACTTTGCATCTTTGGGGCACGATTTCCTAATCTCCAAAGGGCCCTTAATATTTTCTGTCTACAAAGGGGAAAAGTAATGCTTAGCCTCAGGAATGGGTGCTGAGAACTGAAACCGCTCTTTGTGGGTAGGAATTTCATTCAAGTTTTATGCTTATAAAAATGGCTCTTTTTAATTTTCATGTTTATTTTACTATAAAAATCATCTGCAAGTGAAAGTGACTGTTCCAGGAAAACTGACCCAACCCCAGACACACTGTTCTTATTCTGGGGGCGTGGAAGGACGGTACAGAAATGACCTGTGAAGAAATGGTCCTCTTATAGCCCCATGATGAGCAGAAATTTCTAAACACCCACCTGCAGAGACAGCTATAAGACAATGTACAAGAAGTAATTTCATCAGAAAAGTATTGTCAAATGCGTAGTCCCCCAAATTTCCCATCTTTCCCATCCCCCATCTCTGTGATCCACTTCCTTCCTAAAGCCTAGCTCAGCTACAGCAGTTGTAGCCTTAACGTAAAGGTTGAACCTCAGCAGAAGAAATGACCACACCTGTTCCCATTCACGACGTAAGTGTATGTATTGAGGATTCTTTTCAAGGCAATCATATTAACCTTTTTCAATAAGCATACTTTTACCTACTTCATCCCAGGCAAAAGAGGTTGATGATCAGGGTGGAGAGGATGCTAGACAGGTGTCTCAGATCAGGGTGGAGATGGATTCAGTCCCCACACCCTATTGGTGGTTCTCAACCATCTATAACTGCAGCTTCAGTGGATTAGGATGCCACCTTCTGACCACTTTGGATACTGCATACGCGCTGTGCACATACATACATACAGGCACTCATACACATAAAATAAAGTAAATCATTATAATGAGTGGGAAAGAATGTACAGAAAATTGATAGCTGACTGAGGGTCTCATTTCAAAACACCAAGAACTGCCAGGTTTCAGGCAAAGTCCTACCAAAGTCCTACCCTAAATGCAGAGGACATTCTGCTAGCCTGAGGAACAACTGTGGGGCAGCATGTTGCAGACACACCAGAAACTAACCCTGGATTTTCCAGTGTGATGTGCATTTGCTGGAGCACTCAACTCTTCCAGGCAGAAGTTAAGAGTGTTTACAGCCGGCAGTCTCGCTGATGGCAATGGAACTCTGAGCTCAGTGCTCATAAGCACGGATTAAGCTGCTGAGTTTTTGTGTCCAACATAGGGAGAAGGAAAAAAAAACAAAAAGAAAAAAACCTTAGTGGGTTGTCTTACACCAAACCACAAACACGTGTTCTGTTGCTTGTAATATATTCTCTAACACTGCATTTCTTTTGAAGGGAGGAATATTTTGCGATAAAAGCGAACAGAGCCTGTCTGGTTAGCATATTAAGTGAAAAATCAGGACTCCATGTAAGTATGGTACCATATGCTTTTCTTATACTAGCAACATAGAACACTAAAACTGGCAAGACATAGAGACTACATAATCTCAACCCACCTTTATAGAAAGGAAATTGAAAACCAAAGGACAAACAGGTTTTGTTGAAGATGGGTGGCATCGAAACTGATAACGGGAGGCTTATTTCCAAATCAATTAGTGAGACTTCACGAGGAAAACATAGAGACCATTCTTCAAGCTAAAAGCATAGGGGAGAAGTGTCTCAACAGGATTTTGGTTACACGGAAACTAGTCAAAGGATTGACAAATGGTCAAATGGTAACACGTGAAATGGTAGCACACAAAAGAAAGTGCCAGCAAATCAGAGAGCCAGCAGAACAGGAGAAAGCCATTGCCAGCTATACTTCAGAGGTGGATGAATGCAGAATTGTAAAGAACTAAAAGGTTATACACGCCGGGCGGTGGTGGCGCACGCCTTTAATCCCAGCACTCAGGAGGCAGAGGCAGGCGGACCTCTGTGAGTTCAAGACCAGCCTGGTCTACAGAGCTAGTTCCAGGACAGGCTCCAAAGCCACAGAGAAACCCTGTCTCGAAAAACCAAAAAAAAAAAAAAGGTTATACACTACGCACACACACACACACACACACACACACACACACACACATCACAGTTCCTAATCAAAGAGTGAACTGATGTCAAATAGATACTTCTTAAAAGTAGAAACAAATGACCAATAAGGATTTTTAAAAGTGTTCAACATCCCCAACCATTGGGTATTGGGGAGATGGAAATTATAACTACCCTGAGACTCTACCTTACCCTGCACAGAATGGCTGTCATCAAGAAATCAGACAAGAAATGCCAGAAGACTGTGTAAGAAGGCTGGCATGTTGCTAGACTTTCCATCTTTCTGTCTCTGAACTGGCTAAGGGCTGTCATGAGTTGCGTGGTACCGTTTCCGGTATTCTCCTGGTACTCTGGGACTATCTTTTCAGTGATAACCTAAGTTGTTGGCCTTAACACATGCATAGAAAACTAAGAAAACTTACACGTGCAAAACCAAGAAAACAAAATATGCCCAAACCAAAGATGAGCTTAAAGCACGTAAGAAAAAAATAAGATAAACCACAGTGGGGATATAATGGCAAAGGCCTTTCCCCAGGAAGTTGAGCAGCAGAGTTTTGACTGTCATCTGCCTTGGTACCTCCCACACATGCCTGAAGACTGTCCAAAGTAGCACATGGTCAGTTTCCTCCTGAACACACCGCGAAATCACGCACTTGAGCATTCCTAGACACAGACTCACCATGAAGTCTTTCAGTGACCAAATGCCCTACTCCAGTCTGAGACAAAACGTTAAAATAGCCAGTTAGTCATCTCCTTTTAATCATTTTCCCAACCGTCCTAAGTCACAGCTTGTACATCCATAAAATCCTTCCATGGCTTCGAGTTAACTCCTGATCTCATCAGGACGTGCAAGAACACCCCGGCACCTCCAGCCCAGTTGCCAGGTCAGGTTTCCAGGATTCCAGTCCATTCTCTGAGAGCAGACTAAATCAAAGCATCCTCAGTTCCCAGCATGCATTCCCCGTGCACTGAAGTGCTCCATTACTAGAATAACTATGAAGTGTGTTTTATGGATATTACTTTTGGATAAACCCACCTGGCAGTGAATTCTTCGCTCCTGGCAGGAACACGCTATGAGGCTAGAGGTCTGTGTCTCCTGTCCCTCCTGGTGAAGGGGGACAAATAACACGCACAACAAAGAATTATTCAACAGGTAATGGGGATTTTTGCATAAATTGGGGAGTACAAATTTGGGGATGTATTAATCCTAGCTAGACCCATAACTCATGTTAAAGTGGTGTGCCAGAGTTTTTCAAGTATGAAACCTGATACATATTATAACTCTTGACACTTTTACTTTTTTAAACTTCAGAGTCAAGAAAAAATGACTTACTCTAGGCCATTTAATCAAATAAGAATTACAAATGTCATGAAAACTTCTTTTCTTAAATTTTACTAATTTAAGAATTTCATACAATGTATTTGGATCATAGTCACCCTCCTTCTCCAACGTCTCCCAGATCCACCCCCACCTCTTTACCCACCCAATATCCTGTCCTCTTTCTTTTTAAGTCACCAGGTACAATTTGTGTTCCTCAAATACTCTTGGATGTGGGGTTCTCCCCCAGAGCATGGTCAATTTACCAGGAGTCAGACCATTAAGGAAAACTTACTTTCCTCTCCCAGCAACTATCAGTTGCCAAAAACTCCTGAGCTAGGGGTGGGGCTTTGTACCCACCTGTCCCCTCAGTGCTAACATTTTGTCTGGTTTGATCTTGTACATGTCTTGTGCATACTGTCACAACCACTGTGACTGAGTATATGCAACTGCCCTGTTGGGTCCAGAACACCCCGTTTCCTTGTAAGCTGCTTACCCATCTACCTCTTGGGCTCTTTCCAACCCCTCTTCCATGATGACCCCTGAACCCTGGGAGACGGGGCATGATCTAGACGTCTCATTCTGGGCTGAGCATTCTTTAGTCTTATTCTCTGCACTGCAACCAGTTGAGAAACGCTGTGTTAATTACTCTCTACTGCAAGAGGAGGCTTCACTGATGGGGGCTGAGAGATGCACTCATCTATGCATACAGTGCAAGCCATTAGGGGTTAGCTTAATACTAGATACACTTAGCAGAATAGTAGTAGTAGTAGTGTCCCCCTGGTGTCTATGACCAGTCTCCATTCATTCTTCTCCAGAACAACTGCCATGGGCCACATACACTGAAAGGACTATGACTCATTTATCTCTTATTTCCAAGGACTTGGGAATTAAAAAGAAAAGAATTTACCAACCTCATTGTTTGCAACATGTTCAATATTACATTAATTTTTCATAAGCTATGACACTTAAATATAAGAGCATATCTGTAAGTTGTATGTGATTGTAGGCATGTTATGGTGGTACGATAATGAACCACAGGGACCAGGTTGCTGGCATCACACAAGTGGCAACACCATGTGCACCCACATGAAGCAAAGACTGAGGCATTTGCACAATAGGCTCAGCTATAATTCCACTGAATCAGGTTTCCATTGACACAGAAAGTGTAACTGCCTTATCCTAAAAATAAATTTATGTTTAACATGTTGGGGCATTAGGAGGGGGGGTGAAATGCAGTAATGTCTGAGCATTATGTGTTATGATTTTTTTTTTGCAATGGTACCTTGTCAATAGAGAGAGATATAATGGGATTACCCTTCCAACCTCTTTATGACCTGTGGAACTATCTAGCCAATTCAACCATATAATCCAATCAGTGAGGTGTTAGAGATGAGGTTAATATCCTATATCGTGTACTATAAAGTCAAATGTAAACCAGCCCACCCAGTCTCTACTGAGATCATGTTTATGAGGGCTATAGGCACACTGTAGATATCAGAAGAGTGAAAAGTATTCCCCCATGGATGATATGTAGAAATCTCAAAGCAGCCTGTGTCCCAGGCTGCTGAATTATTAATTGGACCTGAGATGCCTAAATGCCAACTTACAGGAACAGTAAGAGTCTATGTAACCTATTATTATTTTACATATAATAAGCAAATTGTAATAATTCTTAGTTTGTGATTATTTTGCTTGGGTAAGGGAGAAATAGAGAGGAAGGGAAGCAGAAAGGAGGAGGAAGAGAAAGAAGGAAGGGAGGGAAGAATGAAGGAAAGTAATAAAGAAGGAAGGAGGGAGATATTAAAATATATGTTGAGTGACTTATGAATTAAATATCAAACCACAGAATTATGGAATCTCAAGATTGTAAAGCCATCTACCCACAGGGGCAACCCTCAAATCCACTCTCCAAAATTAGCAATGTTGGGCCCCACGCAAGCTATAAATAGACAGAGGAAATTAGATACATATAGAGTAAATCATGGATTTTTGATAACTTCCAGAGTTATGCCTAAGTCACTACATTCTCATATGCACAGGGCACTGGTGTATGTCAAACATCTGTTGGGGCTCTATGAAGTGACATAACTGGAGCAAAATTGCAGAGGTTATCAGGGTGGTCCAGATGGAAGTGTTAATATGTTGTCTCAAATCCTAAACGCTGAAGATATATTTTTATCCACACATCCCCTAGTCACAAATCTTCAGTGACTGGTTTCCGGGAAACAGCCAGCTTGCATGAGATCTGTTACAAGCGTCTGTAAGGACTATGTTTGCTCAGTGATGCAGGCATATTGAAAATGAAGTCATTGCTACTGTACCAGGTGAAACTGTGGTTCATTTTCTGATTATGCCAACCCCTTCAAAGGTAATCAGAAAATCAAAGATACTGATAAGGATACTGTTTGAGGTGGTGAGCAGTCCAGTGCCAGCTGCACAAGACTTGGTGTGTTGTATCTGTCTGGAGGCTTGAAGCAGTGCCATGGTGCACATGAGGCAGACATGGCAAGAATATAAGATCCATCTCTTTTGAAAAGGTCAGGACTGGATTAAAGGGTAGAACTGAGCCTCCCAGTCAACCTCCTATGAGCCCTGAAGGACTACTACATTAATCAATAACCTCCCTGAAAATAATTTCTAAAACAGGTAAAATAGGCTTTCAAGTTTGTTGAGAATCTGTTTCCTTATCAGCACACAACATACAAATGATCAAAATATAAGAAACAGTAGGCAAGATCACAGACCATCAGAGAAAGATGAGTCACCATCCACAACCCAAATGCATGGGATGGCTAGGCAGATAAAGACACCTGCTACCAAGCCTGATGACCTGACTTCATTTCCTACAAGGAGAAGCTAACCCCTACAAACTATCTTCTGACCTCCATACACATGCTTGAAAAATAGCTCTTCCATTAACAGCACCTGGTGCTCATGTAGAAGACCTGAGTGTTGTTCCAGTATCCATAAGGCAGCTCATGACTATCTGTAATTCTAGTTCCAGGGTATCTAAGGAACCCTCTTCTGATCTCAAAGGACACTACACACACGTGGTGAACATCATATGTGCAGGTCAATACTTACATATATAAAATAAATCTTTTCTTAAACTCCCATATTGTTAGTTAATTGACTAAAATTCTTCTAAATATTCTGTTTTGAGCAATTATTCATTTTGTGATTTGTTTGGCTATTTGATTATTTTTAGCCCAAATACATAGCATAGATAAATAAGAAGTCTTAGAGAAGATAAGTTAATTAAATAACCTTCTTTCTATAAGAAATTGAACATTTTATACAATAACATTTGGCCTTTGTTTTAGAAAGAACAAGAGGAACCAGGAATAGTGGTGCACATCTTTAATCCCAGCACTTGGGAGGAAGAGGCAAATGGATATCAATGAGTTCAAGGCCAGCCTGATCTACATAATGAGTTCCAGGACAGCCAGGGCTACTTGGAGAGATATTGTCTTAAAATTAATAATGATAGTAACAGTAATAATAATGATAGAACATTATAACAGGCCCCCAGACCTTAGCACAACTGACTCCATGATGGAAGTACCATTCAGGCCATTAGCATGTAGGCCACATCACCTGCCAAAATGGAAGCAAAGACCCAATCCATCAAAGTCCATAGTTCTTGGAAAGTCGACTTCTGGCTAACTGCTCTTGTTAGCTGAAGGATGTCAGCCCAGGATATGGTTTTTGTGCTTAAAATCTCGCCCGAGAAAGGCTAGGTGTTACACTGGGATCCTGAACATGCAGTGTAGTCGCTGACGGGCTAATCAAGTTTCCCTATTGGCTGAAGCCCATGTCTAAGCAGTCTTCTGTGGTAGGCACCCCACAACAAACATCAGAAATGGAGAAAACCACTTGGGCTAAAGATACAGAATGAAAAAGAACCGTCAAATTTTGTTAGACTCCTGCATCCCATTCCTGGCAAAAATCACCTGAATCTTCTCAGGGTATGGAGAACAAGTTTTGCTTTTAAATAAATTTGCCAAATGGGCTTCCACATCATTGTTCCTAACAAATCCTAGCTTTGAAAAAATCACTAGGAATAGATTTACAGTGAATGAAGCTCCCTATGATAAAAGAGCCTGGTGCTGGGCCATTCATTCATTCAGTTATGATGACCTCTGACACAGGAAGAAAAGAGAATTCTAAGACATACACAGTTTAAGAAACTGAAAGAACCAGGCTTTGACCCAAGGAATCTGACCCCTCTGGTCTCCACTCATAATTTTCTGTGACATAATTAGCAATTCTTTAGAAAACATTTATACTGTAGCTAACCAACATCTCTATTTCTATTTATTAAGCAGCTGTCTGTTTTCAGTTCGTCCTTTGAAGTCATTTCCTCCCTTTTAAAGGAAGTAAAGCAGGGACACACTGTAAACCTGCTCTGTCTTTCTCTCTCCTGTTCCTATCCAGTCTTCATGAAGAGGCAGAATAATTCCCTGGTAACACAAGAAACTAGATCTGGAAACCTCCACATCAAAATCTCATCTTCGCCTAGCTTCCTGCTCCAGTTTCTTGCCAGCAACTTCCATCTCAAATTACTTCACCAAGTTTCTGGAAACATCTGACCTAAATATCTAATCGTTGTAGCAGCCACGTACTTCTGAGCTTGGTTGCTGTTAAAACAGATAACCATAAAAGCCACAAAGTTGGAACATGCCATGATTGACCCCACTTATGGCTTCTTTCATGCTCGCTCTCTCCAACTGTAAAAACGTTCCCAAGCTCATTGCTCATTTTGCCCCTTAGGAAAACATTTGCATGATGTATATCCACTCAGATTGAGGTCATATTAAAAATATATAATTCACAAATGTCCAAGCTTCCCTTTATTGACTTCTGAGAAAATGGGTAGGATTCCAACTTTTATCAGAAAATTTTGAGTTAATTTTTTGAGATCAATCACTTCAGCCTCCCATCATTTTTTTACTTTAATTTTAAAAGGTTTTTAATCTCTTAAATGATTTTACCAAATTTTCCTGTTACCAAATGTACCAACCATCACTATAATTTCTTTGTGCTGATTCAAGTAGCTGGCCACTTTGGTCTTGAGTCTCAAATAGTTTTTCAGCATCTATGATCAGGCTTCCTGTGCCCAGATGGAGACCTTCTCGGTAGTCTATATTACTCATATGGTGTCGCAAGTCCTGCTAAACCACCGCAGTAACAGACATGCCCAGAGATGTGCTTCCCAAACCCAGCCACCGTCTGACTCGTCTCATTTGTCTGTAGGTTTCTGTTCTACTTCTTCTTCTGCCTTTTGCCTCATTAAATTTCCATAAAGGTCATGGCTAATAAGAAGGTATAAGAACTTTGGGGGTGGGAAATCAGCAAAGTACTCACTTTACACATGTGAGGGTCTTATTTCAGATCTACATAAAAATCAAGGAGGCATAGCCCACACCTGTGATCCCAGGGCTGGGGAGGTACGGATAGGAGTATATCCAGGGCTTGCTGGCCAATCAGTCTGACGAAATTGGGAAATTCCTGTTTCAGTGATAGACCTTGTCACTAAGCAAATAAATAAGATGGTAAGGTGGTGATGATTTAGGAGGATACCCACTGTTGACCTTTGACCTTCACATGCATGTACATGCATGTATACAACATATAACATGATACATATACACACAAAACCTATCCATACTCACTCTTTTTTTTTTTGAGACAGGGTTTCTCTGTAGCTTTGGAGCCTGTGCTAGAGATAGCTCTTGTAGACCAGGCTGGCCTCGAACTCACAGAAATCCGCCTGACTCTGCCTCCCAAGTGCTGGGATTAGAGGCGTGCGCCGCCACCGCCCCTCAGCCCCATACTCACTTTTTCAAGGCAAAATAATTTCAGACATTTAAAAAATAGAGCTTTGAAATGAATAAATAGGATTCAATGGTGATTGGGGGATGGTATCTCTGAGGTTACTACAATTAAGATCAGAACCAAAACAAAAGATCAAGGCATGATAAGCTAGCCAAGCACAGAACAGGCTACTCCACACACCCAGGATAGAGACTACTCTACACACCCAGGATAGAGACTACTCCACGCATCCAGGACAGAGGCTGATCCACACATCCAGGACAGAGACTGTTACATACTCCCGAATGGAGTCTACTCTGTGCTGTAGATGGAGGCTGTTCCATAAATCCAGAGTGGAAGAACTGAATGCGAACTATGTGTGTTGAGATCACATGTTAGAGTCAGGAACAGCTATGGACTAGACTGGAAGGCGATGAGGGTCAAGGTGTACAGGACCCTGAATACCACTCATATTTAGGATACTTCATGTACAACAGTAAAGCTTTGAAAGTGTCCTTTTGGTGACTATTCAGGGAATGGAGTGCAAGAAGGCAAGACTAAAAATAGACAGTCTGACACCATGCTCCATGTTCGTAAAAGTGTTGCCTTTCCTGGCACTCTCCTGTTTTACAGAGGTCATGTGACTAACTCTAGTCACTAGGCCAGGAGAAAACAAAAGTCTTTGCTAAGTACCGAGGCTGCACTGTTCAGTTGCCAGCATGTGGCCACCCAATGTTCTTACACATGTTTTCCTTTGCTGTAAAAACTGGCATGGCTTGAGATGATGACTGACCCAGTCCCCTGGCACCCAAGTCCACAGATGTACCTTGGTCTATTTTTAATGGAACAGAAATGTGTCCAAAGAAATATATGTTGTCACAGACTACTGAGACTTGGGAGTCCCTATTATAGGACAGCTAAACCATCCTGGCAGGCAAAAGAAGCCCATCCTATTCTAGTTTGATTTTCTTTTGCTGTATAAACACTTTGACCAAGAGTACTAGCTAGGAAAAGGGTCACAATCCAACACTGAGGGAAGTCAGATTGGGATTCAAGGAAGGATCAGGGAGGAAGGCTAGTAACTGGCTCACTCTCTGGCTTCTCCCCAAATCTCTGGGTGAATCTAGTTTATGGCAAGTTGGCAACTGAAGCTTGCTAGGCACATTGTAGCAGTTTATTTGAGACGTTTTCACAAGAGCAAGATGCTAGCCGTGAAGTGGAGAGAAACTAACAGAAGGAGCCTATGGCGCTGGCTCAGTTGTGCTTAAGATTTAAATGCAGTACCCTTCCGCCACAAAAGAAGGAAATCCTGCCATTCGCAAGGGCTTGGTTGCACCTGTAAGACATTATGTAAAACTAAAAAGGCCAGACACAAAAAAATGCTTCTGTTTTCCTTGATCTCATCGAATTGGAGCGCAGCCTGGTGGTTGCCAAGGGCAGTGTGGTGAGAGAGGAAAGGGGGATGCCCCAGAAAGGACTCCTACATAGAACAAGACACCTAGTGTCTAGCGTAGAGAGCAGACTTGATGATGGTACACAGTGTTCTTGAAAATGCTGAGAGAGTGGGTGTAGAATGTTCTCACCACAAAATTAATAACTATGTGAGGAAAAACGTCTGACAGGAACTGTAATTAACATCTCCATACTGTTGGAAGACAAATGCATACAATTATTATTGTGTGGATGTGCATGTTTATCTGTGTGTGCGTGAGCATGCGTTGTGCATGGATGCATAGGCAACATGCCATGGCACACATATAGAGATCCGAGGACAATTATGATGGAGTAAGTTTCTCTCCTTCCACCTTTTACATGGGTCCCAGGGCTCTAAGTCACCAGGTTTCATGACAAGCACCTATATCCATTACAACCCCCTGACCTAAATCCATACACGCTTATATGCTAATTAAAAATAAATCTGAATAGAATACCTAAGAGTGGGAGGTGAGAAAAGGGGGATACCCCAAAGAAGGAAGATCCCAAATAAATTAGGGAATTTACTATTGCATAAAAACTGCATGGGCTCATAGTCTCAGACCAAGCGTGATGGGAGAGCGGATGGGTTTTGTCTAGGGTCAGAACAGTTTTCAAATTTCACATGCAGTTATCAGATAAGCAACTGGGTGTTCCATCTGGAGCCGAGATCCAAAGTCATAGCTTCATGTGTAACATTTTGGAGACATCAGACCATGATGATAATCCAAAGCAGAGATGATGACTTCATCCCAAAGGAGGTCAGGGAGCCTCCAAGAGACAAACTCAAGAGCTGACCTCATGACAATGGAGCAGAGCAGAGTGGTCCCCAGAGACTGGGAAGGATGTGTGGGAGGGAGTGTGGGAGAGAGGCAGGACAACACACAGGTACGGGGCTGCAGCTACACAGCAGGAAAACCTTCAGACAGCCTGTGGACACTTAGGTTAAAAAGCAATGAACCATGCATTCAAAATAGCTAGCAGAGGAGATTTGAATATCCTAGTGAAAGGGACGGTAAATATTTGAGGCACTGAATAGACAATATTCTAATCTTGTCATTACATAGTGTATATACTATTGAAGTAGCTCATGATTAAAATAACCCATAAATATGCATAATTATTATGACTATGTTAAAGGTTTTATCTTTGGGAAAAGAAATGCTTTCTGAATAAATTATTTGTTCAGAAGTCTGCTTACTGAAATTTTTTTCTTTTTTTTTTTTTTTTTTTTTGGTTTTTCGAGACAGGGTTTCTGTGTGGCTTTGGAGCCTGTCCTGGCACTAGCTCTGTAGACCAAGCTGGTCTCGAACTCACAGAGATCCACCTGCCTCTGCCTCCCGAGTGCTGGGATTAAAGGCGTGCGCCACCATCGCCCGGCTTTCTTTTCTTTTTTTGATAGTCAGCAAAAGACTCCATTCCCACACTTATTAAAAACTGACAAAAAAAAACCTGTACAAAAAAATATTCCCCAATTCCTGATCACTCTGAAACAGAAATCTTGAAAGACATTATCACCTAGGACTGTCTTTTTCTCTGCCGTGACCACACTCTCTTCCTCTACCTCATCCTCAGTCTCTTCCCGCAGCAGCTTCCATGTCTCATTGATTTCACCTTAGGTCCAGCATCCACAAGCAGTGAATCCAGAAGCAAGCTGTCAGGTAAAATAAAATAGCGAATGCTATTTCCTCGAATACGTGATGTTTTCAGCTGTACAGGCTCTCTGTTCTTCAGGGTCATTTCCCCAGCTTTAGGATGTGTATTTATGCCTACATCTACACCTATGATTGGCCCACGGGCTGTGTTCCATCCTTCCATTCAATGGTTACGGTTTCATAACTCAGTTTCATCAAAAATCTCACAGGCAACAGGCGGTGGTGGCTCGTGCCTTTATTCCCAGAACTCGGGAGGCAGAGGTAGGTGGATCTCTGAGTTCGAGGTCAGCCTGGTCTTCAGAGTTGGTCCCAGGACAGCTAGAGCTGTTACACAGAGAAACCCTGTCTCGACAAACAAAACAAAACAAAAATCTCACGTGCTTCATCCTAGCGGCCCAGCCTTTTTCTGGTTCAACTGGACATGGAATTCAGGCTCTGAAGACTTACAGACTAGGCATATGAATTGTTACTGAAATTTTATTTTTAAAATTACTCTTATATTTCCCACCAGGAATTCAGACAAAGAAATCCTTTCTGAATTAGACTGAATTGGGTTTGTTTTAATAGATAGTTGGAAAATGTATCAAAGTTTCCTTGCTTTAACATTTTATATTAAAATATGAAAAATCTCAAGAATGTACACTAAAAAAACTGATCAAAATTTTTCCTGTAAAAGAAAATTGCTTATAATGTCGGAAACTCCCATATCTAGGTTACCTGCCAACCGTCATTATTTCCTAAACTACGTTCTTCTCTTCTTGCCCAAGTTTGCTTTTCTCAATTCTAGAGGTAACCACGTAGTTGGCCAACATGTATAAAGACATAAGTATTAATATATAAAATATGATGTGTATATCACAGGGACTTTCCTGTTGTGGTAGAGATCTGGGATTCTTACTAATTCAAAGAATAGGGATTACATGCTTCTGACACCAAGCAGAAGGTGTCTCCACTTCAGATTAGAAATTAAATGCCCATTGAAGAATTTAAGACTAAATATGATGAGGAGAGATTGCTTACTAAATATTAGCAGATAAGTGAGGCTATATGCTTTGAAAATGAAAAGGCCACTCATAATTCTCAAAGACACATAGAGCCCTACATAGGACCTGGTGGAGGTTGAGAGACCATTTTCCCTGACCGTGACTCTAATCTTGCCAACAGCTCCATGCGTTCAAACAGAATGGCCTTAATCCCTGGACTGTTCACAGGTCTCTGACAGCTTGCTCTATGCCTTCCAAAAAAAAACTGACCTGTCTGGACTTTAGATTTCCTGTGCACATTGCCCAGGACGTGACTGAAAACATTTACTGAAAGATTAAGTAGGTACTTCGCAGAATCCAAAGAAATAAGCTGCAGCGTGAGCTGGAGAACTGGAGCTAGTTGCGAACCAAAGAATTTACTTCTCATTTTTTCACTTTTCTGTCTCTTAACCCAGCCAGCTATTTCAATGTCTTCTCGGTCCTACTTTTGTATATTTTGTATGTTCTCTCCCCGCTCTCCTTGTCTCTCTCAAATCCTGTAATTATACATCCATCGTGTGTGACATTGAATTTCAGAAGAGCACTTCCCCACTGGACTTTGAACATACGCCTCCAAGCGCAATACTCCTGCCCTCGGCCGTTACTCTCCTTCATTCCTCGAGGGATTTGATTCTACTTTCACATATTAGCTACATCTGATTTGTGTATCTATATAGGAGACACACCTGAAGGAAACATGAGATTCACATTTCTTAACTCAACTATGTCTAATTGCATCCATTTTCTTTCAAATGTCCTCACTCCGTTCCTATTTATGGCTGAGAAAAATTCCACTGTGCATACATACCTCATTTCGTTATCCATTCCTCTGCTGGTGGACACCTGTGTTGATTCCATAACTTACATATCACGATGAATCCTGCAATAAACAGGGATGTGCAAGTATCTTTGTGACATGTTGGCTTAGTGTCCTTTGAGTAACTTGCAGTGCTATCACTGGAACAAATGTTGGGCTAACTTCAGTTTTTTTAAAGAAAAATCCATACTGATTTCCTAGTGACTGGACTATTTTGCATTCACACCAGTAGTTGATAAAATCTCTTTTGTCTACATCCTTACCAGCACCTGTTATTTGTTTTTATAAATGCCATTCTCACTGGGGTGAAACAGAAGCTCAGTATAGTTTTAATTTGCATTTCTCTGAGGTTTAATATTTTTCATGGTTATTGGTCCTTTTTTCTCCATCTCTTGAGAACTGGTCCTTCATTTCATTAGGTATTTCGTTAGTTCCACCTCGTACACCAGGCTTTAAATCCAATCAGTAAGTGGTTGGTTGCTCCCATGACTTTCATACGGCTGTTGCACTAATGGGGATATCTTCCAAGGCCAGTCATTTCTGTAGTTAGTAGGGTTCATATCTGGGTAAGAGTGTTGATGGGTTTTTCTCCCTCAGTACCCTGCATGGAACCTTCAAACACTGTCAAAGTGCTGTAGTGTTGAAGCTTCCAGGTCAATACCAGCTAGATTTCCCTGTGCCCTGTGAATCAAGGAATTGCTGTCTTTAGCAATAGGGTCATACCATCAAGTTCTGAAGAGTAACAATGGTAGCAGCCTGTAATGTTTGGGAGACTATATGGGACACCGCTGACCAACAACTCAGAATGAGCTAACCCCGACCTGGCACTGGGCTTTTGATTGAATAGCCTATAATGCTGGCGGGAAGCATTGCATTCCAGTTGTCTGGTAACTCCATTTAAGCTCCCTTGGTAGGTGCTATGCATATATTTTTAGGAAGTTCCTCCAGTAGAAGTTTTCCATATGACTATTTCAAAGATAGTCAGTGTAATTTTTCCTCCCATTCTCCCTCCTCTACCCTCCCTTCCTATCCTTCACATCTCATTCTACCACACGCTTCTCTGAGGGCGCCTGCCCACTCCAAGAACTTCAAAGAGTTCATATACCCTCTTCCTCTGAGGAACACTTAGTTTAGGTTTTCCTTATTATCCCTCTTGTCTCTGCTCTCTCTCTCTCTCTTTCTCTCTCTCTCTCTCTCTCTCTCTCTCTCTCTCTCTCTCTCTCTCTCTTTCTTTCTTTCTTTCTCCCCTCCAAGGTTAATAATTCCAGTTTCAGGAACACACAGTGGAAGACCTTTCTTTGATGCCTCACTGTATGTCATTCATCCCATCTCCAATCTCCAGTTACCCCCAAACTCCGCAGCTGGCTTCCCGTTAGAGGTTGCTCTAGCATTGCTTCCCTTGATTAAGATTACAGTACCTTTATCTCCATTCTCAGTCCCTTTAACCCATTCTATATCCCATAACCAGAGGGAATGCCCTACAGGATAAGAGAGGATATGTCCCTCTCTTGCATATAGTCGTCATGAGAAGTAACACCCCCCCAATATCTTACCATATCATTTTCATAAGCTAAATCTGCCTCCTTTCTAGTCTTGCCTCCTACAGGGGCAGTTTTAGAGCACTTAGAGAATGCCAAAGAAAAAATATGATGAGTGACATTAAGCAGCACACAGCAACCTTCAACTGGGTATGGACAGGTTCACATGTGGGGGACATCACAGTAACAATCTACCCAGGGTGCTAGCACAGTCATACTGAGAAGCATGGGAAAGCAAGGCTACTCCTATGGGCAGTCACCTCTGAATGCAGTCCAGTGGGGAATCTCAGTCCAGCGTTCCAGTGGCTAGCAGCAGAGTGACATCCTCATGGCCTGGGGGACATCTATGGCTAGCAGAGGAAGAATGATATTTAAAAGGAGAGCAGGCCACACAAGCAGTCTGGCTTGAAATGACTATAAATGAGCTAGTTTGACTTGGTTTTGAAATAACTGATTGTTTAAATTTTGGGGTTATATTCTAGTGGGCTATTGAGCTAATAGTAGCCTTCATGAGAAAATTTAACAGCCAAAGGCCAAGGCCCAGAGGCCTTCTGATGACAAATGGCTGTAGTGACAGACTCTTCCTGACACTGTTTACTGAAACTTCTGAGTGTCTCTGAGTAACTCAATTTCTGCGCACATGAGCTCTTAACTCTAAATCCTCTCACAGAGCCTGTTAATCAGAAGGGGAAAAGGCTGAATAACAGAGTTGGAAGTCAATCTCTAGGAAACAAGCATATAGGCTTTTATTTTGTTTTGTTTTTGTATTTCCTTTTGCATCTAACATGTACTGTCAGCTCTCCATGACTTTGACCTTCACATCTTCAGATCCAACCAACTACAGACCAAAAATTCTTGGAAAAACTGTACGTGTATATTTGACACATGGCAGCTTTTTCCCTTGTCAAAATCCCTGAAGCAATTTAGCAGAGTGACTATTTCCACAGCATTCCTATTGCATTGGGTATTTTGAGTAATCCAGAGATCATTTGAAATAAGCAGGATGGTCCATGCCCATTACATGCAGATATTATTTGATGTAAGAGGTTTGTTTGCGCATCTGCGGATTTGGTTATCTCAGAGCAATCCAGGATCCAATGCTTCAGATTCTGACAGGTAAACATGCAATGCAAGCCGCCTTCCATAAACTACAACATTAACAACATTGACTACACTACCCATTCACTTTCACATAAAGATGTCATCAGGCTGTTTGCTCCAACCCCCAATCGCTATTCTTTCAGAGTTTTAATGATTCTGATCTAACTTTTCTAACTATGTTACCTGTTGCTGTTTCCATGACACTTAATGTTTGTTAAGCATGTACTCACCAAAGTCACTAGCAAATCCACCAAGATGGTTACAACCACTGTCTACATCTCCACCAGAGATAATTCTCTAAGTGAACAGCCATCACTTGTCAAACACAGGGTAGTAACACACCTAGACAATGTCATGGTATACTAAGTGTGACATTTGCCATATTCTCAGAAGTTCAGCTTGAGTTAAAGAAGTTAAAAACACTTAAAATAAATATCTACTTTTGGGTCTTAAAGAGAAGGGTTGGGTAATTCTGCAAAGCAGGCTGGGGGACTACGCAGCACATTCTGACTTCAGTCATACCTCTGGGCTAAACAAACATTGTGGTTTGTTTGACTTGCTTTTGAACCCCTGGCATCATAAAGAGCAGACTCCTTTTGAATATATTGGTAAGTATGCACTGGGATTTGAGGGATGATCAGAAAGAACAGCATTGTTTATCCCAGTGGTCTAGGGCATAAGAGCAAGAGAAAAATGGTGAAGTCAGGAATTTCCTGGATTTGAAGGTCATGTGAGCTTCTCTGGTGGTGAATGAGAGTTCCATGGAAGGAAACTAGACTGAGTCATTCTGTAGATGGTGTCTGCTAAAAGGAAGGCCTAGAGAGAACCCAAGTTCTTCTCTAAAGAGAGAAACGTTAGATCTATATATACAAATTCTGGGGCATTGCAGCAAACTTTTTAAGCAATGAATACAAGGAAATACTTCCCATGAGAAAGAAACAGAGGCACCTCCCAAAGGTCCACAAAAGACTTCATAACATAAATCATCATTTTGAGTAGGCATTTTAGAAGACAGGTGTGAGCCTGTTATGTATTATATACACATGTTCACAGTATATTCACATGTGTGTGTGAGTACACGTGCGTTCATATATGGAGCCCAGAAGTTGACAATGGATGTCTTTCTCCATCACTCTCTTCTTCATCTTTTTTTTGTTCTGGAAACAGGGTCGTTCAATTAACCAGGAACTCATCAATTCAGCTATGCTGGCATCAAAGGTCTGTCTGTCTCTGTGCCCTGAGGACTGAGGTTGCAGATAATCATTGTCACCCTGATCTTGTCCTCACTTGAAGAATGAGTCACCTTGACAATTGGATCATCTCTCACCAGCACTGAAGACGTTTCCCCTCGTTCCTGTTCTAAACCCAGAACATAAAAGAGTTCTCTGCCCTCCAAAAGGAATGGAGAATGAACAGAGCCGAGAACAGAGAGAGGGAAGGTGCCCACCATGGTAGGCTTCATTGTAGACCCCTCAGCCTGAAACATGCTGAGCTTGGAAAAGGAGTAGAGTTACCCAGATGATATACTGTGATTACATTAAATTATTTCAACAGAAATACAAAAGCATTTGGCCATGTTATGGACATGGTAAAGAGTTATTGGACAAGAAAAACAAGGTTGCTATCTTTTTGCAACTAGCACCCAACTTGTTCGCTGAACTAGGAGTATTGAATGATTAGAGATACTATGTGCCCTACACAGATGACTAACTGAAACAATATCACTGCATCATTGGTGGAGCCAATGCCTTTACGTCATTTTCTCTGACATTAATTAGAATGAACCAATCAGGAAAAGGTGCATTGTAGTAGAATAAAAGAGAGTGTGATGCCCAATGGCCTACCACAGACATGTAGATTCTCTACTGGAGAATTATAGTGTGGAGTGGTCAAAAAGTTACTTCATAAATCGAAAGGTATATCAAAACATACACCTTACACCTGGCATATAAATTCATACTCATCAATTGAAATCCTTACGCCACAGATGATGGTAAGTTCCAGTGTAATGCCCTTAGTATAGAATTAGGTCATGAAAGTAGAGCCCTCGTGAATAAGATCAGTGCTTTCATTACAAAGCCTTGGAACTTTCCGCTTTTCTCACTCAACCGTATGAAAACATAACAAAAGGTCTCCACTTTGCAAAGTGGAAAGGCTCGCACCCTGCTGGCACCAGAGTTTGTTTCTAAGTCATCCAATCTTCTGCACTTTATCTCTGTCCAAAATAATGAAGACGTCAGTCTTATTAGGGTAATTCAAGAGCATTCCTTACTTACGAATGCCCTACAAATTGAATGAACCTTCAAATGTTCTAAGAACGTAAGAGTCTACCACATCATCCTGTAAAAAAGGGGATTTAGATTGTATGACTCTTACTGTAACCAAATGCAACAGGTCCACTTCTTGGTGAATGCAAAGTAAAAGGCATGAACAACCAAATAACTGAAAGAGAATTGAAAGGCAATGCTCTTCTAGAACAAGGAAACCGACAGGGTTTTATTCAGGGAGTCAAACACACTTGAGCAGGAAAGTGTATCAGACGTAGGCACATCCCTGACAAGAATGTTCAAGGTCATAGTTTCTGATATAAAGATAGTAGATATAATTTGGGGCATGCTTAGCCCAAGGTCAATGAGAATATGGTTGATAGGTTGGTATGGCAAACAGAAATAACAACGGACACATCCAGCTTACCTCAGGAAGACGCTAGACAGCGCATTTCTAGGCAAGTCCAACATTTCTGATAAAGCTATCGATGTATGAAAAGAAGGGCATTATGAGGGCGTGTTCATAGAGGTGTTTGCCCCCAAAGGTGCGTGCATCACTCAGAGACTGATACTATGTGGTGACCGTTTTACAGACTAAGGATGTGACTGCAAAATGATGACCACGGGCACAGCTATGGCCAAAGAAAGTGAAAAAAAATAGGTTCACAGGTCAGCCAGGTACTGATGTGCTCAGCATATCAGTCCCTATCCTCCAAAAGCCTGTGATTTGTTCTAGAAATTTTTTCTAGATAAAAAAAATCTATATTATTTCCCCTAAACTGGTCTTCCCCTTGTGAAGCTACACTCATGCTAAACTTGCTCCAGGTACCTAGGAGGACTCCAGAAAGGTTTGGAACACTGTCCTAAATTGTTGTAGAAGGCTGGTGGTTTGTTCCAGGCTGCCCAGACTTGAAATAACCACACAGACACTGTATTAATTAAATCACTGCTTGGCCTGTAAGCTCTGGCTTCTTATTGACTAACCCTTACATCTTAATTTAATTCATTTCTATTAGTCTGTGTATTGTCACAAGCCTATGGCTTACCAGCAAGTTTCATGCTTATTTGTGCCCTGTGGCAGCTACATAGCGTCTCTCTGACTCCGCCTTCTTTCTCCCAGCATTCAGTTTAATTTTCCACACCTACCTCTATTCTGCCCTTGGCAGGCCCAAGACAGTTTTCTTTATTAGCCAATGGTATTCACAGCATACAGAGGGGAATCCCACATCACTAATATGTAAGGCAGTGGGGACACAAAGAAGATATCATAGCTTGTGCCTTTTGGGTTTGACTACATCTTGTGACCATTATTCTGACAGAATGTGAGGGAAAGGTCTGGACTCTGTCCTCACAGCACAGACCACAAGGGCATCTGGCCTTCTTTGCTCCTTGACAGAACACATGGACACTTAAATAAAGACCCAAGGAGGAATGGAAGCCATGCTAACCAGTCTGTTTGCCGTGTGTGTTTGTAAGTGTGCCGTATCCCTCTCCTCCCCAGTGAAATGACTAGCTACCTGAGCAGGAGAAGCAGGGCACCCAGTAAGCAGGCTGTAGCTGGAATCAAGTGGGCGTGGCTTCTGACCTCTCCGACTTCCCTGGATCCCGTTCAGTAAATGTGGGAGAATGACCAGGACATCTGTCCAGTTTCTCTTTCCAGTAATGTCGGAAGAATGGAAATGAGGACACAGTAATGTTTCACTGAACCGGAATGGATGGCCATCTCTCTGGCCAGGAAAAACAAAAGGCTTGGCTGGGGAGCCTCTGGCCTCCAGCTTGGTTACCTCCTGGAGAACAGCTGGGAGACAGAGAGAAAACAAAAGACTTGGACTTGGGGTCAGTCTCAGCCAGAGCAGCACAGGTTTGAGACCACATATCTCTCTATATCGCTCCACAGCTACTCTATCCCACCACTGGAAGCCACGTTTAGAGAGTCATGCTTATGTGACCCAGAGACCTTTCCAAAACTCACCTCCTCTCATATATATCTCATAAACGGTGTGGGAAATCGCAGTTAACTTACACTCAGTCATTCTTGGCCAGGGCTACAATAAATCGCTCTATTTTCCCCTTAAATTTTATTTCACTTAATATGGCTAGCCAAGAATTTCAAGCTCAGCACTCTGTGTTCAGACACCAAAAAGAAATACATTCTATTTTCCGATATTTAAATGTACCAAGGTTATTTTTAAGGCACAAAAATCCCCTGTCTAGCCTTAAAATATGAATTTTCAAAATAAAATTTGCATTCAAGTTATTAAAACTACATCAGCAACATAATCAAAGCAAGCATATAGAGCCATAAACTATGTAAATCTGACAGAATGGTATTTAAGATTATTTTTAGGTTGACAGCAAGAAATATGAATTGTGGGCACAAATAGCCATTAAAACTAGTTACTGTGGGCCAGGTGTGGTTAAACAAACTTATAGTCTCTGTACTTGGGAGACAGAAGAGGGAAGATTCCTCCAAGTCTAAGACCAGCCTACACTACCCCTCAAAACATACAAACAAGGGGCTGGAGAGATGGCTCACAGGTTAAGAGCACTGGTTGCTCTTCCAGAGTTCAGTTCCCAGCACCCACATGGTGACTTGCAACCATCAGTAACTCCAGTTCGAGAAGATCTGGTGCCCTTTTGAACGCCCTCTTATGACCTCCTTGGGCACCAGGCACACATATGGTACACAGATGTAATACAGGCAAAACACCCACACACACAACAAATAAATAAAACTTAAAAGGAAAAATACCCCTTGCAGTCCTGAGTTCCTTGCTCGTGCTCTCTCTCCTTCTGCTCCTGATTTGGACCTTGAGAATTATGTCCAGTGCTCCAATGTGTAAGAGCCTAGGCAGTTTGGATGCTCAACTTACTAGACCTGGATGGAGGTGGGGGTTCCTTGGACTTCCCACAGGGCAGGGAACCCTGATTGCTGAGGAGGGAGGGGGACTTGATTGGGGGGGAGGGAAATGGGGGGCGGTGGCGGGGAAGAGACGGAAATCTTTAATAAATAAATAAATAAATAAAAAAGGAAAAATACCTACTCGTTGTTAACATAATGGTCTTAGTGTTTGGGACACTGTGGGTAACTCTGAATGTACTGAACTGTGCAAGCACATGCTACTTTGCTGATCCTTATTCTTCTATTTACTTGGGTTTATTATTTTTTTCATTGTGACAAGGTGTCTGGGTTATTTTGTAGGTGCAGTATGGTGAGTAAATGCATGTATGCTATTTGCAAGAATCCAGTACTGAGAGTGTCTGTCTCTTCGATCACTAATGAGAAATCCATGTGCCAGAAATTCTCTCTCCATTCCTGCTCGCTTAAAACTGTCGTTAGGTAGTTTCTATAGTGTGCCCAACTGTCCCCCTCTCCCTATCATGCTAGTGGCTTTATTGACCCTCCCAGCCCACCACTGTCCTTCACAGTATCTAAGACCACGAGGTCATTCGGTTGTTCTACAGGGCCATCTCTTCACACACTGAGGACATGTGGCACTTACTTAGCCCTGTAGGTCATTTTAATAAAATACATAATTACAATCCATACATGCATAAACTCTATAGTCATGGGTGCTTTCATTTAGAATAATGTTGGGTAAGAATCTGCAAACTGAGTCATGAATATCTCATGGTTATATTTGGCATAAGTAGCTAGATAAAAACTGGATAAAAATCTGCTAAATGAATGCATTAATTTTATTCTTAAAATAAGTTCACTGAGATAGCAACCAGAGGTCTGGCATGAGTGACTATCTGAAGATCCAAGCAACCATGATCTTGAGTTCAGCTGCACCCTCTAGCAAAAGATCATCCCCGCTGAGCTTGTTCACTGTTTAAACCCCATCTTGGAGGATTTGGGGAGGCTCTCAAGATCCTCCCTACCACTGGCTGTACATAACTCTGCCTTAATCAGATGTGACCTTGGGGAGGAGTTAGAATATGTAGCCTGGGAAAGACTAGCAGAGAAGCCCCCATCTAAGTAGATATGGTAAAGGCCTTGCTCCTGCTGAGTAAAAGCTTTCCAGGTGAAGCCCGTTGGGGGGAGGATCACCCATAATCATGTGACCACTCCTCTGTGCTCTGTAAGGAAGCCCCGATAAACACAATGATTTCCTAGAGTGGACTTAGGAGGAGAAATAGATCCTGATGCCTCTTCCCATGGGAAAAAATTTTAGCAACAAGGTCTTACAGGCGTAAGTCAAGAACCAATGTTGCTTGTGCACATCGCTTAAAATCAAGCTCTGTCTAAATCTTAGTTCCAAAAGCTCAACTCCCTTCTTTGCCAGTATATGCCAGATAACCCAAATTATATGCTTTCTGAGAAAGACACACTGTCTACCTTGGATCTGGGCAGATAGACGGTGTGTTAATGACTTCTCCAGAGAAGTTTGAGCTTAAGAATCTGGTTTTCCTGACTTGTCTGAGGTGTGATTTTTTCATGGAAAATATCCTGGCTCTACAAAAAGTTACAGAAAGCATTAGTTTCTTTATATGGCCTGCCCTGAAGTTCATCCTCCACTCACTCTGACCATCTCAACATATTTTAAGTTGGTTATTTGTGACATTTAAAACAAGCATAATATTAAAAAGGTAACTTTCACAGGTATCATATCCTGTTTCTAAGGTACATATGAATGTCTAGGGTCCCACCCAAGGCTTTCTTTATGTTCTCATATTCTCTTAGAAAAAAGTGCTAATTATGACCATCCTTTAAAATATAAGAAGCCTCTGTAGTGATGATAGCCATTCTGAAATTATTCTTTCTTCCTAGACAGCTTTAGAGCAGTGCTTCTCATCCTTCCTAACGCTGTGACCCTTTAATACAGTTCTCATGGTATGTTACCCCCAACTGTAAATTTATTTTGTTGCTACTTCATAAATGTATTTTTGCTACTGTTATGAATCATAATGCAAATACCTGGTATGCAGTCTCCAAAGGGGTTGTGACACACAGGTTGAGAACCACTATTTTAGAGTATTATACTATCTGAAAATTAGCAGCTAACAAAATCAATTTTCAGCTGAACATAGTAGTGCATGCCCGTGATCCCAACACTCAAGAGGCTAAGGCAAGAGGATCACAAGTTAGAAACAAGCCTAAACTTATACATAGAGTGAAATCTTGTTTTTAGAATAACCAAATACATGCATACTTTTTCTGAAAATATTTACATAACTGTATATAAAATTAGTTTGCTTTTTATAAATGGTGGTTCACTGAGGGACACTTTCTTCCTAGAAATCACAGTAGAATTGCATGTTGGCATCTTGATATTAGAGTTTCCTGTACCAATCAATGCTACTGTCTAAGTACACTTGCAGGGGAAGGCTTAGTTGTATTATGCTCTTTAACACTAAGTTACATGACAGAGCAGAATAAATAGTTATTGTGTAATAAATCAATATTCGTCTTTTTATATTTTGTGATTTAGAGTTGGCGAGGTGGTACCACTGTAAATAAATTTGCCACCAAGCCTGATGACCTGAAAGTGATCCCTAGGGGTCACATGATGGAAAGAAAGAACTGACTCCTGCCAAGATGACCTGTGGCCTCCATATGCACACTGTAGCTTGCACCCCAACATGCACAAACAAATAAGTAATTTTGGGATATTTTGTGTTATCTACGCACTATCACTAGGGAATGTCAAACCTACTTATATTTTTAATTTCCAAATACTTGTCAAAAAGAATTAATGGAGGGACAAATATTTATCTTCAGAATCAATTTTACACACATATTCCTCAATATTTTTGATGTCTATAAAGCTCGCCATGTGCACACACACACACACACACACACACACACACACACACACACACACACCAGCAGGAGCCCCTAGCCTGACCCAAATCTATTCCACCCAGTATCCCATGGCCCCACATGCGGTAATGGTGCAGAAATGCCCTTGTAATCCAGCAGATCAATAAGAGACATCCCCTAGAAGGAGTTTTGTTCAGACATTGAAAGATTAAAAGATAAATTCCCCTGGAATGGTCAAGCGTGGAGGAGCTGCCTGCTCAGACAGCACAGAATAGAGAGAGGCTGCCACATAAGGGAGAGTGCACCTGAGCCCCAGCTGAGAGGCCAAGTCAGGGAGATGAAACACACAGGCAGACCCTGAAATAGCTGGGCTTATTTCATGTCCCTCCTCTTCCCTTCCTAGGGAGAAGTAGGATGTCTCTCAACAGGATCACACTAGCAGACACAATGGGAGAAGAGGGAGCAAAATGCAAACATCCTTTGTTGTTTTGAGTCTGGTTAAAATAAACGAATGAACGAATAAAATAAATAAGTGCAGAAATGACACCAGCACTCCCTTGAGACTGAGACTGGGGCCCTTCCATGCATGTTTCTGACCTGAGAAGGTAGGAAATGAGAGCTTTATCGTTCACCTCACAGGGCAGACTTCTAGCATGTGCACCATTGGAACTGTTTATTAATCAGCACAGCTATTAAAACGTATCTGTCTTAATCTGAAGAAGGAACAAAAATTCAACCTGAGTCTATCATTTCTGCCCAATGTATTGATTCTGTCAAGGAACTAATATTGCTACCATTAGAAGAAAGACATTGGGACACTGCGCCAAGACGCACTTGTGTCTCCAGTTGCTACAACAGTTGCCATAAATAGGCATGCGCTACAAAACGGTCACTTGGAAATCATCTAGTACCCACAGGTTCAGAAACTTTTCTGAGAAGTCCAATTCCTAAGGGGATCTCAATCACTGAGACTTCAATTTACGAGAAAAGGATCTTCAGTTGATCTTAAAATTCTTTCCTAGTTGAAGAAAATCACAATATACCACATGTTGTTGTTAAATGTTTTAGTCAGATTTTTTTTTTACGTTGGGTTCTGATACTTTATGAAAGCGAAGATCACTCCCACCCACCACTCACACATACACACCCCATACACCCCCATACCCACACCTGTTATTAATCCATTCACCCAACACTGAGTGACTGACTCTCAGTAGGAAGTGTCAACGCTCCTTGAACAGACATGACCTTGGCCTTCTAAGGCTCTTGGGCACAGAAAAGTGGAAGGAAAACAGAGGGGGGACTGCTTCCTTAGTGAAAGTAGACAGTGTCATGTTTTGCTTCAGAGTTACTGAAGAAGCCTAGGGATCTTGGCAATGTGAGCTTGAGGAACCAACCTTCTGTTTTCACGATAATTGTTCCACGCTTCTTACCTTTGCTTCTTTCAGCTGAACCTCTTGATGAGGTCACTTTAATACCTTAAGAGAATAGTGTTCTCAGCAATGACAGAGACGGTGGGGCAACAGGTGGCAGACGTGATGACCAAAGCAGCAGGGGACATTCCACATCTCAAAACCCAGACACGAAGCAGAGAGTGAACTTGAAACAGCACAAGACTTTAAGCTCACAAAACCCACCCTGAGTGACACACTTTGGAATCAAGGCCACATTCTCCTAACCCCCTTGCAAAGAGTGCCACCAACTGGGGACCAGATATTCAAATGGTTGAGGATATGGAAGGCATATCATTCAAACTACCACACTTCAGAACAAACATTTAGCAGAAGCAAGTTGATGAACATGCCTCATTAAACCTCCTTAATCACTTCTCCTTGGGGCAACTGCGCAACATTTCAACATAACCTAATTTCATCATATTTTGAAAACACCTAAAATACCACTATAAACTCTAAAATCTCTCTCACAGCCAAGGGCCAAGTACCAACAATATGAAGCAGTTAAAGAAATCTAAATTTCTGACTTAATTTTCCCCCCTTTGGCAAGAAATCATCTAAAGAAAGGAGTTGAGAGACTTATGAAGTTATATAGCTATTTAAGTACAGCTGACATATTTTCCACTGTAAAGCATATTAATGAATATTTAATCTGCATATATGCCTTTATATCCAAGACTAGATCGCAACCATTTCTGGAGAAAAGTCATGGCATAATTCAATATTCCAGACACTGCAATGAAATTCAGAATATCCTTTTGTACTAACTTTTTTATGTAGGTTTGACTTTTTGGAGTTCGCATTGCTTTGGAAACAGTGATGAAATTATACTGTGAAAATGACCAGAATTGGGTGAAAAGTTAGAGTGCGAAGAAGAAAATTGCATTTATTAACCTAACACCCAGCCTAAAACAAAGTACAATAATCTAGACTTTAGCTCTGCTCATCTTCCTGGATTTAAAAGGTAATTTCACATTTGTGCTTCACAATTAAAGCTTCCCAGACAGTCAAAGAAAGACAGAAACTGTCGGATTCACAACTGTGTTGAAGGAAAGTGGTTGATTCTAGTAGAATCATTAATCATTTCCATTGACCTTTAAGGCAAGTAGCACGTTCAGTCCAGTTGGTAATGAACCTGAACTCTGAGTAATGAGTATTAGAACAAAATATAGGATATGAAGGAGGGATTGGAGCACCATGGGCAATTCCTACAGCATTCCAGGTTTAGTAATTAAATATGAATGATTGACAATTTAGTAATGAATTTTCTGGTTAATGAAACATGTACCACTTAGAAACACATTGCATTGTCTTTGAATCAAGACTATGGATCATTGGCTCTTGCTATCAGCACCTCTCAATTACCTACATGAATCATTTATTATTATTCATTGGTAATTTCATACATGTATATAATGTATTTAGATCATGTATACTCCCCATTACCCTTCAGTTCATCCCCGTTCTGCTCCATTTCCCTTTCTGTGTTAAACCCACTAAGTCAATCAGTGCCATCTGTATAAACAGAGGTGAAGGGCCATTAGCCATGTTTATCAGCACTTCCTGGCCAATGACCACCCTGGGAACCTCCGCCCAGAAGCAACACAACAGTTTCCATCACAGTGAAGTTAGTTTCGACATGGCTCCTTTCCCTTTCAACTCGCCTCTTATCATCTGGTGGACCTGTTAGACTATGGTGTCGCTCATCTTCTGGATCCATTTACCCGGATGCTTGGACACTGGTCTCTGCTATCTAGCCTGTTTTGCAATCACACTTCTGTTTGTCTTGCTTCCATGGGTTTTCTGCGTCCTCTCTGGAGATATCCAGCGACGAGTTCTTCAGAACTAAGCATGAGATTGTTTTTTTCCTTCCTGCTAAAGAAATTGTTTACTTAATGACGAGAAAATCATTTCTATTTAACAAAGAGAGTGATTTTCCCAGGAATTTAAAATGAATAACTTTTAAAACCACACTTGGCCTGAAGATCCTCATCCCGTCATCATCTCCCAGTCCATCTGAGTCACGACAGAAGAACAAAGTGTGTGCTCTACTAACATAGGCCGACAATTCCTTCAGAGTGAGCACGGCCGAGATTTCAGGTGGGTGGGAAGGTGACCAACTGATATTTGAGGGGGGAAGCTACTTAGACCATTGTGAAACAGCAGCATTGCTTCATTGCTCTCACGGTAACACATTTGCTTCTTAGTAAAACTTTTCAAATCAGCAGAAACTAGAAGCCCGTGAGAATGTGACTGGAGATCACAAATTTCTCCCTTTCCAGAGACACAACAACGAAGCCATCACTGTTTTAGTTGCTTCCCCTGGTGCTGAGATGAAGGACTGGGACCCAAGGAACTTAGTAGATTTAAGGCTGACTTAGCTCCAGGTTCACGGTAAAGTTCAATACAGTCAGGAAATCAGAGCAGCAGAAACCTGAAGCAGCTGCTCATAGCGTATCTACAAGCAAGAAATCTGTATGAATGCATGCTGCTGCTCAGATCTCATTTCCCACGTATACAGTTGAAGGCCCACTCAGGGAATGGCACCACCCACAGTGGACAAGTCTTCTCACCTCTGGTAATGCAATCGAAGCCTCACCGACACACCCAGAGGCCTCTCTCCAGATGGGACTTGTCCCACTGCCACCACTCACTCTCATGGTCACAACCTGGCCAACCAATTACCATCCTGACCCTTGACCTGCATTCTCCTCCATGTGCTTTCCCCTCTGGCATCTTTTCACCTATACTTGCATTCTATTGATAACCTTCCTTTCTGTTTCTGTGGGATATTCCCACAGAACTATTTTTTTATTCCCTTCTTAATATAGTAGCCAGATTAATACCATTAAAATATTAATCACACAATGCCATTTCTGTGACTAGAACACACTTCCCCACAATTGCACATCATGAGCACACCAAACACAAGTTCAGGAATGGATTTGAGGAAGGAGCTTCATTGGACATTCATTAGGACAGTACTGTATCTAGAATATGGAGAGTACAGAGGTCCCCGCCTGCTGGCATCTGGCATCCACTAACCCTCTGATCTTCTTGGTCTCTTACTTGTATCTCTTGGCTCAACCTTCCATGGCTGCACGGCTGTCTCTTGACTATACCTACATGTGCATACTTAACTCTCGGGCTTTTTCACCACTGTTCTCTTTGCCCTAAACATTCTTCTCCGAGGAGATCTGCCTTCTCACCTCAATTAGGCTAAACTTCCCCTTCACTCTCTAGAAAAACTACCCAAACTTTCACCTACTGCTCTGTTTTGCTCCTCAGCTAGTATACACACACACACACACACACACACACACACACACACACTTTGCGTGGGCATCTAGAGAAAGGCTTTTATTTTGTCCCAGCACTAGAAGAATAGAAAAGCCTAAAATGGGGCTTAATACCTTAATACCTGATTGATATTGATGGAAACTCTTATTCCACTAGGCAGTCTTTCTCACCTAGTAGTTTGTTTCACAAGAAAGAGCTTTTCAACATCCAAACTGTGCCCTGGATAGATAGAGTTCCTGTGACATGCTCAGGGAGTAGGAATTGTACCACAGAAGCAGGAAAACAAGACAGGAAATGGACATGGAGAGCCAGACTGAAGAAAAGCCTCACAGCAAACAGGGAACGTGTTAACTGGTCCTTAAAGACAATGGATCTAGAAGGAAGGAAACCTGCAATTGGGTGAGAACTGGGCTTAATAAGAGGAGAAAAGGACCTGAGCACAGTATTCATCTTTCTCTGCTTCCTGACTGCAGATATTCTGTGACCAGCTGCCTCAGGCTCCTGCTGGACGACTTCCCCACCATGATGGGCAGTAAACCACGCCTTCCCGCTGTGATGGGCAGTACACTATGCCTTTCCCACCATGATGGATGGGACCTCTAAACCATGGGCCAACATGAGTCCTTTCTCCTTAGAGTTTCTCTGGTCAGAGTGGGAGACAATCACAAATACAAGACATATTCGAGACCTGCAACAAAAGCATACCACTGTGCATAACTCCAGACTAGTCTCCAAGATATTCCCGAGTATGTTATAAAGTTACCAAAGTTATAAACATCTGCAAATAAGCATACAAATAGAAAAGCTCTTTCTCATGCACAGGACAGCCACAGTAAAAGAGATACCGAGTGTGGATGTATTTAAGGGTAAATGGATAAAAATATTTTCCGCTGAAGGTCAGACCTTCGTGAGCTGAGAGAAACTGCCCAACAGTGAAGGTTTTATTATGATTAAGACTCCAGTCTTTATAATTCACACCACATTTTTCAGTCCCCAAGTAGTCATACATACCACTCAAATATTCTTCCCACATTGAACAAATTTGAGCACAGAGATAAACAAGAAGTAAATTTATACTCCAAAACATTATGATAATTCTGTCTCGTGGATCTAAAGGTAAGTTAAATGGCCACTTTCTGCATTAGCCTCAATTTAACAAATTAGGTCTCTGATAGCTAATACTTACAGACTGTGTAATTTTTCATTAAATGTTTAACATCTACTCAATAAACATTTCAGGATGCTGTTCAAAGCCATTTAACATACATGGTCTCTATTTCCTATAGGAGCTTTCCTTCCTTTTTAATATTTGTTTCAACGTGTAACTAAATATAAATACATTCAGTTCCTAATACCACCGTCTAAATTGTTTGGGCTAGAGCAGAATTCTCTCCTGATGAGTGTTTAGAAATGATTAAAAACTGACATTCCAAAATCTGAACCATGAAACATATTTCTTTTTTACTCTCTGGGGACTATTCCACAAATACTAGGAAAAGCTTATTAAAATCAGCTTGCTTGCATTTCAGAAGAATGTTGATAGCAGAAAAACAAAACTACGGTTTAGTGAGAAGCACATCCTGCCAATATCACTAAAATATTACCAAGGTTTCTATTCTCTCAAGTAGACTTCTGACAAGAGGAAGATACTTATTGTGATACATTTAGCACCCACTAAATATCAGATCTATGATGCTATTTAAGGAAGGAAGCAGAGTGAGAAATTCTGACAATGTTTATCGGTTGATTACTGTATGCTGGGCACTACAGAGAAAACATGTGGAGATGAAAGCATGTTCCCCTCATGCAGACAAGCATGAGATTCTAAAAGAAACATTGGAATAAGCTGAACCTGGCTTGAGGATGATCCTGGATCAGTTCCTCAACGAAGGTGTCCAACTAGAACTAATCTTGCCCTAGTCAAATTGAGAGGATTAATTATATCTATCCAGATAACAAATGGAGAAATTTGTCAGCATGAAGAACATTTAAAATGAGGGCAAAAGGTAGCTCAGAGATGAATGGCTAAGCAACTTCCAGAAGCTCAATGAGCCTGAAGCAATGATTTACTGAGGCATAAAGAGCAACGTGATCCGACACTCCATCACATGCTTGATGGTAAGAGTTTTGAGCGTCATGCGCAAGGAAGCAAGAGCTCTATGTTTTATTCAAATAATTATAAGAAATGAGTGTGAACATTCCAATGCAAGTGGCTTCAGCCCTATTTCTACAAGGACCTTTATTCTAGAGGGTAATATTAAAATCAAGTAGACCAGTTGTAAATTCGGCCTAAGCTGATTGAAGATGGCGACACAGAAATGCTCTTTCTTTTCCTTCCTGTCATGTTTTCCACCATAAAATCAAAAGAAGTGCTGGGAGAAAGTTGCAGCCCTCCTCTCCACCATGGCACCACCCACCTGCTTGCTCTGGCCTTCCACAATTAAAGAATGAGGAAAGGAGCCAGAGCCGTTCAGCCTTGGTTTCTGTGGAATAGACCTGTCCCAAGTTGAGCTCACTGCCTTCCTTCCACGGGGACTTCCCATAGGGAAAAAGAGCCAGTAGCAGGTCTGGCGCAGAATCCCTCACCCGGACTCTCAGCTCTAGGAGGTTGCGAGTTTGAGGCCTGATCTTGACCAAAATGTGATGTGATGTGGTATGCGGTGATATAGGAGAGACAGGGAGAAAGAACAGAAAACAAAGATCCCGACTGTTAGGGATCAGAATTCCAAGTCTTCATTTGTGAAGGATGTTGACAACCCACATCATGCCCGGGATATGTCACCGGTTGTCATCTCCAGTGCTTCACACCGAAAGGTACACGTGGTCTTTCGGGTGAGTTCATGATGCAGACCTGAATGGTGAATTAGAGTCTTGCTTTGATCATGGAACTATGCATGCTTCACTCTACAGTATAGTTTTATCGGTAGTAAAGCTAATATTTTCATCTTTATAAGAATATTAAGACTGACCATTGGTTAATCCCCATCCAAAAAAGAACTTGCAGCAATAAAGAAAAAAGAAAGTTCATGCAATTGTATAGATGGCTAAAGGTGGGTATTTTTTTAAGATTTATTTATTTAATGTTTTATGTGTATGAGTGTTTGACCTTCATGTATGTGTGTATATGTATGTGTGTGTGTGTGTGTGTGTGTGTGTGTGTGTGCCTGTGTATGTGTGTCTGTGTGTCTGTGTGTGGAGAACCTGTGAAGACCAGAGGAGGATATCAGATTCTATGGAACTGGAAATACAGATGGTTCTAAGCTGCCATATGGGCGCTGGGAAGGGAACCCTGGTCGTCTGCAAGAGCAGTAAGTGCTCTTAACAGCTGAGCCATCTCTTATCCCCTAAGGGTGGGTCTTTAAGAGAGAAGAAGAGAGTCAACAGTGACCCACAGGGACAACCTTCTCCCAACATCACCACCATGTTTACTTGCAGAGAGTTCAAATTGAATGGAAAGGCCATTAACTGATCTCTAATGTGGAGCTTTTGGTGAGAGTGGATGCAGGCGGAAACACCGGGCAGGATCCTCCTCCTCAGCCCAGGTACACCGACAGCAGCAAGCAGCGCCTTTCCACGGCTTGTTTGCTCTCTCTCCTTCACTCATCCCCAGGCTACTCGTGGCACACCAAACCAAAACGGCTTGCTTACCGCCACAGGGACTGACCTCCCCGCAGGTGGACTAAAATGTGGCACCCTACCAGAATTAGAAAACCACCCGAGGTGACTCATATTTCTAAGAAAGTAATGCTAAAGCACCAAATGACACACAGAAAGTATTCGCTATTTAAATAAAACTGAGTTTGTGTGATTGCCATCTCCTATGAAGCCTGGCTGTATAATTCACCCATTCCTCCTCCCTTTTCACCCCCAAGGATTGGAAATCGTGGGCCTAAATCCAATATCCCATCATCCTTTGATTAATAATTTTCTAGCTCCCTCCGGGCCTATGTTCTCACATTGTGGAATTCAAAACCATTGAAAGAAAATGTGTGCTGTGAATTGCGAATTTCTCTGGTAGCTTGCTGATGTCACTGTTCCTCATTTGTTTGTTTTTAATAACACTGAGAATTAGGGGAAATGCCATAAATATATGAAGAAATCAGTAAAACGTTTTGGTAGAGTTTGGGACTTCTCCATGTTATCCCTGATTCATCTCAAGTGATAAGGCTTTTAATGCAAAGAGAAATGTCGAGGTCTGGATAAAAACAGAAACTTCATATCCTTTATATATTAAACATTAATAATAATATCAAACACAATTTTTGATTATGATCTGGCTGAAATACAGTAACATAGTCCATCCCACCATTATATAGCCTGAGTTATCATTTATTTTAAAGGGGTTTTCCCTAAATACATCTTCATGTTCCTAAAACAAAACAAATTTCCACATGGTCTATTTTCTCATGGTTTTTTTTTTACATACATGAACATTTTTCTTTTATTTTCCCCAGAAGAAATGAACAGAATGTGATAGTCTTATCTTTAATCTTTCATTGAAGAAGTATTATCAGCTTCACAGAAAGTTTGTTGGTCAGCAGAACCGAGTGAAGAATGAATGAATGAATGAATGAATGATGACCAAATGTTTCTCATCCATCAATCCATAGACGAGAAAGAGTTGCACATGGGAGGTAAAAGTGTAGCTTCCTTTTAATGAGCAAGGATTCTACTTTTAAGAAGAGAAATACACAGCTAGAGAGGCCCATCACTCAAAAAACTGGTCCTTAAGTTGGCTGCACACATGCATGCACCTTTATACACACAGGAGAGGAATCTAATCCCATCTATTTTATGTATTAATCGAAGCTAATTGAAGGCTAAAATGAAAACCCTACAAATCAAAACGTCAAGACATCAGTTCATTTTTAATATCCCTGAATACATTGTTCCTCTTACTGGTTTTTATTTCAAAGAAAAATAATTGTCAATCAAGACTCCCTGGAGGGGCATTTGGAGAGCACATCCATTCAGTAACCATGTGCTCTTTGCGGAAAAACGCACATTCTGCTCCCTAATTGTACATTCATGTGCAAAACTCAATCTCAGTCTGAAATATACTTGGTCTGATTGATTGGTACCTGACTTGAGACTGTTGAGTCTACAGTTTGGGTAAGTAGTAATAAATTTCACTATTATCTGTATCTCTTTTGTGCTCTCTGTGTGTACATGCGTACATTTGTATGCATGTGTGTGTACATGTGTGTGGGTATGTGCGTGGGTGTGTGTGTGTATGTAAGCAAGAAGACGATGTGTAATTCAGAGGACAACCTCGGGCATCATCCTAAGGAAGACTGTCGACCACCTTTGAGACTTGCTGGCCTGGAGCTCACCAATTAGGCCAGACTGGCTGTCCAGTGAACTTCAGGGATAATCTCGTCTGTGCTTTCCCAGTCCTGGGTCTACAAATGCACCACCAGTCCAATATTTTTGTTTGTTTGTTTGTTTTTGTTTTGTTTTTCGAGACAGGGTTTCTCTGTGGCTTTGGAGCCTGTCCTGGAACTAGCTCTTGTAGACCAGGCTGGCCTCGAACTCACAGAGATCCGCCTGCCTCTGCCTCCCGAATGCTGGGATTAAAGGCGTGCGCCACCACTGCCCGGCTCCAGTCCAATATTTTTATATGCATTCTGATGGTTAAATCCAGGGCAAGCATGTTACTGACTGAGATATCCATGTAGCCAAATTTTTATCTTTAATTAACCTACTTAACACAGATGGCTGAACCTAGTCTGATTGATCTGCCAGGGCCATTTTTGACCCTAACATAAGTGGAATCTTGTCTCAAAACAAATAACACATCCTGGTTTATCGGTTATTTAATAAGAAAGGCCTCAACTCTGGAACATTATTCCACGTCCTTATTAGCTGTCAACTTTAGCAACTGCCTCTTTATTCCCTGTAGGTCATGATGAAGCCCAACAGCGTGAATCATGCATACTAACCATGTTGTATTAATTTGAGCCAGCGTGCTGTTCCTTCACTTGGAGATCCACTCGACTTTTAATTTTCTGTGTGCAGCACAAAGAACAACTCACTGGGGACATGTTGCTTCAACTTTTCTTCTGTTGACTTTTTGCCTCCTTTGAAAAGTCCAGTCTTCAGGGGAAAAATAGCAATTTGACAATCTAACTGAAGGTGCCTGTATCTCTAACTTGGGAGGGACTTCATCCAGGTCAAAAACATACCAAAAAAAACAAAAACAAAAAACAAAAAAAAAAAACAGAGAAGCTGTCAGTGATGGTTACTTTGTCAGTTTTTCTGCACATTATTTTCTTTATTAGTAATGTGCCATCGTGATGTTCAGTGGGCCATCCAAACTGACACTAGGGTGCTGTAGGGAGAGCAGTCTCTTGTATTCCTTTCACCTTCTCTTTCATACAGAATAATTACCTGTCTTAGTCAGCTTTCTATTATTGTGATAAGACATCATCACCAAAAGGAACTTGAAGAGGATAGAGTTTATTTTACCCTCTATTTCTAGGTAACCAGTCAACACTAAGGGAAGTCAAGGCAGGAGCAGGCACAGAGGCCATGGAGCGGTGTCACTCCCCGTGGGCTTGCTCCCCATGGCTTGTTCAGACTGCTTTCTTAGGGAACCCAGAACCACCCACCCAAGGATGGGAACAGCCACACTAGGCAGGGTCCTCACCTCTTAATCATTAATCAAGAAAATGTCTCACAGATTCACCCACAGGCAACTTAATGAAGGTAGATTCTCAATTCAGTTTTCCTCTTCCCAGATAACTCTAGCTCCTGTCAAGTTAACAAAACCTAACTCAGACACTACACAGAGAAGTTAGACCTGTGCTGATCGTAGAAAAATCTTTGAAGGTATGACCAGCTTTTCATAGCTGGAAGGGGACAGTCACATACTTACGGTGTATGTGTGCATGCGTGTGGCATGTGTTCTTGTTCACATGTTTAAGCATACACGTCTGCAAGCAAAGAGGCTGCATAGGGCCACCTTCTACTCTCACACACGGCGTACATCCATCCACACAGGCAGACAGACAGACACATAAAATGAAAGCAATGTTTAAATGTTCAGTGTAAGTACAACTCTACTGGCGCTGATATTCTAGTCTTCACTATGTCCCTATATTGGAATAAATGGGTAAAGTTTCTTATGGTGTCTTCTACCTCCTCATGGGTGTAAATAATCATAATCCCTTAATTTCACTATTCACTTGACATTTTTCAAAGTCCTTTTGATCCCTGAGCTTCTAATGACGGTCCTTTGTCTTCTGAGAAACATCCCCAGATTACAGGAATATCAGCTCATCGCTAGCAGGCTATCTCCACTGGAGTACAGTTTGAAGCAACCCTCCTCTGACACTGTACCAAAATAAACTTCTCCAGACAGTCATCTTGCTGGTGACCGTTCTTCATGACCATCATCCCTGTTTCAATCAGGTGTGTTTACATTTTTATATACCGCATGAGAATACAAACTCCCTGACGCCGTGGACGTCATAATCTTCCCCATGACAATATCAATCACGCTGATATTGTCTGCTTGAACTGCTGACAAGTTAATTAACAAAGCTCCATTCAGAGCCGCCTGCTGGTTTTTCATCTTCCCAGTATCCTGAGCTGTGGTTTGAAATCTCCAAGGTACTGGAAAAGAATGACAACCGGATTTAAAAGACACGTTCCTGCCGGATGCGATGGTATGCAGCAGTGAGCCCAGCACTCAAGGTAGAGGCCAGGAAGATCAAGAGTTCAAAGGCGTCTCTGGCTACCCAGTGAGATTGAGGCGAGATCGAAACACAGAACCTGAAAAACAAAAGATAGGAGAGGAAAGGGAAAGAGCCCAAAGATTTACATCTCCAATCTTTTCTTCAAAACCAACCCAAGTGTTGCTTAATGTGAAGTAGTAGTAGTAGTAGTAGTGAAAAACCACTAACCAAGTCCTTCCAGCCTCCATATTAGAGACCTTACCCTCATTTCAAGTCAATCTGGGGAAGGCATACAGTAGACATTAGGAAGCAAATTTAAGAACAGCAAGTCTATGTTTGGTATCTGTTATTATTTGTGCATTTTAAAATACCCAGTGGAAGTTTTCATTCTAAATCGAGGAAACACAGAGCTGTGTGTGCAGCTGCAGTGCAAAGGAAAAAGCAAAACCCATCTATTATGCTGGCATGCATGAAGCTCGGCATGGATGTTCAGCGCTGCGTCCACCCGTCATGGGGGCAACACCTGTCATCTCCACACTCATGAGGTGGAGGCAGGGTGTTTTGAAGGATAAGGTCATCCTTGACTGCAGAATGGGTTCAAGACCAGTCTGGATTACACGAGACCCTGCTTTTTTTTTAAACAAAGGCTTCTTTGACTGCGATACACCTTAACTACTTTTGAAGCACTTGAAGACATTTCCTAGATCAACCCAGCTATACTGACAATCCCAGAAAGTCCCTGACGTCAGACCAAAAACTAAGAAAATGTAATAACCCTACATCTATCAGAGACCAGAAGATAATACCAAAGCTCAGTGTTTCTTAACGAACCATATCAACGACCAGGGCCTAGGTCCTAGTTATTACTCTTCCTTTGAGAATTCTCTAGACTCAGTTTCAACAGCTATCTAGTGAAAATATTAGACTGAATCATCTCTAAGTGAATTCCTGCTCAGAAAATGTAATACTAACCTCTCACTGAAATATTTTTAAAATATTGAGATGGGGAAGCAGGGGTTAAGAGCACTGGCTGTTCTTCCAGTGGACCTAGCCTCAATTCCCAGAGACATACAACCATCAGTAACTCCAGTCCCTGGGAATCCAGTGCCCTCCACTGGCCTCCATGGGCACCGCACATACAATGGTGCACATAGAGGCAAATACTCATACGCATAAAATAAAAATAAATCATTAAAATATCCAGATGATATATTTAATTGGCTTGAAAATATTTCTGAACATAATAGGTCATGTTATAATAGAGAAAAATCAAAAGGATATTACAATATCATTTTCCAGGAGTTCTTAAAGTCTCTAATCTCACACTATCTAGTAGAATATGCCCTTTGGTCCATTTGTATTCATGTCCCCAAATTAAACTGTGAACTCCTTCAAAGCAACTTTACTCATTTCTTCCCCAAACTATTCTCATGGCTCTGCGTGTATTCACAACACCTAACATTTCTAGTGTCCAAATGAATAAAGAACAGATCTGGAAACCGTTCCCCAAGAGTTCAGAACAAAAAGATCACAGCTACCCTCATAACAGCTTCAGCCCTACAGCCCAGAACCAGTAATTACCTTATCTATTTCAAGAGAAATAGTTTAATGTGATTCCTGGTATCCTACATCAAAGACTTGGGTTTTTCATGCAATGCTAACACGTATTTTTATACATGGAACAAACCTATGCTTTTCTCATTTCTGGCTCATATATCAAGGACCACAAATATTTCTGAGGCATTATTTCACTTTTTCCTGAACCGCTTTCCAGTTCAAATAAGAAGCATATTAAACAAAGAAAAGCCTACAAAATCTCCCCAGTGTTTTCCAACATAGATCATTAATTTAAAATTGGTTATTTAAAAAGATGCCAAGTGAGGTACTAGCTCAGACCACAGCAGCTCTTTAGCCCAGACTGACAGACTCCTGATGAGTCTACTCCAGGGCCCAGCAGCTAGAACTCCCTGGGTCTGGGTGAGGGTGACTGATGGCTGCAGCAGTCTGAAAGGCTGCCTTCCACGTTCCTGTTAACCCTCTGCCCTGGCTTGTCTGCCACACAGCATCCAGAGGCCTTCCGGGAATTGCCAAGAGACCCCTCCACAGCAGAATTCAAATGCTCACATGGGGAATGGCGCCACTGACAGAATAAAATTTACACGATTCCCTACTACAGGAGCTACACAGCTTCTGTTCTCTGAGGATTCCCAAGTGACATTAAATGACAAGCAAGGCCTGGGATTCACCTCATTGCACCCAACGCCGTTTCAGTAGGTTACCCCTAAACTGTCCATCTCTAATAGAGGGAGAATTTCCCCAAAATATTTAACCATGGATTTTTTTTTTTTAAATTATACTTTGGAGCTGGAGAGGTGGCTCAGTAGTTAAGAGCATACAGTGCTCTTGCAGGGGACCCAAGTTCTGCACTAAGACCAGAGGGCTCCCAGCTCATACACACACACACACACACACAGAGAGAGAGAGAGAGAGAGAGAGAGAGAGAGAGAGAGAGAGAGAGAGGAGAGAGAGAGAGAGAGAGAGAGAGAGAGAATTTAAAAAAAAAACAAAAATAAATCTTTTTCAAAAATCATGTAGGATTCAATTTCCATTGGCAGTTTTTCAAAAGAGAAGGCACATTGTCTTGACAAACTATTTGATTAGCTCCTTGAATCAGAACAAAGTTGCCCACTTACACATCAAGGTAGAGAGAAACTTGAGAATGTGCCTCTCCTAGACTTCTTTCATATAGCAGTTCCCCCCACACACAGAGTTTGTGTGCATCTATTCTACCTTGTATAATCTGACAAGAGAATGATTCACACCACATTAGCATCTGTATCTCCAAACTTAATCAACGGGTGTCTTTCTGCTGAAAGAATCATGAATCAAGTTAATACATTTTTTTGGAAAGTATGTGTTAGTCACTGGGAGGGGGGTTGTATATCAATCACATTGCTGACTGTGTCTTATTAGCTCCCAGGTGTAAAACTATGGCAGAACTAGTACCCCAAAAGATCTTAGTTATAGGCAGCCAAGGCTTCCACGTGCATCCTGTAGTCTTTGTGCTTTATAGAACTACACAATTGTGCCGAAAGCATGTGCTGAATAAAGGCTGTGTTCTATCAACGAGTTTAAAATTCTGTAGCTATAGCTTTCACCAAAAACCTCCTCTACCCTGCTTTGACACACTGCCTACAAACAACCTAACTTGCTTGAGATATTTATAACAATTAGCTCTATATACTATGATGAGCCTGGCATTGCAGCTTATAATCGAAAACACTGACAGCTGAGGCAAGAGGATCACATGTTCAAAACCCGCCTGAGCTTTGAGGAGGAAGCGTTCCAATTTAGCAAGATCCTGTTTCAAAGTAAAATGGGGAAGGGAGAGGAATCGAGAGAGAGAGAAAGAGAGCTCAGTAGTAGTGTTTGCCTAGTATTCATGAGTCCAAGAGATCTCCTAGCCAAGAACTTTTGTCTGCCCAGTACTGTGGTCTACACTGTGATTTCTCTCACATCCTACTTCAGTGGTCAACTCCGTGAGGGCTCAGAGCCTCAGGATGTTTTCATAGCTCCACTCTTCCCAGTAATGGTGGTAGCAACACTTGAGTGTCTTATCAACCCACTCTGCATCAGGCAGAGGTTCTAGGTACCAAACTGCTAAGGACCCAGCAATGCGACATCACGTTTCTCCTAAATCTCATCCACACGAGATCGTTTGTAAAGTGTAAAGCGCGGGGCTGGAGAAAAGACTCAACAGTTCAGAACGCTGGCTGCCTTTCCAGACAACTCAGCTTTGGTTTCTAGCACCCACAAGGCGCCTCACAACCACCTGTAACTCCAATTCCAAAGGGTCCAATGTCCTCTCCTCCATGAGAACGTAACACATACGGTGCACAGATGTGCATGTAGACAAAACACCCACATACATAAAAAAAAATATAAGAATACTTTTTAATTTAGACTTTATTTCTCTAAACGTGCTGGGACTTTAAGGTGTAACAACTGCCTTTTCCGAAGAATGTGAAGTGTTCTCCTTGAAACCACAGAGCATCTGTTCTTCTCACATTTTTCAGCTTCTCTTCCTTCACGTTATACATCAACATCGAACTGGAAGGCTTTACTAAGGGTTAGTCATGTTCTTGAACGGAACCCTTTGCAGAGCGAGGAGAGTTTCCGCACGCGTCTAGAGACCCAGAATTATTGATTACTTAACGCATACTTCAGGGTTTCAGGAAACGTTTAGACTGGAATTGCTGACAGCATTTACCCAGCAGTGCACGCGTGCTCACGCACACCCAGCCACACCCTGCTGCAATGAGCTGGAAGGGTGTTTGGCCTCAGCTGTGCGCTGACTGAAAAAGAGGGAGACGATTGCACACATGTATCAGAGGGGACTCAAGGTTGGTTTTATTCAAAGCTGGCCAACACTAGCAGATCAGCAAATCACATAAAATATAGGGATCTTAGAGCCGGAGAGATGGCTCAGCGCTTAAGAGCACCGGCTGCTTTTGCACCGGACCCAGGTTCCATTCCCAGTACACACAAAAGCAGCTCAGATCCCTCTGTAGCTCCATTCTCGGGGGATCCAAAGCCCTCTTCCAGCCTCCACGGGTGCCGCATGCACATGGTACCCTACATATACACATGCAGGCAAAATATCCGTATAAATAAAATACAATGAGAAAACTTAAAATACAGGGATCTTCCTGAACTTCACTGACAAACATACGGTTTTAAAATACTCAAATCCTCAATGGAGGGAAAAGATGTTGGTGGGAGAAAGTAACATCATTCTCTTTACCCCAAACAGTGTAACTCACAGCAATGTTCCAGTAATGATTGGGTCTTCATGAAAACCCATGGCCCATCCTGAAAGGTGATACACCAATGGGTATATAAATATGCTTACTGTTCCACGTGGTGGCCCTAATCCCAACCTCTTATCACAGATCCGCTCACCCTTCTTTCTAACAGACCTGCCAGTCATCTCACCGTCGGGCCTCACACCGTCTTCATTTCATAATCAGCAGGAGGCTGAACCACTGCTGGAAACACAGGCAGAGCCTACCTAGTTCAATAATGGAATCTCAAAATGAGGACTTCAGAACGCTAACAAACACATTCAGTCATATAATTCCTGAACCTGGCAAGCTGGAGCTGAGCTGTTGGTGAAGCCCTTGCCTGGTTTGATTACAACAACCAAAAAGAAAGAAAGAGGGGTGGACAGGGGAAGGAAGAGAAAGATGGAAAGAAGAAAGGAGGGAAGGAGGAAGGGTCTTTGGAATAACCATGTGAACTTCAGTATTAGGATTTTATGGATATAATTTTTTACATTTTCGGGGCCTTCTTTGCTTATTTTTTAATCAAAATTTTTGTGCCATAATTAAGACCACTAGGAGGCTAAATCCTTGGTAATCTGAAGGTATACGTTTACATCCTTAGACAGACTAGTTTAAAATTCACAAGACTAATCTCTTAAGGCCCTGTATAATAGTCCACCTAATAAAATGTTTTGCTTCTGGGCACTGCGGTCTGGGATTGGTACGAGTAAAAATACCTACCCAGACATTAATATATAAAAACACTGTGAACGCACCTCTCCTGCAGAACAGGCAGTCTGAATTTTCATGTTGCTGTTCAAAGAATAAATATTTCTACTTTCCCTACTCTTTTTTTCTCTTTTGATCAGATTAAGTCAGGAACACAAATAAATCTTTTACTTCAACCTTACTCTAGTGAGCCAAATGTGGTGTGGTCCACAATGTTTTTAGTTTCAAATTAAAGGAGAAACATCTCCACTCCTGGGTACTGTTGCCAAAAGGAGTATTAAAGAAGGCAGATCCAGTGAGAGAGTTATGGTATTTTGAACCATTGAAGACCTTTAGAGATGGTAAAATCTGACCCTACCGCTGTGGAAGTAAATGGGAAAGTCTGTGCTGATTCCCCAAAGTATTATGCTAAATAGCTTAATTTTCTTTGACTTTCAAGAGACATAAGAAGAAATGCAAATGAACGAGGCAAGTAAGCAATGCCTCTGTCAGAAGTCATTCTTTCACGCTACATCAACAATGGCACATGCCAAACTGATGTTTGGAGTTCTCCAATGCACAGTGTAATGTTTAACACAGCCCGTTGATTTCCCTCGGTGACAAGAGCTAAGACGTCCAAGAGTAAATTTTGTTAAATCTCACAAAGACAGATCAGTAATTCATGCCCTGAGACAGATTTATAACCTTTTTCATTAGCCAAATCCATAGTTAATTTTATAAACAACACTATTACTTATCCATTATTAAGTTTCCATTGAGAATTAGGCACTAGCTAGTACACTTGTTAAGGAACCAAAGGTCTGTAGTGTCAAAAACCTTTGCCTTACTGGCACAGTTCAAAAGTAAAACTTCTCCAGTGCAAATGAATTTAAATGCTTCCAAACACATATGGACATACAGCAACAAAACAAAGGTCAGTCAAGCAGAAATACACTTTTGCAATCCCAGCACTCAAGCATTCAGGAAGCTGAGGCAGGAGAATCATGAGTTTAGGTTAGCCAGAGTTCATCTCAAAACACACCACCAGTAACATCCAAGGTCATTCTCAAGTATAAAATATATTAGAGGTTCACAAAGGTGTTTGGTTCTCATGGTATAAAAATTGACCCCTCCCCCCATTAGTAGCTCCACATAGCAGGTCAGCTGTTGTCAGAGGGAACTTCCAAGTTCCCAATAATATTTCCAGTTTGCTGACAACAGGCCATACTAAGTCCCAATGTAGCAAAGGGCAACATAAGTGAACTATAAAATGTATCCCTCCTATTCCTCACCATGCCCCCTATTCTTAAGCTGATAGTCTCTCCTTCTTTAATTATACATTATATAGATATATTTATGTGCACACACACACAAAAAACTGTTGAGTCCACTTTTGTAAACTGTGTATATATAGTTTCACTGTTAACTACTCTGCCCTATGCAACCAATACTTACCTGTAGTTCTTCGTTTAAGAATAGAGCCATGTGAAGGTTCCCCTTCCATGTTAATGTCTGTTGAAATTCCCATTGTTTCAATGGAACATTTTTGTGTATTCATGTCTAGGACAGACTGTTTCACAGAAGGCTTTCTAGTATTCTAACTCTTACAATCCCTCTACTGAGAGGCTCCCTGAATCAAAGACGCAGGAACTGTGATAAAGCTCTATCCTCTGGGGCTAGGTTTCCCCATGATCTGTTGATCTCTGCATCTGTGTTCAGTTGTGGTTGTCTGTGATAGTCTCTAATTACTGTAAAGAGGAGTTCCAGTGATGAGGATTGTACCTACACTTATCTGCGGGTGGAGTAAGTTTTTAAATAGATATCTTTCCTTCAGAGTTATTTATCCCTGAGAAGCCTGCTCGTTTCTGAAGGGAAAGAAAGATGGGGTGGATCTGGGGCGGGGAAGACTAATAGGAGTGGGGGAAGGGAAAACAGCAGTCGGGATGTATTGTATGAGAGACAAATAAAAAAAGCTATTTTTATTTTTCAAATATTATATACATATATATATATTAATATATATATTAATGTGTGTGTTTGTGCCCAAGTGTCTGTGTAGGGGGCACATGCTTACAGTGCCCACAAAGACCAGAAAAGGGTATCAGAGCCACTGCAGCTTGAGCTTCTGGTGGGTGTGAGCTGCTCGATGTGGTGCTGCCACTAAACTCAGACCCTCTCCAAGGGCAGCACGTGTTTGTTCTCAATCGTGGAGCCATCCCCCAGCTCCAGAGCTGCTAGTTGTTAATGTGAGGGTGCCAATGAAAGAATTCAACACAGGCTTTGTAAAATGTGGAATAGAAAAATTTCCCAAAACTAACCAAAGGCAAAGAGGCAAGAAATTGAATGAGAAAGATTTTTATACCAATTCCTTAAATGATATTCAACATTCGATTAATTGGAATACTGGGATGAGGAAACATAAAATGGAAGCTGTGGAAGACTGAAGAAGATGAGTTCTTGGGTGAAAACGTTTAGAAGAAATCAGGAAGGCTCCTGAATCCTGAAGAGTAATGATCACAACTAGACTACAACGCCCATCTTAGAATTACAGCAGCCTTCTGTGTTCAAGGTTTCCACATCGGTGGTTTAATCAGCTGCAGACCAAAAATATTGCATCTGTACTAACCATGTAAAGTTGCTTCACCTTCTTCATTGTTCCCAAAACAATACCTAGTAAGATATCTATTCACACATTTACCCTGCTTTGGAGCTTGCCCACGACCTAGAGAAAAAGCATGCAAGGGGATGTGCTCAGATTATATGCAAACACAGTCCTATCCCTTAAGAGATTCAGGCATGTGCAGATGTGGATACAATGGAGGGGTTTTTTGGAAACGATGCATCATGATACTGAGGGATGGCTGTGTACATCTAACCTGAGTATCATTCAAATGGGAGTCCAATTATAAAACCTTTCTATACATCCAAGATCTGAATCTATTTAGAAATAGCAAATAGAGTACCTATTATTATACTAATAGAGAGCTTCCTGGTTAGGAAGGAAGAAAACAAGGGCAGGGAAAAATGAAGTCTAAGAAATAAGGAATCCACCATCTGGGATTGTGGACAACAGTCCAAGGTTGAAGATGAACATGTCAAGACAAAACCAGGAAACAGCCTAGAGAGCTCTCAGCCCACTAGATCAAATAAAGGAGTCTCTGATGGGTAAAGGGGAATGGGTGGTGTATAAGACAGCATAATAATGAATGGAAATGAGATTCCTTCATTTATTCTATCGTGTTAGTACCTAGGGAGCCGAAGGTGGTATAAGAAAGTGGCATCATAATAACAAAGGGAGACACAGGAGCACTCAGTTATGTCTGGGCCATTTTGTGTTGGTATAAGGAGAGAGGTTGGTTCTTGTGTTACACCAAACTACTATGTTGTCTACAGATGGGCTCTGGATTTTAAATAAGTAGTGATTTTTGAGATGTTCTGGTCTGTCAATCAGCCTGCAGAATCTTCAATAAAGGTGTAATATTGGGGAAGTTAGTTCATATTTTTAAATATTAAGGTCAATATAAATATAACTTAAATTTATTTTAAAATTGTAGCTTGTCCTGCATTTGTCAGAAATATATTCTAAGATACTATGAATACAAAATGACAATTTTTAAAAAATCTTTTAGTATAAAAATAAAAGTATGGAGGCTGGAGAGATGCTCAGTCCTCAGGCACAAGCCCTGGCTGCTCTTGAGTTCAAAGTCTTGAGTTCGGTTCCCAGCATCTACATAGAGGTTCCTGACCTTCTGTAACTCCCGTTCCTTGAGATCTGATGCCCTCTTGTGGACTCTGAGAGCACCAGGCATGAAAGCTTTAAATGATAGAATAAAACCACCATGGCAAATACTAAAATTAGAAGCAGAATCATATACCTTCAGCCAGTTTCATTAGAATTGAGGTATTTACTAACAACTTTGTCTCCTTAGCAGCAGAATGCCACACAATAACTAAGCAATAAATTAGATATTATTCTTTCTTTTGTGTACCTTAAAAGCAGAAAAATCACTTGAAAAAGGTAGCCAGGCAGTGGTGGCACACACCTTTAATTTCAGCACTCGGGAGGCAGAGAGGCAGGTGGATCTCTGTAAGTTAGAGGCCAGTCTGTTCTACGGAGTGAGTTCCAGGAAAGTCAAGGCTACAAAGAAAGACTTTGTCTCGAAAAACAAAATAAAACAAAAAGGAGTAGTTTGGAGACTGGAGAGATGGTTCAGCACTTACTGCTCTTGCAGAGGACCCAATTTCAATTCCTAGCACCGACACGGCAGCTTGAAACTATCTATAATTTCAGTTCCTTGGGTTTCGATTCCCCTCACATAGCCATACATGCAGACAAAACACCAATGCACATAAAATAAAAATTAATACGCTTTTAAAAAGAATGAAGAAAAGGCAAATAAAATGCCTTATGTTTCAAGCTCAAAGAAAGATCAAGCTTCAGACAGAACCACCTGTCACAGTGGAACTTGGACATGAAACTTGGGTGTCAACACTTGCCATGTTTGACTTTTCTTACTCCGGTCCCATTCCTGGTCCATGAGCCTGGTCTCTTCAACTGTGCTTCAAGAATGCTTTTACCAATGCAGAAAGCATCTCTTTATCTTCTCAGCACCTCATGGAACCTTCTCAAAAACTGACCACATATTCAGTAACAAAACAAACCTCAACAGATACAAAAAGATTGGAATAACCCCAGGTATCTTATCGGATCACTGATGGAGGAAGGTCATTGGTCGATTTAATAAAGAAGCTGCTTGACCTGATAGGTTAGAACGTAGGTGGGAGGAGCAGAATGCTGGGCGGAAGAGGAAGTGAGCTCAGAGACTCGACAGCTCTCCTCGAGGGGGCAGACGCCTCAGAGAGAGACATGATGCTCCACTCCTGCGGGCAGAGGCGAGAGCTCTGCTCTCTGAGGCACACGCGATGAAGCTCCGACCCAGGATGGACGTAGGCTAGAATCTTCCTGGTAAGCGCACCTTGGGGTGCGACACACATGATTGGAAATGGGTTAGTCCAGGAGCAAGAGTTAACCGAGAAAAGGGCTAAAGCTAAAGAGCCAAGCAGTGTTTAAATGAATACAGTTTGTGTGTTGTTATTTCGGGCATAAGCTAGCCAGGGAGGCGGCCGGAGTGGCGGGAAGCAGCCCGCCACTTTTATTACTACAGATCACTATGGCTTAAAATTAGAATTTAACAGCAACACTAATTCCAGAAAGCTCACAAAGACATGGAAATTAAACAATGCTCACCTGAATCATCAGTGGGTCAAGGAAGAAATAAAGGGAGAAATTAAAGACTTCCTAAAATTCAATGAAAATGACCACACAACATACCCAAATTTATGGGACACAATGAAAGCAGTGTTAAGAGGAAAGTTCACAGCACTAAATGCCTACATAAAGAAGCTGGAGCTTTTAAAAAGATTTACATTTCAATTCGCAAAGAAATAAAAGGGGTGGTCAGGGTGGAGGGAGTCTGTCTAAAGGACCCAGCTAAAGGAATACTCAGGCTTCATGAAGAACCCGCGTCCACTGCCCAGCTCTTTGCCTTCACCATGGGAGCAACAGCATCCTGTCCAGAACAATAGGGAAGACAAAACACAATCCCTTAAAAGGCTGCAGCACCCAACCACGGGTTTCCACTGCAGCAGCCAATTTCAGCTTTTATTATGAATAAGAAAGGCATGTTTGGATACGTAAGAAACTCTAAAGATAAAAAAGTTACAGGAACAGAATAGAGAAGTATATTTCTACTAACTGTGGATAAATAATAGCCCTGATTCATTATTGAGAAACTAGATTTAGGTAAAATCATGTAAATATTTGTTTGATTTTTTTCCACTGCGAGAAGAAACATAAAACAAGATGTATTGTTCCCTTGGAACATTCGGTGATGCTAAAGACGCCATCCAAAAACACAGCCAAACTCTTCACAAGTGTTCCAGCCATGACTCACCAGCAAGTCTGGATCCAATCGGCATGCAGATTCCTGGCAACCCTGCGTTGGTGTTTTATGAAGAAGATTAAGCCATGTAGATTTCTTTTCAGAAAGCCTGTTTTAACTAGTCCTTCAGACTCCTCAGTGTTTTCCCTCCATCCACAAAGACAACTGTGTATGGAATAAAAGGCTTAATACCACATTCCAAGCCAGGTGGAACACTCCTAATGCCCAGTGGAGAAACTGGCAAGAAGCCGACCCCCGTGGGTTTAGGATTTAAATCGTGCTGAGAGGCAACTAGGATTGCTCCACATCCTTTGAGAAGCCAGAGGCCATGCACCTGAGCGAAGCCCCACCGATTGTCGCCAGTGGAGCAGATCTGACAGGGCTATACAGAGCCCCCAGGGGAGAGAGAATCAATACAGGAATCTGTTTTCTCAGGAAATACTCTTGGTTGAAAGGTGTGCCTTGTAGAAATGATTGGGTTTGCTTTCCTCCAGATAGCCTGTAGCTTTATTCCTTCTCATCAGCTCAGAGATGGCTAAATCCATGATGCTTCGTACAAGGCTAACACCATCTCTTCAAGATGACCACATAGATCCAGGTATCAAACACCCGGAAAGGAAATCAGACTCTAAAAGAAAGCTCATGATAACTAAGCATTAAGAAGTAGATTTTCTCGACCAAGGGACTTACCCTTTTAAAGTTAATTGGCAACCACTGGCCAAGCCATGCATGTCAATCCAGTGATCTAAGTATCTCCATTCTAAAATAAAGACTTTCCTATTGCTTTGACAAAATACCATGACCAAGGCAATGTATAGAAGGATGTTTCCTTGGGCTTATGGTTCAAGAGGGACAAGAGTCCACAATGGTAAAGGAGAGACTTGGGGGCTGGAACAGAAAGCTAAGCGTTCACATCTTTCACCACAAACAGGAAACAGAGAGAGCAAATTGGGAAAGGCACCAGACTTTGAGAGCTCAAAGCCCATGCCCAGTGACGCACCTCCTCCATCAAGGGCACACTTTCTAAATGTACCCAAACAGTTCCACCAACTGGAAATGAATATTCAAATGTCCCAGACTAGGGGAAACATTTATCATCTAAACTACCACAGAAAATAACTAACCAATTAGGACATTCATGCCAGAGGGTCAGTCACACAGAGGCATACGCTCACACGGCATCCTCCTTATCTGTAACAAATCATGTTTCTATCCACTCTCTGGATTTGCACTTACAGCATCCTGCTGTGTTTAGTATTGTTCTGCGGCTATTATTAACCTTTAGGTTAGGGAGCTCTCTTAGACTGGTCGTATCTTGAAAGATGAATTTTCTGATTTAATGAGCCAGTAGAGGAATCCATTATTAATTGGAAATCCATTATTTCCTAGGGCTGCAGTCAATTTTCGCCAGCAGTTTCCAAATTTGAAAGAATCTCTTTTTAATAATTTCTATTCTAATGTTTGCCTGGGTCTGTTTTTTTTTCCCCTTGTATTTTATTTTCATCTGGAAGTCTGTGATACATACCAGGAGACTGGAGGAGTCCTCCTTTGCTTTTGAGTATATGTACAAAGACAGTCACAGGCATCACGAAAGCTAAGAGTATAGCTCAAATGTCGGCCTACCATGTAGCATGTATCAGGTCCTGAATAGATGAATTCCTGATGTCACAGAAAGAAAAATGGGGGTGGGGGGTGAAAGAAGAGAAGAGGAGGGGAGGAGAAAGCGGGAAGGAAGGGAGGGAACAAAGAAGAGAGGAGAATACAGCAGATGGAATTTCTCTTCACATCTCAAAATAGGAATGCTTGCCAATTCCCCACCTTAACTAAAAGGAACAACCTCCCTCTAACTAGTCTAGACCAATGCCTCTCACAGCAGGCAAGAAGACCCCTAATTACATGTAAGGATGTGTACTCTATAGGCAACAGAGACTGCCACCAGCTCCCTGCTGTCCATCACGAAAGCCCTAAGCATCACGAGCCGAGATTCCTCTCCTCACCATTGACTCTCTGCTCTCGAGGCTCAGTTCTTAAGTTTTCTTCTCCCATTTCCCTCCGAGACTAATTCCCATTTCCAAGCAGTTACCCAACATTGCCAGCTGTGGCTATTCACTGCTAAATTAACTCTTTTTAAGCTTCCCCTTTACAATATTTTGGCTGTCTCCAAGTGCTTTTGTGGACTGAAAATCCAATATACCAACCGTGGGGCTGGCCTTGTAAATGACACCCCTCAAAGGGGACTAAGAAAAGTCTGAGAATATTTATGTTTGTGGTGGTGGCCGCAAGAGCGGGTTGAGGAACTAAAGAAAAAGCCTGTGAGCATTTTCTGTTTTAAAACACAGATACGACACACTTGCAATAGCCACTGGCAACAGAAAGGTGAAAAGGAAACCCAGCTGCTGCTTTCAAAGAATACGGTTCGGAGAGCAAAGACAAGCACAAATGAGCTGGAGATGAAGATTTACTATGGATGAGGGAAGGCTTAGAGCTATGGGGAGAAACTGGCAAAAAATCAAATGGCTGCAAGGAGTTACTTCTGATTTGTGGATACAGAGTAAACCAGGGGAAAGACGCTATGTGTGCCAGGCTGGGTCTCGAGATGAAAACAGGAAATGGGAAGATTGGATCTGAGATATATGATCATCTTTTCCTCTAAAAACACACACACATAGATGAGGCCGGAAAGATGGTTTAATAGGCAGAGCCAATGCCACCAAACCTCCCAGAGACCCATGTAGTAGAAGAGAGAAGCGACTCCCACAGCTGCCCTCTGACTCCCCTTCCCCATGCATACACACACACACACACACACACACACGCACACACACACACATACACACACACATACACACACACACACATACACACACACATGCACACACAGCTACACACACACACACACACTGACTTTTTTAAAAAGTGAATGTATTGACTCATAAAAGTCAAACTTCAAGAATATGTTTACTTTCAAACACTGTCTGAAGAAAAGGGTTGAGTGATGTTAGCTAACCCTGGCTTATCTCGCTGTCTTCAACGCCTTCCTCTGGGTTTCCATACTGCATGTCTTATCATGTCTTTATATCTTCACAAGTGTGGCCAACACTGGGAAAAGATGGCCCCCTCTCCAATGGGACCTTGGAGATCCACTGGAGTCTATCGGGTTCACCTGACACAGAACCATGCTTGCAGGTCTAGGCTGTGTCAGTGCTGTGAGAGCATCGTAAGAACAGGTGAGTCAGATGGGCGGTGGTGGCGCACGCCTTTAATCCCAGCACTCGGGAGGCAGAGGAGGGAGGGTCTCTGTGAGCTCGAGGCCAGCCTGGTCTACAAGAGCGAGTTCCAGGACAGGCACCAAAACTACAGAGAAACCCTGTCTCGGAAAAATAAAATCATATAAAAATAAAATAACAGGTGACTACTCTTATCTAGATAACATTGAAGCCTAAGGTTGTGGTTTGAATTTAAAATGTTTCCCATGGTCTCAAGCGTTTGAATGCTTGGTTCCCTTTTAGGGGCAATGTTTTAGAAGGGTTTGAAGCCTCTGAGAGGTATGGAGACTTCGGAGATCGAGCCTCACTGAAGGAAGTGGGCCCCTGGGGGTGGAGGGGAGTAGTGGGGTGGGCCTTGAGATTGTAAAGCCTGGCTCCACATCCTTCTCCTTCTCAGCAACCTGACTATGAACATGAGGTGACCAGCTGCTTCTCTCTTGACTCCAGGCCTCCCCCACCAAGGTGAACTGTGTCCCACCAAACTGTAAGCCAAAACAAACCTCTCTTAGACTGCTTCCTATCCAGTTTCCTTGATGACAAAAGTAACTTTTATT